>NW_003852517.1:5406805-5533307 GCF_000181295.1 Otolemur garnettii
CCACCACAATGCCCGGCTATTTTTTGGTTGCAGCCATCATTGTTGTTTGGTGGGCCCGGGCTGGATTCGAACCCTCTAGCTCAGGTGTATGTGGCTGGCACCATAGCCATTTGAGCCACAGGTGCCAAGCCAGTCTGCTATGTTTTTCACAGCCAGTTGACAATTATCAAGTATAATTTGATGAATTTTTGCAATGTTTTTATCAGTTCTGCTCATTACTGGCTGCCCTGACCTCTCTTCATCAATATTACTTTCTCTTCCTTCAGAAAAACATTTAATACATTGTCATTTTCTTCATGGAATTATCCTCATAAACTTGGACAAATATGTCCCTGATTTCCCTTTAGCTCTTTCCAAGTTTAATATGAAATTTATGAATGTTTGTTCATTGCTTTAATTCAGGCGCCAACATTCTTATGATGGCACACAAAAACACACAACAACAATAATGACTCAGCAAGACTCCACCAAACATCAACAGAAACACAACTGTGAGACGTTGAAACATCAAGATTATGGAACCTTATTGATTGTTTGTTCAGTACTACCAACATAAGCACAAAGTGGCAAGTTTACAAATTTAATTGTCAGACCTTGGATATATGACAAAAATTGGAAATGCAAGCAAAGTCAGGGACATAAATAGAATAGATATGCATTGTTCTATCTTCCCAGAACCCAAGCTTCTTTCTTCTGTTACGATGCCCTGGTTTTCTTTTGTGGAAAACATTGCCCATCACAGCTATTGTTTTGTTGCCACTGTCAATCAAGTGACTCATTCTCCCATGCTAAGGAGTGGGTGCATGACTGATGTTGTACCATTCACTTTTTCCCTCATCCCCCTGGAACTTGTTTTTTATAAGGAATCACTCAAAACTGCATCAGTGACACAGTTCTGCACTCCCTCCTTAATCTATATAGCCTTTGCCATGTCTGTGCCTTCCTATAGGGGTGGCACATACTTTTTCATCCCCAGACCATGTTACCTGCTTTTGTTAAAGGATGTGAGCATACAGAACATGAGTCTTTTTTTTTGAGACAGAGCCTCAAGCTGTTGCCCTGGGTAGAGTGTCCTAGCATCATAGCTTACAGAAACCTCCAACTCCTGGGTTCAAGCGATTCTCCTGCCTCCGCCTCCCAAGTAGCTGGGACTATAGGTGCCCACCAGAATGCCCAGCTATTTTTTTTTTTTTTTTGGTTGTAGCCATCATTGCTGTTTGGTGGGCCGGGCTGGATTCGAATTCACCAGCTCAGGTGTGGCTTAGCCGCTTGAGCCACAGGCGCCAAGCCACAAGTAGAGTCTTCAAAAGTTCTGGCACAACTGTATTCACTTGTTCTTGTACCTCTGCCATTTCCATAGAAGAACGTGCTTGGTGGAGGTGGTGCCTACTGGCCCAGCAGAAGTTGGATGAAAGATAGCACATAGAATTGCCAGATACTCAGGTAAACATAAATCTTGGTCAGACAATAAACACTTTTTTAGTATAAGTATGTTATAAATATTGCATGAGACACACTTATAATAAAA
The DNA here is from genome assembly GCF_000181295.1 of Otolemur garnettii. NCBI lineage: Eukaryota > Metazoa > Chordata > Mammalia > Primates > Galagidae > Otolemur > Otolemur garnettii. The sequence goes on from NW_003852517.1 coordinate 5,408,334, forward strand.
ATTATTTGTTGTTGACTTAAAATTCAAATTTCACCGAGTGAGCATCCTGTATTTTTATTTAGTACATCTGGTAACTCCAAGAGCACAGTCACCTCTAGTGAAATTCAGCCTAAATCAGCTGATTTGTGCACTTGTAAGAAATAAAGAATAACAGTCAGGTGTGGTAGCTCATGCCTGTAATCCTAGCACTTTGAGAGGCTGAGGCAGGTGGATTGTTTGAGCTTGGAAATTTGAGGTTGCTTTGAGCTATGATGCTATGGCACTTTACCCAGGGTGACAGAGTGAGACTCTGTCTCAAAAACAAAACAAAACAAAACAAAACAAAACAAAATAAAACAATCAAGAAATAAAGAATAACTATGATTTCATGACCCTGAATTGTGGAGTGGTTTGTTTAGCAGCAATGGTTAGTTGGTACACATTGCAAAAGGACAATGATCTGAAAGGACTATTATTATTTACTGGTATCTATAACCTGGATCTCTAGAAATCTCTGAATTCTATGCTTTCCCAAGTGATGTTGTTCTGTTTTTGTCTTTAGTTCTGTGAGCTATTCCATATTCTTCCAATGAATGATTCCCTTTTAAAATCAGGTTAGCTAGTCAATTTCTATTGCTTAAACCAAAAATCCTAATTATTACAAACAGCGAGGCAGTTATAGTGAGGAGAAAATTTGAAGGGAGGCTTTTCCATAGAGCTAAATTGTTGTCATCTCTGCCTAAGTAATCCTTTGATTTCCACATAACCAGCTTAGTTGCATGTTTAGCATTGATTTTTATCTGTCCATATGGTTGCTTTAAAAGAACCCTAAGTCTACAAAACCATTTAATGTTAGTTGTGAATATTTTAATGCCTTTATCCTGACTCTCTAAATGGCCAACTAACAGAAAAGAAATAATAAGTTCCAGCGTAGGAGAGAAAAGTGGTCACTTGGCTTATTTTCCTAACCTTAAATAATTAGCAGTTATTATTTGTATTAAGTTCCAAATGCCAGTTTTTATGGTACAAATGAACAAATTAGTCTTCTTAGTTATTGTTCATTCAACTTGAAGCCAGCTGTATTATGTGTGTGAGGTGGTGACGGGGTGACGGGGTGTTGGCACTATCAACTCTCTAATTTCTAACTTTTCTTTGGTATAGTTAGAAAAGCTTAAGCCCTATCATTTACATATGCAATAGGCTATGAAACAGTATAGTGTAAATTAGGTTCGGAAATCTAATGGATATTTCTCGAGCGGTATTTGCCTTTAATAACATATCCCCGAGATTCCACAATAAGAGTAAAAATATAAAATATAACATCTAAATGCCTTCTTGTGAAACATCAAACATCCATCCAGCCTGGCATTTTGCTTCTGAAAATGCCACTAAAGCATGTTTTGCTGCACGGTGTGGGAGTTTCCAGGATAGATGACAGAACTGGGGAATGTAGGTAGCACAGTGTATTAGATTGAGAGCCAGGAGATATTGATCCTGCCTGGCCACGAGCTCACAATGCAAGAGAATATTCTCTGATATTTGCTTTTGAATCCCCATCTTCAGGCTTGGTGTAGGGGCTTAACTAATTTTGAATGAATAGATGAGTACACTGATGACAAATTATTTAAATATCTTTGAGCCCAATTTTCTAATCTGGCAATTGGAGGTGATGTACAAAGTTGGAATTCAGCAGTATTAGAGGATTGATATTAGGGTCAAAGAAGATAATGCATGTAAACTTGATCTGTAAACTGTAAGAAGTTCTACAAATGCAGCTATTATTTACCACATGCTAAAACTAGCTAATAAAGAAGTGTTAGCATTCCAAGGTATGCATATATCACAATTTATTAGTCCATTCATGGATTGATAGGCACTAGGGCTTCTTCTATGACTTGGCAATTATGAATTGAGCTACAATGAACAATCTGGTGCAAATATCTTTGTTGCAAAGTGATTTTTGGTCTTTTGGATATACCATGGAATACTATGCAGCATTAAAAAAGATGGAGACTTTACCTCTTTTATGTTGCCATAGATGAAACTGGAAAATATTCTTCTTGGTGAAGTATCTCAGGAATGGAAAAAAATATCCAATGTTCTCAGTACTACTATGAAACTAATTTATAATCACTCACACTTTCATATGAAAGATAAATCACCATTATAGCCCAGGATGAAAGAGGAAAGGGGAAGGGGATTCAAGAGAAGGGAGGTGGTTTGATAGAGGAAGGGTAAATGGTGAGACCACGTCTATGGAGCATATTGCAAGGGTACAAGTCAAATCTATCAAGTATAGAACACAAACGTCTTAATACAGTGATTAAGTAAATGATGTGAAAGCTATGTTAATAAGTTGGATGTAAGCACTCCAATGTGTACAAAAAATCAACACATTGAATCCCACAAAGGCATAAATGTATTCATGATCTATATATATCTGACTTAATAAAAGGAAAAAAAAGGAAATAAAAACAATGGGAAAATCCTCCATTAATTTACAAAATTAAAAAAAAAACTTCTAGATAACTAATAGATCAAAGAAAAAGCATCATTATATTTTAGGGAAATATATACCAAAGTTATAATGAGATATGACTTCACCCTTCATAGGATGGCTATAATAAGAAAACTTAATACCAAGTGATAGTGAAGATATGGAGAAATTAGTGACTTCATATATTGCTGTTTTTGCAGCAACTTTGGAGACAGTTTGGCAATTTCTCAAAATGTTATCATGGAATTACCATATGACTCAGTAATTCCACTCTTAGATGCATGGGTAGGAGAATTGAAAATATGTCTACACAAAAACTTGTACACAAATGTTCACAGCAACATTATTAACAATTCCCAAAGGTTGGAAACAGCCCAAATGCCCATCAATTGATGAATGGATAAACAAAATATTGTATATCCATACAGTAGAATATTATTCAGCCATAAAAAGAAATAAAATCATGACTCTAAGCCCTATTTTATGCCACAGCATCTTTTTAGTATCATCCTCTAAGCACTGCCTATAACCAAGTCAAGAACCCTTGATGTATTTTATCAAGTTCAGCCTATAAGGATTATCTAGTTTGTATCTATGTAAAACTCACAACATGTTGGCAGAGGAAGGGGCAGAACCAATATGTGTACTAAATTATATTTAGGTCCAACACATTCAGAGTCAGCGACTATTCAAAGCCTCAGCTTTCACAGATCCGTGACGCATGCTTCGACTGCAAGGATACACGCTGTTCTGTTCTCCTAATACTGCAAGACCAACTATCTGGATCGAAACTCTGGACATCACTCTCAGGCCAGCTTTCCTAGCAGATCTAATCCACAATAAAGGCCTATGTAGCCACTGAGGAGAGTGAGAGAACATCAGACCTACAAGAAGAATGCGATAGGGTGGCTCTCTACCCGTATCCCAAAAGATGTGTTTGTATGGTGTGCAAATTCATAGGAAGGTTTAGTTTAGAAAGATTACATAATTTTATATTGGAAAATATGTTGTTACGTTGAATAATTGTATAATAATTATAATTTGGAAAGGTCACTTCTGATTAGTTGCAACTTTATTGCCTAAAAACTAGTGGAGTGAATGTAATGGAGTTCACTTATGGTCTTAGACCCCCAGAACATTGAAAGCTGAGTAGACAAGTGTATTAAAAATATATTCAAAAATTCATAAAGCTGTACCCTTATGATAAAAAAAAAAAGGTGTTCACTTAATATCTCCTAAGATAACGTGATGAAAGAGTCTATGGATTTCTATGGTTAATGGCATTCTAGTTATATCTCTGCAGCCCCTATATAGCCACAAGGTATAGGTAGCTACTATTATTTATAATTGATCATTCATTTTGACATTAACAATAAATCACCCCAAAGATATGTATTGAGTTTTTATCTACTAATGGGCTGAGCTTTGCTAATATGTTCAGTCATTTAGTCAATGCACGTTTTATACCCACAGTAAAAAGTGACATGAAGATGTGAGAGTGTAAAATCACGAGTGAAATGAATTTCACTAAAATTTTCAGAAACTTAGCTCAGCATTACATGTGTCAGTAATGTGTCAGTAAAATAAAAATAGGTCTTATTTAATTTGTTGTCCTTGTAAACAACAGATGTTGCCAGGTGTTCTGCGGCTGTAATTGGAGTCTCTGAAGCCTTAGACCTTGCAGTAGAATAAAACAAGTAGCAAAGATAATTTCTTTTCCACTAGCATTAGTTCTCACTCCTATTAGGATCTGTTTATAAAGCAAGATACATCATCCTCTGAAGTGGGTATCTGAATCACATTCCACGAAAACATCATTTCATTTAGACACAAATTTCATGGGCGAGTAGCGAAATATGGAAACTATAGAATCTTTGAGTGTCAGGTGAAGCTAAGGGGAGAGAAAACTCATTATAAGTATTAGTTGCTCAAATTTCTCTGCCAGGACTGATTATAAATGCTACACTTATGATGAAGCAAACAACTTAAGGTAAGAGGGATACGATGCTATTTAGAAGAAAAGATAAAATGTGTGTACAAAACAAAGCAGTGCTCGGGGCCCTGTGTGGTAATATAGTAAAGTCGGGGAAATTGGAGTGGGGAAGCCAATAAAAATGACATACTTAAGCCATGTGTGGTCGAGAAAAAGCCATCTTCCTTTAATCCTCTTTTAATCAAACAGGAGCAGTTTCTGAACGACACATGTAACTAAAGTTAGTGCCTAAAGCCTCACTTACCGTTATCCCCTGAGGGGCAGCCGACATTTTACTGTGATGGCTAAAGGTGTAAGCTGGGTAAAACATACTCTTTGGGGCCTTTGAGCCTTACATTATCACATTTTCAAATGTCCCTATGAGTCCCAAGCACTGTCCCAGGAAGTCAGATGTACAATAAAACAGTCCCTAAAGACTCATCCAGACAGTTGCCACCATCAAAAAGAGGGTCAATATGAATTAGGCTGCTCTGAATGACTCAAACACGGTGTCCACGGGACAAAGAAATGTTATGCAGTTCATTTATGCACGACCTAGAGGTGGACACGTTCTTATGGTGGTATGTGCCTGGCCTGAGTATCTGCAAAGTGAGAGTACCTATTCTACCTGAAAGAGGAATTAAATTGGAATTATTCTATATTTAGTACATGTCCAGAACCACCCCAGAATCTAAGCAAGGGGGCTAGTTTAGAAAGGAGATAATTTATCCAGGCACCAACATGTGCGTGCACAGTCAGCTTCGGGCATTATTATCGCTGCGGCAGCAATAGTCCACTCTGTGGGATGTCAGGTGGCGGTTCCCAGGGACAGGTCATTGCCTTGCTAAGAAAAAGCAAATGGAACCATTCTGACTCTGCCTACTGAGGCTGCAGTTACTCACAAGTCAGCAACTTCTCCAAAACCTCATATTCCCAGTCTCTTATTCCAGCTGTTTAGATATTTGCTATAACTAATCTGGGAAAGCATTCAGATGGCTGATTTAACTAGATGGGAGGATGAAATGGCATTCTTCCCCATATAGAGGTGAAATGTCTTTCTCACGTACTGTACCTACAGAATAGGATTCAGATACTGTCCAACCATAGCAGATGGCTTTTTGGCAGAAATAGGGGTATCAAACAGAGGGAGACTCAAAAATATCAGGCTACCTTGGGTAGGTGGCAAATAGCAACTGGGTAAAGTCCAAGGTCTGAAAAATGGTACCCTAAGCTCTATCTGAGAAGAGAGAAGAATATCTTCCCCCTACTTTTTGTCCTCTAAAAAAAAGCATAGTTTTCTGTGTTAAAAAGGAGTTTCTTGGTATAATTCTTAGAGTAGATGAGAATTCAGGTTGCATTCCTGGCTTTATTAAGAAGGCACTCCTTATTCTGGAAGAAGCCAGTAAGATGTAGATCTAAACCATGACATATCCTTAAAAACTACAAAATTCTGGGTGGTGCCTGTGGCTCAAAGGAGTAGGGCACCGGCCCCATTTGTGGGAGGTGGTGGGTTAAAACCCAGCCCTGGCCAAAAACTGCAAAAACAAAAAAAAAACAAAAAATAAAACTACAAAATACTTAGGGGCAACCAAAATATATTTCTCCTTTGTTCCATGAATTTTCTTTAAAAAATTTAATGTGAGAAGAAATATTGCCTATATTGCATGGATGAATTCTTTTGGCTATTAAGAGAATATGATAAAAGGTAAGTCTTTATATCAAAAGCAAAGAGGATTTTAAATCACAGAGAAAGGACTTGTTTGAATAGAAAACAGAAGTATAAAGGGTTCAGAGACTAATCTCTTATCTACTATGCTTTGGATGACACAGCCAACAGCATTTATTGAGTGCCTGTAACATGCAAAGGCCCTGTGCTGGGCATGGGCAGAGGTGGGAGGCAATGGAACAGTAAGAACTATAACTTAGCTCAGCCAATCTTTATTGTCTCAATAGAAGTTCCAGTAAGTGGTTCTCATGAAAATAATAAAAATAGTTACTCTAACGTTTTCTCCATGGTTTAATGATCATTGCATCATTCATTTCATTTTGGGAATCAGAAATATGTAGAGATAACTCTAGTGCTTGCAAAAAATCTCTTAATGGTTTCATGTCCACATTACTAGCCTAATTTTTGTTGGTTCTTGTTGCTATTGAGTTGCGTAAAGAATATAGTGTTCTTTACGTGTAAGGAAAAGGTAGATTCTAAGAGAAACCAAGCAGGGTGGCTTAAAGCATGGCTAGACTACAATGAGAACAATCAAAGTTGTATCCTGACACTGTTCAAGGGTCCAGAAGATTGAAGATTTAGAAAAAGAGGGGGATGTCATGACAGGAGGTTTTAGAATTTCTTTCTTTGCATTGCCCCTATCCAAAGCTTACCTTGGACCATTATAAACAGAAAGTGGAACATCCATGTTACTTCCTTCTACACAAATAGTGTGACCACTGTAACTGTGAATTAATTAATACATTCATGTCAAGAATAATTTTTCAAAACTTCTGCATTAGTGATGGAATACACAGTAGTTGCTGCAAAGGTTAAATCTAGCTAGGAGAGATTGAATGTTTTCTGTAACCATAAATAGGTTTGAAAATTCCAGAGTGGTAAATAAGGTTGTACAAGGTTTGTGATAGGGAGAAATCTAAAACAAAACTTCAAACTGATGGCTGTTAGATGTTTTCCTTTTCATATTTGCTTGCGCTCTTTTGGAGGGGCAATCAACATTAACTAATGAAGGAAGGAGCAAGCAAGGTGAAAAGTGAGAAGTGATGATAAGAATATTAATGATAATAATATCTAAGTTAAAAATATATACAGCTTGTAAAACACTGGCCTATGCCTTGCCATATTTTTATTATTGTAATTTTTATGGGTATGTAACAATTGTATATATTTATAGGGCACATGTGATGTTGTGATATTTTGACACAGGCATGATAGCTCAGACAGGTATTATTACCACCACCAGCAGGCTCACTGAGGTTCATTCTCATGGCTCAAGTCACAAAGCTAGAGACTAGAAGTACTAAGTTCATAATCAGTTCTTTTGATTATGTCAACAAGAGCCAAGGAAAGCTTTGCTATCTCATGAACTAAATTATCTACCATGGACACATAAGATGCTGCCATATTGATTGGATTAAACAGCTGCCAAGATGTCCGGGTGGGAGCGGGGTGTCATTGTGTTGAGTACAGAGACAGAGATGTCACTGTTTGTGCAGAGGGCACAGGAGTTTGGTTGACTAAAATTAGGTTTTTTTTCTGCATTATTAAGTACCAACAGGATGTGGTTAAGGATCTGGCTTTCTAATTTTGAGTTGCTTTTTCTCCTAATAATGGTGATAATGTTCACTTCAAAAGCTTGAACAATTTTGCAAGGGAAACTCAAATCCGTCTCCACAGGGCCTGCTTCCTGCCTGGAAAGCATTACCTTTTTCCTCAATTGTGCCACCAAGAAATGGTATTTCCCTTCCCTCCCTTCTCTTTTTAAAACTCAAGAGGGGGCATGGTGATGGTGGTGAGCAGGCATGCTCCATCTCTGCTTCCACAGACAAATCCTGAATGAGATGAGTGAGTTTCTCATTAATCTTGAGCTAAACGTGAAGCTCGACATGGAGCAGCCTCAGGTTCCACCTCTTTGTTCAGAGCCCTAGGCGTGTTATGAAGAAAATGTCAGATTTCTCCTTTCTTGCCTCTGCACCCTGCCGTGATGTTTTATTCAGACCTCTAGGTCCTCAAGAAACAAACAGTGCCTATCAAAATCTCCCCCTCCTGGCTCCAGTCTCACCCATAAACATGCACGGTGCCCGTGTTTGGGATTGCTGATCAATTCTCGCAAAAAGCAGTCTCTTGACATGCTGCGGCCGAGCGCTCTAGCGAATGATTTCCTGGTGATGGTGTTGGTACCCACCTCGCAGTGTCACAGTGCTTATGCCTACACGACACCATGTGTCCACTGACCCTTCCTTCCAACCAGAGATGATTTTGCCTGCCACGGGGTCTCCGGGTTAATATTGGAAAAATCTGACTGCTGAGAAAATAAGACTGGCAGTGGCGATGAGAAGTTGACGCAGTCCAGGAGGAGAATGGGTCAGAATCCACAGCTCTCCTGCCAGGGCCGCAAGTGGCACTTCCTCTTTCCTGGCTCTGCATCAGCTCTGTGCTTGGTATTGTCCCGGCGCCTGGCAGAGGGAGCAGCTTCTCCACTGGGTCTGAGCTGGAACTCTGTAGAAAGTGCATTCGGGCTTCTATAGAAACTATGGAAACTGAGCTTTAGAGGAGGAAAGTGAGCAGCATCCCCTGCCTGTCTATTGCCTACATCCTGTCTGTCACAAGCCCAGGAGGCAGGATGCAAAGCAAGGAGTGGGCCTAGGTCATGGTGGTATGGTGGTGGCTCAACTGGATGCACGTTGGCACAGTCAGTGAGGGCACTTCACACAAAGGCTCCTTGGTTCTCAGTAAGCCACAGACTGCACAGGCAGAGATGCATAGGCAGGGAGCAGGATTCCTGTGTTTTCATTGATTCCAAACAGCTCCGGACGGACTGAGAACCAGGCCTGGTGGCCTCCATTATTCTTCTGTTTGCAGCCCACATCTCTTTCTTTTAGTCCATGGGGAAAGGGCCCACCGTTCCCTCTGTCTGTTACTGTACCCACCCTCCCTCTGTCTCGGGCAAGTCAGCTTGGCCATGAGGTCTTTTATTTCCATGAGTCAGAATGACTCAGACCAGTCATGTAATCATGAGAGCAGAGTGCCTAGAATGGTATGGCGTCTTGTTAACTGTGTGTCACAGGAGTGAATGAATAACTTGGAGAATCTTCAATGCCATGTGTAAAAGTACATGGAAACAATACTCAAGGCCACTTGTGGTTTCGCTGACTTCTTAGCCTTTTGCTAATTCTTCCCCATTAATTATGCAGCCATTGTATTTCTCTGATGGTAAAATACCCCAAGCGGCTCAACTCCAAACTGCAAATTTTTAGCTATTTGCTCTTCCTCTAACAAATGTCTTGAAGCCATGTGAGGGAGCATAATATTGGCCCCTTTCTATGTCATGTAAATTGAATGTATGCTCAGAGTAGACTTGAAGTTGAAAAGAAAATTTTCTCTGACATATTTAACATATAGATAGTTCTAGCAAAGAAAAAGAAAAGATTATAAAACTTCTCCCTTCTATTTACTTTCCATGAAGCTCTGTGAGACATGAGGCATTACCTTATGCTAGCCTGACGGATAGCTTTGGGAATCAGATCAGGTTTCAGCTATAAGCCAGTTGGTGCCATCCATGTAAGTGAAAATAGTTACGTAAGTGAGCAAGATTTTAATCACTAAGTCTAATTACAAAGTAGAGTAAATTATTATGAATGTATCGTAAAACACATAAATGTAAATTATTTAAAAGTATCTTAAAACATGGTAAAAAGAAAAATTATCAACCAAACAGAAGTATGCTATGCTGGTAATTAATAACACTATTTGGGATTTAGGAATATCCACACGTGTACTTGGTATATGCTACGACTATTTCTGACATCTGAACCCAGCATTCACAGACTAAAAACTTTATAACCTTTCTCTCACATTTAATCACAAGCTAAATTATTTGACTCAAAGTTCACTTTAGTTTATAGGTCCTAATGGGAGTAATAGGAACATTTCACTTACACTAGGCTGAGGCAAACTTCAAATTACTCAACTGAAATGATCACAATTAGTCAAGAGAAGGTAAGGAATGGTGGGAAAATGAAAGGAAGACACTTGCCATAGATGTATGGATTTCCCAATTTCAGATCTGGCCTTTTCTGTTTAACATCCTTCATTAAAATCCTCTAAATGCCACATATTCTCCAAATCAAGGAAAGCCAAAGACAAGTGCACTAACATTTAATCCTTGGTTCCTAAGCTAGTCGTATGCCCAAGCATTTCTTACATATTAGTCCTGTTCGTACTCTGTCCACAATCATGGACCTCACGCTTCATTCCAACTGCTTCCTAGAGGAATGAACGTGTGTGCTCTTCACTTGCCATGCTCTTCACAATGGTATGTTAGTGTGCTGTCTGTTACACCACTGGAGGTTGTGGAGAAGGCTGTTAGCACTCACCAGGTGTTTATGTGCTCCTCTAATATCTTGAGGTTCTTTTGGGAGCATCTAACTGGGCTCTGGTCAAGACAACATTGGGCAAGGTGAAGTAAGCGACATGCAAGCCTAGTCCTTAACCAAGCCAGTGTGTCACCCCAGCCCTTTCCTACCTTGCCCTGGCAACTCTGGTGGGTAGGTAATCCAGATGGCATTGATGGTACATGACTGAGAGATGTCTGACCTAGATTGAAATTTGTGAACAAGAAATAAGCCTTGAGAGCTCAGCAGTGTCTGTGTCAGCCTCTAACATTAATTCCTCTGACTAAATCATCATTCAGAAGGGCAAACTATACAATGTCTATTTAGAATTGTACTAGCCTGAATGTTGGAAACTTGATATGTTGTGCCTTCTAGTTTCCTCATGTCTCATGATAAAGACCGTTGAACAGGAATCTTCTCGTCCATTTCATGGAGACCTTGATTGGCTGTTGCTAATAGGTACACAATTAATCTTCCAGTCCACCCGTCCATTTCTTTTTTCCTTCTGCTCAATTGTAGCCTCCTGCCTGACACTGTCTCCTGACAAGGGGTATAAGAACTTGTCCTCCGTTCTGTGACAATGAAGCCACAGTTCTAAGTCGGAAGATATAGCTGCCTAATTTTGTGCCACACCTTTGTCTTTGCCGCCTGTCAGATGTTTCCTACCCGCATGCCTACCCCTGATTACAAATCCTTGACATTAAGAACCTGGACGTACCCGCCTCCAGACCCCTATAAGTCACACATCTTGGAAATGTGGCATTTTCAAGTTGGAACTTTATAATTTTGTATATAAAATACATAATATGAAAGCAAGTACTCTGTAAAATCTAAACAAAGATACTTTTAATGAATATTATTTGGATTAACAACATGGCAGTTCTCATCCAAAGAGTCACAACTCCCATCCAAGAGTTGTAACCTTTGCTTACAACTTAGAGATACCGAAAAAGTGTCAAATATTTCTAGAAGTTGCCTGAGGAAATATTGTACTAAAAATTCTTATTTTGTAGTCCAGGTACTATACCCAAGTTCCTCTCCATATCCATATGCTTGCTAGTAAATAGCACAGCTGCTAGAATAAATGAGTTCTGGGTTCTATTTTTGGCTATTTCTCTGTTTGGGTATCTTTTGTACCTGCAGGGTTTTTTTTTTTGTTGTTGTTGTTTTGTTGTTGTTCTTTTTCTCCCTAGTTAGAGGAGAAAGACAAATGCTTCACAGGAATTATTTCAGGAAAGTATGTTACATAATCAATGCAAGGAGTTGGGGACCTCTGCATCAGTTTCTCTCATTGAAATACAACATAATATTTGATCAGAGCAAATAAGTTTCTAACACAGGCTAAGTGTGTCCTCAGCTTTCCCATAGTGAAACTGTTCTATATTAGGCATTTTGCAAGTCTTATTCTTATACAGTCATTTCTTCATAAGGAAAAGAACATAAAGGGATTTCACTGAATATATTTCTAGTACAGGAGTTATTTTTAAGGCCAACCAGGGAGAATTTCAGGATAATAGTGAGGGGGACAGACTGAAAATGTGTGACTCTGAATAGAAAATAAGATCTGACCCACATAAGTAAACAGTTATCTAAGAGCAGCCTCATTCACTAAATGCAAGGCTTCAGAAGACCTAGATTTTGAGCCCATACTTCCCCTGATGCTCAGTGGGGCTCCTTCATGCTACAAAATCTCTCCAGACCTCAGAGTCTCTATCTCTAAAAAGATAAAAATAACATATGCCAATTTTCCAGATTCCAGGACAGATACAAGGATTAACTAAATCATTTAGGAAAAGTATACTTGGTGTATATGTTTAGTACATATTTTTTTTTGATAATCTTTTTATTCCCCCCCACCCCCAGAAAGCAGAAAAGGAAGATAAAATTGAGTCAGAATTGTATGGTAAAAAGATTAACTTTTATGTAGGGATACAGAGTTTGTCCCATAACAGTGTAGTTATACTTGATCTTGCACATGTTATAATACTAATTAGGGACTTAGGGATTGACCTTCAGAGTTTATGTATACATCAGTAATGTTCTATGTGATAAGACTGTACTCAACCTCGGTGGTATAAAGCTTATTCTACCAAAAAGAGAGCTTTAGAAATCAACCAGGAAGACTTCTCCTTGAGCTGGGTCCTATGGCCTCATGGTGATGCTTTCCTGTGTCCAAGAACATAAGAGGTCAAGGTCTAGGATCAAAGGTGTACATATGATAAGTATTCTGAGCAAAGGATTTCTGAAGGTATAGGAAGGTGGGGAAAATCTCTTTAATATGTATTTATAGGGTATAACTTAGTGGCTAGACACTGGTTACTAAATTTACTAGCCATTTAATCTTGGAAAAATTGTTTAGTCTTGCTTTGTCTCAATATTCTCACCTGCAGAATGGGAAAATTAATCTAGGTCATAGAATTTTACAAGTATTAAATGAGATACTGGAGTTAAATACTCAATAGGATACAGGAATCCCTTATCACAAATGTCACCGATACCTGAATCTGCTACTGCCACCTGAAATGTCAGTAATTTAAAATATTTTTCTGAATACAAGAAGGAAAAATCAAATGAGTAAATCAATGAGGTCCCAAAGAGTTCTCTCTGAAAATGTGTTTTTGAAAGGTAATGGGTAACCAGCAACTTCTGCTTACTTTAATCAGTGATATCTCCATAAACTACAACATCAAATTGTATTTATTTCTTGAACATTAGAATGGTTTGAATATTTTCTTTTATTTTTAATTCCTTCACTTACAGATAAGTCAAAGCCTGGCTTCCCTTCTCTGAGATATTATATATCCTCTAGTCATTCAGCACTTCTACTTTTATTTATTATTTATTTGTTTATTTATTTATTTTGAGACGGAGTCTCACTTTGTCACCCTTGGTGAGTGTCATGGTGTCACAGCTCACAGCAAACTGAAACTCTTGGACTCAAGCGATCCTCTTGCCTCATCCTCCCAAGTAGCTGGGACTGCAGGCACATGCCACAATGCCTAACTATTTTTAGAGGCTGGGGCTTGCTCTGGCTCAGGCTGGACTCGAACCTGTGAGCTCAGGCAATCCACCTGCCTCGCCTCCCAAAGAACTAGGATTACAAGCATGAGCCACCATGCCTGGCCCACTCAGCACTTTTAACTGAAGGCTATGCATGATAGGACTAAAGTAAGGCAGAGAAATGGAAGTCAGAAAGGCCAGAAAGGGAACAGAGGAGAATGTTGCTACGTGCTCGTCATTTTCTTCATATCATAAGACTAAAGGCTGAAATCTTCTCTCACACTGAGTAAGACTTACTGTTGATTAGGAAACAATAGTTGAACAATTTCTCTTTTGTACAATTAAAATACCAACTTAAAGGCAGTATTAGAATATCTTGTATAACATTTATTTTAGGTTTTCACGAGAGAAAGCAAGTAAAAAAAAAACTACATTTAATGCAGTTTCAAGGTCTTCCTTTCTTCTCTGCTAGTGTTAGAAATTGCCTATATTTAAACATATAGAGGTGTCTTCAGAGAACCACAGGCATAGAGAATTAGCAATCTGTAAGTGGAAGCATCTTTTGGGTTTGAGAAATGTAAGCTATTGTGAAAGCTCAACAATACATGTTGAAATAATTAAATCTTTTGGAAATGATTGAACTGGATGTTTTCAAGTAAGCAAATCTACATTTGTCATTCTGCATTCTTTTTATAGAAAGATGGTGTTTCTCCTTCCTGGTTAGGTAATTAAAAATAGTCATTTAAAATAGCCACTTGATGATCACTCATTATCAAACATTGCCGCACCTGGGGAAAAAATGTTTTGGGGCTGAGACCTTGCTTACAAAATTTCATCCTTCAAAGGAAGTAATTCTCCAAAAGCTATTATTCACTCTCCAAGAATAGTCTTAAAAGCATTACTTCACACCTAAGTGTTCACAGCACAGAGCATCTCTCCCTTGGTGGCTAGGCTCCAGTGCCTGCATTTTATGGAGGTGCCATGCACCATCTTGAAATGCTGGACAGTTTCCAGTAGCATCAGGGTTTGGAAGAAGAGCTGTTGCTCCTTAGAACTTTACTTCTCCTGTGAATATTATTGTCTCAATTTATTTTAATGCAATGAGTGAGAGAGAAGGTGGGAATAAAATGCACACAGACGCTTCTATCTAACAGGCCTGCTGGTTTGGGCATCACAAAGAGAGGCACAGGAAAACCTTTGAGAGTTTGGAGCCTGCTGTGTGAGAGAGATAAAAGTAGCAGCAGTAAATTGGCTGCAGTACGAATGGCAGGTGCATTTGTTCACTGGAGGCAAGTTTGGCAATTTAGTTTTCAATGACCAGCTTGTCTCTCTAAGGTTCACCTTTCAAAGTCCTCCCTTTTGACCTCAACTTACATCACGCAAGCCCTGTCTCATCTTGAGTCTCCATGCTCCAGGTAAAGCTGACACTTTCCCTTGCTGCTTTTTGGGGAAAAAAAGTCCCGATCTCTTTCTTGACTTACTGGCAGTGTAATTAAAAAGAGGTAAATGAAAAACTTGCTGAAGCAAATTGCACAGGAGATGATTACCCAAAGAGAAAGAAAATGTGTGCTGTATGTGGACGATTTTGTCCCACCTCAGTAAACAGAGCTGAGGGGAGGAGAACTCTCAGGCAAAACATTGATTCTGACCTCACTACAGTGTTTCTATAGATAGAAGAGAATTCGACACCTTTGTTCCTACTGCCAGGAGGAGACATAAGAGATGTAGGTCAGAGGAGAAGAATTCAGAATGGAAAGGCTGATGAGAGCAATCTGTCTTCACTGAAAGGAGATGGAGGGAGGTGACAGTTGTCCAACTCCTGGCTTCAGATAAGCAAGGAGAAATGACTGCTATCTGGGTCTAGCTCATCTGGACCAAAAAAGACACATTCATTTTCCCTTTACATAAATGCACACATAACCTTGAAATGCACATGATCTACAAGCCAGCTCTTGTTTATTTTTTGTATTCATCGTTTTTATTCTATTGGCTTATTTCTCCACCTCTGTATTTTCATCTTTCAATGTTTTAACGATTCCACAAAAGGTGATAATAATCCTCAAATTAAATAACAGTAATACCCTTGGAAACACCTTTGGTGGAGGTGATCATGTAGGGTCACCTGGGATGACTTTATGTTTGAGACACTAAAATGGCTAGAATGAATGAGGTCACATGTTTTTAAGTCTTAGTCAAAGAAATGGCCAATTGGTCCAGAGAAACAATCAAGTGAAGGGTGTGTACATGTAAGTGATTTTTGAATTGCACAGTTGCTTGCTAATGAACATCAGTTTATCAAATATACTTGTCCAAGGTTGAGCTGAAGATTGATGAAACACATCTGATCCCCAAATTATGTCTCCCCTCTTAAAATCAAAGGCCTCTGATTTTAGGCAGATGAATATGACTCATATTCAAAATTTAGTCCTTTTGCAAATGAATGACTAAACTTTGAGCTTCCATGAGCTGAGGTCTCTTCTGCTTACTCTTACAGTGGAGAGAGTGGGGCACAACTTTGATGTTGCTCTTTTAAAATTATATTGATCATACCATAGAAATAGGTACCATCAAAAATAAGATAGAAATGGTAGTAGAAGCTGATGCTTGATACCAACCAAAACCTTCTCAGTAGTCAGTGAGAAGGAAGTAAAGTCGCACATGTGTTGTGGGTACCACAAAGTAAGCAAAAGTACAGAAAAGTAAACCTTGACTTTTAAATAAATACATCATTCTATATAACAACTTGTTTTGAGAACGTCTTGAATTTAATGACCTTTTCTCCTGTAGTTATTTACTTGGATATACTTGGAAGATTCATTTATGATTGAAGTAGACTACATTACTTACTCTTCCTTGCATAGACCTCAGCACACTGCTACAGTGGAGCCCACATATGCACACATTATGCAGTTCACTTAGACTGAAGTTAATTGTACATTACATTTATGGATAAGGTAAGGTGAGGGGCAGGCCCTTTACTGCCTATAATTTTACTTATTATTCTGAAGCAGGTGAAGCATACACAACTCTACCAAGTTTAGAATAACCATTTCTTGGGCGGCGCCCGTAGCTCAAAGGAGTAGGGCACCAGCTCCATATACTAGAGGTGGTGGGTTCAAAACTGGCTCTGGCCAAAAACTGCAAAAAAAAAAAGAATAACCATTGCTCAAGTTCTGCCTATGATGAGACTGGAAATAATATGGAACATTTCTTGAGCACTTTCTAAGTGTTTTGTACATGTTAGTTCATTTAAGCCTCTTTACTACTCTAGGAGATAGTTACTATTAATATTCCCATTTTACAGGTGAAAAACATATTTATCCTGGGTTAGAATCCTAACTCTATTACTTTGTCTTATAACCCTGTCCACTCAACACCTAGTCTATTTTCCTATCGGCATCCGCCAGTCCACTGATGAACAGGTCTGAGTCGTCTAGCACAGCTGCATGCTCTCTATTCCTCACCACTCCGTTCCTACGCATCTCTCCCAAACATGAATGCTTAGTAGCAAAGGATGACTTTATAGATTAAGGCATATAATGCTTTGCTCAAGTTGTATAGACAGCTATTTCCTTTCTAGAAACTCTGCGAGTGTAATGATCCAGTGCATTTTTTTTTTCTGAATCTCTCCCTAATTTCTTTGGAAATATACCTTTTTGCATATTTTTCTAGTGCAAGGCTTCTCAATCTTGGCAGAATTGACATTTGGGGTGAGATAATTCTTTCCTATGGAAGTTGTTGTATACATTAAAAGGATTATTAAACATTCCTAGCTTCTATCCATTGGATACTGATAGTGTTCACCCAGTTAGAATTACTAAAAATGTGTTTGGACATTGTCCTATGTCCCTGTGAAGCAAAAATGCCTCCACTTGAGAATCACTGGTTTAGAGGGTTATGTTGGATAAACTACAGAAGGCCAAACTGATATGCTAGGTCTGGTAAATGTGGATGGTGTAACCCAACCTTCTCAAAAGATAATGGTAACTTCCACAACAGACAGCTGCACCCTAAAATCTGATAGCCTCAAAAAGCATATTCTTTTCACTCTTTGAGATCCTTCTTCATTTTATTGAAAAGTGATAGAGGATGCTTTCACCTATTACCATAACTTTTTATTTTTAAACATTCATCTCTGGCCACCACACTCTTTTTAGAAAACAAACTAATCAATTAATTCAAAACTTTAGGTATCACGTGTTAGGTGCTTCAAGGCAAGGTTCTAAGATCAGCATTCTGTGTGACTTCCTCCATGTAGACTGTAAAACCTGAGAATTCTGGCAGGATATTATCCTCTCTAAAGTCAGTTCAATGCCATCAGACACGAAAAGGATGCGTCTGATTCTTTACTCTGCTTGAGGAAAGAGTGACGGGAGTATCTACTGAACTCAGAGCAGATGTCACCTCAGCACTGGGCAGCAAAATGGCATTTCCTGGGCATGGAAGCAGCGTCAGTTTGAAATGCTATCCAACAAAACTTAACCAGGAACACCACTGAGTTAGCTTGCTGCTATGTGAAGTGGGCCTGCCAGTCACACCTGACCTGTTATGTCCTGTGTGACTGGAGGGAAAATGAAAAGAATCTGCTCTCACTGTATCCACTTCATGTTGTCAAAAGTTCCTCTATTCTTCTCCCCTGAGCCTTCTTTACCAACTTAATGCAGAGGTAATATTATTCCCTTTTTAATTAATATATTACCTAGTAAGAATGCTCTGGATAGATGGGCGGATAGAAGGTACTGGGGGAGAGTGCTCAGGGCTGACTACCTGGCAGTGTGTTGTGTACCGAGAGAACTGCTGCTTTGCTTTCTAGATGGAGAGCAATGGGAATAATAATATGTAAATTGATGTATCAAAATTTCTGAAAGCTCAGCGTTATTTCCCCTTGCCCAAAGATTTCACCTCGCCTTATTAGCTATTCTAACAACCCTGCCTTTTTTTTTTTGTTTGTGTAATTCTTGTTTCCTCCCATTTAGCACATAGAAAAAAGCATTAGTAACACTCTTGGTTTTAAATGAACCCTATTAATATTCGTCTCTGCAAGGGACTCTGGGATAATTTTGATAAATGTGGCCATGAAGCTGATCTGACAGAGCTGAGTGTGATGTTTGTGTGTTCATGGGGAACTGCTTCATGCACAAGAGAGGGGCAGAGTCTGGCAGGTTTCTATTTCTGAGCCGCCGCAGCTAGCAGCCTAAAGTAGAAATTTAATTGTACTTTAAAAAAATGCAAAAAAAGATAAAACAAGCAATTCTTATGAAGATAAAACAGCCCCACTAGTTTCTGATGCGGAGGTTATTCACGTGTCATAATCCTCAGCTCTCACCGCCCTGGTTGGCAAGACCTCAAAGGCTGCCCAGGAGGGTAATGAGAACAAAAACCTGTGTTTGTAGAAGGAGGAAAGGTGAGTAGGGGGACCTGGGACTCAGCCTGCACTGAGTGGCTCCCATTTCTCTCGCTGCCTCCCTTTACCCCTAGTCGGGCAAGTTGCCCCTGAAAAGACTAGATGCCTTTAAGGGGTTATTACATTTCCAGAATGGAAAGAAAAAAAGAAAAAGAAAAAAAAGGACAGGCTGCTACTTCTGCAAAAGCTTTATAGCAAATGTCAGAAGTTCTTGAAAATAAGATCATTCCATATACATGGGTTGCCTGAGGTGGGCTCCAGGAAAGTTATTAGCTTTAAAATGGAATACATAAATAAGCGGCGTGGGATTGGAGGATTATGAGCAGCATAAAGATGGTGATTCTAAATGATCAAAAGAATCTTTTAGCCTAAGCAAGATGAAACTCCAAATATGAGCACATAGAATAAAAGAAAAAAATTAACTTCTTTGTAAAAGTGCCTCTAAATATTGCTCTTTTTCTCTTTAGCATTTTTTGTTGTTGTTAATTTCTATTATGAGCCTTGGTACCTATTTTAGAAACAAGTGTGCATCACCTCCACATCCCGGTGTACAGATGATCACAACAATGTCTTTGAAGAGGATGTGGCAGGGAACAGAGAGGGATGAAGGTACGTACATATTAGTGATAGTGGATGGGGACTTTAGTGGGACTGTTTTATCTTCATAAGAATTTTGGGACTAGATGGCAAAACTGGGAGAAGATGATGATAAGGGAAAACATATAAAACCACAACGGCTCTGAAAGACTTTTTCCTAGGTGGGGACAATTAAAAGAAAATGTACAAAAAGTGAGAATTCTTCATGAGTTAGATGTTACCTAAAAATTTCTGAGAAATAAAAAAGGAAAAAAGGGGGACACATTCTGAGAAGCAGAATGTAAACACTGATAACTATATGGCTATCATTTATGAAGCATGTGCTATATAATAGGCATCGTTTAAGAACGTTCTAGTTAATTCCCGTATTCTCCCTTGACATGCAGACACTATACACTCACTTTATATTATTAAACTGAGTCTTCAAGAAATTATGTTTCATGGTAAATGACCCCTTCCTTAAGACAAAAACCTAGGCTCACTCTAGGAATCCTCTAGGTCCCACAGCCCGTGGGGTCAGAGTCCAGGTCTGCTGAAGATCACAGTAGAAATTCCTTACTTTGCTTACATATGCAATTAATAATCTGACCTTGTATTAGGAGATGGGAAATAGAAATCCTTTTCCATGAGCTAAAGTAGGCATGTTGGCTACTCAAGTCATTCTCCATCCATAAAATTCTTTTTCTAAAGAGTTGTATAAGACTACTCGGTTACCATAACTGTTTAGAATTTAAAACAGACATCAAAGCTATATTTTGAAGTTGACATGACTCTTATTCTGTGCTACATTGCCTTTGGGGCAATGCAGCCTCCTGTTCTTAACAAGTTTGCTGGGACCTGCACCTGGTGGAGACAACTCCATCTGGAGGTACAATCAGAACCTATTAAGCGCTGAGGTAGACTGCCTGGAAGTGGAAAATCTGGAGTGGGGAAGCTCAGCCTGGGTTACACGAATTCACCTTTGCAGAAAAGAAACAGGAAAAAAAATACAGCCCGTACAGCCTACAGAGCAATTGTTTCTGCACAGAACTCTGGTTTAATTGATTTGGACACCACAGCTAATTTTCCCTGAGACATCTGTTAGCACACATTAGTGGATGTCGTTAGGTAGGGAGGCACAGATAAAATGGGAAGCAGAGCTCAAAGGCCTCTGTTTGGGAGGCTGGAGCAGACGGAGGAATGTCAACAGATAGAATTTGCCAGCACCCCAGAAATGTCAGATGCTTCTGCTGCAGCCACCCTAAAAGGAAACGCTAATGGCTCGGGAGCCATGGCTGTTGTGCACAAAAGTCTGATCCTTTCACGCGTTTGCTCATATGAGAAGTGTTTTCTGAACTTCCAAGGGCAAAACAAGGGTGCTACAGATAGCTACACAGCCAAAACAAACATGAAATGAAGACAAACACTGTCAATGCCCCTTTCCCCCCTTTCCCCAAATCTCATTCGCTCCTGTATTTTGGACATTAGTATGCAGTCAGGCAGACGACAAAATGGCTGATCAGGTCAACGTTTTCTAAATCATCTCCCACTGCAAAGGGGATGGCGAAATGAGCCCTGTTGTATTTGTTCTTTTTATATAGCCATGCTCAGACACTTAACTGATGCTGGAATGCAGTTCTTATCCTTTGGGACATGTTTTTCAGTTGAGCAAGTCAGAAAAATCATCTGATGCCCTCAAGAAAATCCTCCACGAGCGGTCTATATGATGACTACTCTCTCAATGAATACATTTAAAAGATTATGATCCTCTTTCAGAAGCAGTGCAGTGTTATGCATTGCAAATAAGGTGGAGAACGAAAAGGCTGTGTCACCGTCCAAAACAGAAACAATCTTGCATACAGACAAATATTTCTGTGGGTGGTAGAGACTTAATGTTCCCCTCACTGCTCCCAGTTTTGTATATCAAATATGCCTCTAATCATTTCACCCCTTTGAAAAAATGCTTGTTCACCCTAATCTGTAAGGTAAAGTCAAATATCTTTATTGAGGTACTCAAAGCCCATTATTCTGGACTCAACTAATTTTTCCAAGTTCGTCACTCCAAATTCCTCTCCATATTCTTTTTATACCTTTTAAAATAGACTACTTGTTATTTCCTGAACATCCCCACTTCTACTTGTGTGCATCTTTTTTTTTCTGAGACAGAGTCTTACTATGTTGCCCCAGGCTAAAGTGCTATGGCATCATAGCTCACAGCAACCTCAAACTCCTGGGCTCATATAAACTAACTCTGTGTAATGACAATTTTTTTATTTTCAGTTTTAGTACAGATGGGTCTCACTCTTTTTCAGGCTGGCCTCAAACTCCTTACTCCAGCAATCCTCCCTCCTCGGCCTCCAGAGTGCTAGGATTACGGATGTGAGCCACTGCGCCAGTCCCTGCATCTCTTTCCCTTCTTTTAACTCCCTGGACAAATCCAGCATTAAAGCCCTGCCTCATTTCTCCCCCTTAGTGAAATCTTTTACATCCCAGGGAAAAACCTACTTTTTTCTGTGCCAACTGCATCTTGCTCACATTCCCATAGATGTTATTGAACATTATAATATTTTATCATGTTTTAAATTGACAGGTAAAATTATATCTATTGCACACAGCATGTTCTGAAGTATGTACATGCTGTTGGATAGTTTCATCTAGCTAATGCATAAATGCATTCCCTTATACATTTGTCATTTTTTTGGTGAGAACAACTAACATCCATTCGTTTTGTATGATTAAGTACACTATATATTGTCTCTAAATATACCATACAATAGATCTCTTGAACTTATTTTTGTTTGCTTTTCTGTTAATCTTTCCACGCAACTGCCCTGCTTGGCATCCATGAGTATTTTGCATTCGATGGCAAGCTGTATTTTTAGTCATCCTTGAATTTCCAAAATTTGACACAGTGTTTGGCATATGGCAGGTCTTTAGTAAATCTATTGAAGGGATGAAATTTATGAGTAAACTTAGCCACTGAATACAACTGTCTTGGTAGAAAATGGTGGAGTGATTCATTGCTAGAGAATAGCACCAGTGATTAGACTTGTGAATGACTATGCATCGCTCACTTAATAGAGTTGACAAATATATACATCTCGAAAAACTTCATTGTGTGTATGCATTCTTCACATAATATGGCAAAGAGTCACTAAACTAAAAGTGACTCCTAGAATGTCACTGGTCTACCAAAGAAGGGATATTTTGTGCAGTATATTTGTGAAGGCTAAGTGATGGTGACTGAAATCTGAGATCTTGAAAAATGATGCATTGAAGTGGGGGCAACAATAGATAAGTACCCATAAAAAATCATGTCTGAGCAGTATGGCATGACTGTGCACTATGAATTAGGACCACCAAAAGAAATATGAAATCGTCACTCTAACAATAGTCTCTCCTGTAAGCTGCTTTTGTATCCACTCTACCTTCGTGATAAGGGAGGAGAGAATCAAATTGAAGTATTTATCGATTATATATCAAAAACTATGCTATGCCCTTTCATGTTATTTAAACAAGGTGTTTCATCATCTCAAGTTTAAAGACTAGGAACTGAAATTCAGTGAGACGATGTAACTCCTCCCAGTCACAGAGCTAAAGTTGCAGTACCAGAATCAGGCCAGGGTTCTGGTTTTAAGGCTGTAACTGTTTTATCTATATAATGCTTTCTGTTTCTTTTCTCCATCAAAATAGGGGACAAAACATGATGTAGAGAAGACATAGTAATTAAGAATAGAGAGGACCAAGGCACGACTGCAGCTGAAGAGGCCCAAGCAGCACAGGGACGGGTGAGGTGAGGTTTGCTGCTGCGACTCTAACGGGGGCTGATGGAGAAATTCAGTTGAACACAAAACCTCCTCTTGGTTCACTTTCAAACAATGATTGAGAGACAGTAAATACAGTGCCTGTGTCATCGAGGACCGAAATGCCCTACTGGAGCTTGAAGTCAGGGGTGTCCATCTGTCCTCGCTTTAATGGAATTGACTGGGCTTTACTATCTCCGCTTTCTGCCAAACAGAATCAAAAGACATCAGTGTTTGTAATTTAGGAGCAGTTTTTGGCTACATAAGTGGCTGTTAGTAGAATTTATGGGTAGTAAAGCTTGATTCGGGGCCAGCCGGTAGCAAAACTAGGGAGCAGGCAATTCCTCCTCAGCAGCCTCTGGGTTTGTAAGGCTTCCATTCTTCTCACTGATGAAGGTCTTTGAAACATTCTAGTAATTAATAGCAAGGTGTTGGTGACATCTGCCACCTGTCCCCCTGATTGTCACCCAACAAAAGGTATTTGCCCTTTAAACTATATTAAGCTCTGCTTCTGTAGGGTGGTTACGCTGGAGGTTACAATAAGGTACTTACTTTGCTGACTACCCAGAAAGCTGCCTTTTTTTGTTTTTTCTTCTGTGAAAGGCTATGAGTTACCTCTCATCTGTGACTCAAGTGCTATCTTCCTGGGATCAATTAAATACTTTTTCTTAAGGATAGTACTGGGTAGATAAAAATTCATTTGTAACACAAATCATCAGCCTTCAGAAATCGAATAAAAACACTAATGTTCTCACTTTGTATTTCTATTGTGTGCACATTTTAAACAACATAAATTGATGAACCAAAACAGGAATGCAAGACTGAGTTATAGATTTAGATGGGTTTTTTACTTGAGGAAAAGCCAAAGGTCCTGCTCACTTACCCTATGTGACAGAGAATCTGTCCTTCCAAAGCAAAACGAAAGGTTCCACCAAGCCTGGGAATGACTCGTTTGCTGGATGGCTGCCATTTCCACACTGCACCCCCTCCCCAGACGCTCCCTGCTCTATGCTCTGGGAGGCTGACCAACGGGCTGGCTTCCCATTGTGATGAATTAATGAGGAACATTGCTGAGAGATCTGAAGGGGGCTGGGGTGAGATCTGGGCATTTATTTTTTGGCTTCCACACCGCAGCCTCCCTGTGGGCTTGGCTGTGGTCTCCTACAAGACTCAGCTCTGGTCAGAAGGCTCTGCACACAGCTTTCTGTATCTCTAGCTTCTGGTAACTGTTACCTCCAACTACCCTCCTCAGACTTAGATGTGTTAACAGCTTCCTGATGTTACTAGCCACAGGGCACGGCACTCTCCCCTGTGAGTCTCTGCCCCTCGCCCAAATATTAAAATAAAAACAATTTTCCTATTAAACGTCTTTGACATTATCCAATTTAAGTTTGCCATCTGTTTCCTTTGGGGACTCTGACTGAAAAAAAGCCTATAACCAGGTTTACCTTTATTGTGAAACCTCAATATGGTCCTTGGGGAAATTAGAAAAAAATGCTGCTACTAAGTCACGTGGTCAAAAACACCTGGTTTAGCCTAGAAAAGCACCAGGAAAGCAGATGCATTTCTTAGGCCAGGTACTGGTCGTTATGATGTGGTTCACATTCACCCACTAAAACATGCTCTCTAGCCAAGGTTTTAATAGCAAAATAAAAGGTTTGGAGTCAGCTTGGCTCTCCCTAGGCCAAGGGCATATTTCCCAGTTACTTCTAAATGACTTCTTTCTTAAAAGATCCAAAATATGAGTTGTTATGAAATGCTGTCTTTTTTCCAACAACCATCTAATTCATTTGTATCAGCAGTGTGATCAATGACGTCCTGTGGAAGATAAATTGTGCCTTCGAAGGTCATAACACAGGGCACACTGGAGTCCAGAATGCCAGCGGGACTCCGACAACATTCCAGAATTCCAGGAAAGTGTTAAATGATAATAACCAGCCCAGAGTATTTGAAGTAATGATATAATGAAATCTTCTACCATGTCTGCCTCCAGCAGAAATTTGGTGGCAGTAGCCATGAGGGACATTTTTTGGGGGAGCTCATTTTCCCCTTCAGTGGCATTGGAATCAGCAATTAAAAAAAAGAAAGAAAGAAAGAAAGAAAGAAAGAAAGAAAGTACTTTGGTACCTGGCAGAGCTAAACATTGTGAATCATCAAGACCAGCCTAGGAACAGCAAGGTGGATGGCGGTGACCTCTCTGGTCAGGTTTTAGCTTCCTATACTTCTGGCACGCACAACAGGGGTTTAAAATAGCTTTCCTGCAGGTTGCATGTGACTGTCACTGGACTCAGGCAGCACAAAGGGGCTGATTAGTGAAGCAAAAAAAGAGGATCTTCTCCTGAGATGACTTCCAAAAGCTGCCTCTTGCAGCACAAATCTCCCTTTGAAAATGCAGAACTTGCTGGAAAAGCAGTAACATTCTCCTCTTCAAGTGACTGAATTTTGCTTGGGAATTCTTTATTATTATTATTACTATTATTATTATTAATTTAAAAGGATTGCCTTCTAGCTCCAACAGTATTTACTCCAGGGAGATGTAAGGAAGTGAAAATTGAATGGACAATCCCCCAAACCATTCCCTAGCCTTCTTTTTCACTGGCCATGGGCAGAGAAGTGCGTCCCTCCCCCTTTTCTCAGAAAGTAGAAAGTTTTAAGCAATGGCTTCTTGACCTGCTCTGGCTGCCAGCAGAGTTGCAGGGAAGTCACTTCTCACCATTTGGGAGCCCACAGAAAGTGAGGATGGCCCCCTGCATGGCCCGGCTGGGAAGCCTGGGCAGCAGGTTCTGCTCTGCAGGGGGCAGGGGAATGGGGTGGTTCAATTTTCATCTCCTGATGGAGGAAAATTGCTCCCTGGGGGAACATGAGTGGAACAGCTGTCGTACCACCACCAACTGCTCCAGAACTTCTTTGCATCTTGTGTTATTCTCTAAATGTTGAACAAAACAAGGAGAAGCACTAAGAAGTGAAGAAAAATAAAACAGAGGAAGGTAGGATTAAAAAGAAGACAGTGTGTAGTAGGGACCGGAGCTATGAGCCAGTGGTTCTCAACCTTCCTAATGCCGCAATGTATTTTCACTGTTACAAAGGGGTCATGACTCACAGGTTGAGAACCGCTGTGAGCAGAGGAATAGCCAGGTTGTGCGGATCAATGATCCACGTGTTCAATGCTGGAGACAGCCCACAGGAAAGCTTCACAAAGATCCTCTGACTGCCAGCTTAGATTGTGGACAAATCCTCTGTGCTTAGAGTCAGCAACGAAGGGAAAATAAAGGAAGAAGAAGGACAGGAGAAGAATGAGAAGAAGATACAGAGTAGGAGAAAGAGCAGAGGAAGAGAAGAGAGAAAAACAGAAAGAGGTGGGGGCAAAAGTATCCTGATTAAAAAATTTAGAAGAAAATTCTCAAAAAAAAAAAGCCCTTGGTTTTTCATTTCCTCTTTCTTCTATCTATCCAACATTTCACAAACGTTTCTTCTAAATTAAAGAAACAATCACACAGAACTCACATTTTCTGTATAAATTCACTGGAAGGATTTCTTCCTCCTGAGATCTTCTACTGGCTGGTTTTATTCCTTAGGTCTCTGCTTGGGGAGACATTGTCCCAGTGAAGCTCAGAAGTTCAAGGTTACAGAAGGATGGGACAATAAGACAAGATGTTCTTGTGTTTAACCTCTGTTAAGAAGAAATTTTCACCTGTTTGCTACTAGTTCCTGGGCACTTGGGCTCAATTACTCAGGAAATCTCTTTGCAAGAGGGCTCACATTCACGCATTTTGGTAGCAAACAAGTCAGTGCGATGTTGTTCCAGCTGCTCTCCTGCTCCCAAACCTATTCCACATCTTGCTGTTTAGTTGGATGGGACTTGATGTACATGCTGTCTGGCTTCACTGACCTGGGACAGAGGATCAACTAGTTCTGAAGCAAAACTCGGTTGCATTAAAGGGAGCAGAGTGGAGTGCAGAATGAAAACACTGGAAACAAAACCAGGGTGAAACGTCCTTGTTCACAAATCATTCCCTCTGTGATTATTGGAGAATAGAGGAGGACTTTCACTTTTAAGCCCAGAGACACTGGCCATCATCTGTGGTTCGTGTCACCGAAAGTGGAAATTCTTAATTCACACCCCAAGGATGGACCACCTTATTATAAGTGAGAAATGTATATTCTACTCCTAGATCTGCAAAGCTAGAGCTGCAGCAAAGTTTCAATTAAATCAAAGTTTTCAATGAAATCATGGCTGTAGGGCTCCTCACTCAAGGAGTTGCAGGGAAACTCAGGCAATTTACTCTTCCTTCTTTCCTGCCCTCAGTGTTCTTATGTGGGTCACTATGAAAGTTTTGAGATACACAAGAATCAAGAAATGTGAGATCTGCACTGACAGAAAAAAGTAAAACCTTGCCAACAACAACTATAAACTAAGCAAACTGAAATTCACACTGGTCAAGGACACTGCCAACTGTGTTTCTTGGAAGTGAAAGAATGGACCCTGACCCAGTCCATCTCAAAACTTTCCTAGTGACCCGTGTATGATCCAGAAATGGAGAAAGACACATAGACAACCAGGGCACAATGAAACTGGTGACACTGTGGAATATAGCAACAAACTAAAATATTTGGGGGGGAAGAGAGATAATTTCTGTATGCTGCAAAAGTCCTCAAGGACCTCGCCTTCATTATGTGGGAGCCTAGGGATGAGGAAGGGGAATGGAAATGTTTTATTGAATGGGTGAAGAGGACATTTTAGCTTGAGGAATATCCTGTGCAAAGGTTAAAAAGTGGCAAATTTAAATGAGTTCTCAGAGATTGGAGAGTAGTTTGATATGACTGAAACTTGGAGACTGTAAGTAAATATGATAAAAGACATAGAATGTAGAGTTATCAGAAACTCGGGGGAAAGATCAATGACAGGCTAGCATTGGTACTTTATTCAGTAGGTAATGAGTCGTCCTAGTGTTTTTTGCAGTAGAGTAAAAGTCATTGGTGAGTTTTGGAAAGACAGTTTGAATAACTGGGTAATATGTGTGTTAGAGGGTTTTATATTAGAGGAAATTGGTAAATCTGCTGTTGTTTTGGTTGTCTACACTTAATGTTTCATTTTAAAACACTATACTATGTATTAGTTTCCTATGGCAGATATAACAAGTTAACACTGACTTGGTGACTTAAGGCAGCAAAAATGCATTATCTCACAGCTTTAGAGATCAGAAACTAAAAATGGATCACACTGGGATGAAATGAATTTTTTGGCATGGTGGAGGTCCTTCTTAAGGGTCTACAGGAGGATCCATCTTTTGCCTTTTCCAGCTTCTAAAGTCTGTCTACGTTCCTGAGCTCCTGGCCACCTTCCATCTGCAAAGCCGGCAGTCTAGTATCCACAAATCTCATGCTGACTCTGTCTCAAGTATGTTTTTGTCATCACATCTCCCTGCCTGATACTTTTAAGGACCCTTGTGATTACATCAGGCCAACATGGATAATCCAGGATAATCTCCTCAACTCAAAGTCCTTAATGTAATCACATCTTCAGAGCCCTGCTTGCCAGATACGGTGACATATTCACAGATCCCTGGGATTAGGATGAGAACATGTTCATCTCAGGGGTGTTATTCTGCCTGCTATAGACATATGTAGCTCAGAGAGTAAGATACGAAAGCAGAGGGTAAGATCTGAAGCTCTAACCATAGACTCCTACAAACCTCTTCTAGATTTCAGCAGCAAACTGGTCTTCTTCACAGTCTTTCAGATGTGAAGAAAAATAGAGAGGAAAAGGCTCCAATTAAGACTTGACTTGGTTCGTTCCTGGGTTTCAGCACCAAAAAAAGAGACTTTACTGCCCCATGTACATGGTCAAAGTCATTTTATATGACTTCTGATCAATGCTGAATAAAGATTAACAGGAATACAAAGATTGCATGCACTTAACATAAAGGGAAAAGTAAAAACAATTTAACAGATCTTTTTTTCTATTTTTGTCTAAAGAATTAGCAACATATTGCCTAACATTTTTCGTAACATTTACCACCATGTGGCAATGTCCTGCAGCAGAACTGAAGAAAAACAGTGCCTTATATTTGGGGTACTCCTTTCTAGGTCTTGACATGTTGGGAGGTTTGTGTTTTCCCTATTCATTATGTTCTCCATGCTCCAGGAACATGAAAATGTATCCTAAAGTCTGAGTATCAACAACATAAACATGTAGGAGAAAGATTTTTGGCCTTGACTTCAGGCAAAAACTCTCTTTGTCTGACTTTCAATGTGACTAGACCAGATCAATAGACATCATCACCCTTTGATTTTTCTGTGTGTTACTCCAAGATTTAAAAATTGTGGCTGTTGGCATGTTATGGAGACATTTCATTATGAAAAGATATCACATATGTGAAAGTCTTCGGAATAAGGTTGAAACTGATGGTGGTTACTATCCATTCATTGTCCATGTGCTATTTGCCATGCACAATGGGACAGTGGGGATACAGTGACAATAACACGTGGCTTGAAGCCACATGTGGGTGAGAGTGACCTGGAAACATGTGTGGTGTGTTATGATCATGCCATAAGATATATAGTGGGTTTACTGAACCTTATTTTGCAGATGAATAATCAGAAATGAATGTGATACTTGAGGAGTCTGTTTAGAATGATGTAATCAAGTTTTCTCTGGAAGTAAGACTTGAGGGATGAGGTGGCCCGGCCCAGCCTTTGAACAGACTGCTCTGCCTCCCACCACAAAAATGAAAATAACTACATTTGGCAATATCTTCAGCTCATAGGTGACCTAATGGGAGGAATAGGGCTCTCTGGAACTCCTTGCAGCCTGCACCCCCCAGTCTTGGCCCACCCTGGGGCCTGTTTCAGAATCAGTCACTTTTATATTTCTTAAAATGTCTGTGACAGAAGTGAAAGTGACAGTGAATTCCATATGCTTCCCTTTCTCAATCATTTATAGAGAAAATCTGCTTAGTCTATATGTCAAGAGAGGATTTTTCAAGCTAGGGTTGCAAATTCCATGTAGGTTCTGAAATTCTGCCTCTTCTTACATCATCACTATTTTCAGAGAGTGTGCGGTTGGAGTTTAACCAGCATTATAACCAAGCAAAAGCCGGGAAAGGGCTCTGGCTTTATTTTCTCACAGCTCTTTTGATTCAGTAGAACTATTGAGGCAGCAGCTTCTTTAAGCCTGGATGCTTGTCTTTTAGAAAATTACATTTCTTATTCCATGATTATAAAGAAAGATCCTGGTTCTTCATCTGATATTGATACTCTGATACTGATTTTAATCATTCTTTCCATTTCTAGGATATACATACTGCCACAAGAAGGAATATCAACTGGGGGATGGAATTGCCACATAATAACAGAATAACCTGCATAATAACAAGAAGACAGTCTACTTGACTGAGCAATGGTCACCAGGCCGTGTATTTCTCATATTAAGGATGGGTCAAACTCAATTTTCCACACTCCTATACATACAATGTTGAACTAGTTTAGGCTACAGTGAAATCTGGTATAGACCTCCCCAGCTCAATTTAGGTATAGAACCCCCAAATCAAAGCAGTATTCAGGTAGATAAACTGGCCTAAGCAAATGAGATAGGTCAGAATTGTACTTATGATTAGTGGAAAGCAAAAAGCACAACATATCATATGATATTGTCAGAAACACACATTCTAGGAGGGCTAGGCCTAATTAACTCTCTGAACGTAAAAATTCATTTATAATAACAAAGTTATCTTCAAGTTCAGGGAGGTGACTTTATAAAATATGATTTTCAGAACCCCTTTGCCCCAGTTTCTGTATGTTCTTTTCTTGGCCAAAGTTTCCTTTATCCCCTAGAGATGGCAAGTGTCACAGAAGATCTTCATTTTATGTTATGAGAAGAAAAGTAACTCAGAGGCAAATCCTCACCAAGACAGTGGGTTCTAGATACAACATCCCCTGAGAAGGTTTTATTTATTGATTTGGGGATTCCTTAAGTGAATTGTTAGTGACCTAGCATGCACAGAGTGGATGCCAGACACGGTATTCAGAAAGTGATGACAAAACAATGACCTGAAGTATGATATAAAAAATAATAAATGTGAGCTATGGAACAGTGGGTACAGCCTCTGTGAAGTTTGCTTACAGCATTTGCCTCAAAGCCTGACCCTGTCCTCATAGCAACTGCTACAACCTCGCCTGAACAGTTTTTCCACTGAAAGTTAAGATACACTGAAGGTTTATTTGTGGTTATGGAAGACCTACTAATTCCTAGGAACCCTCACTTTGGGTGTGGCTTTGCTTAGTGACACTTCTACCAAAACAATAAAAATCAGCCAGTTAGGTACTAAATTACAGGTAAATGAACTTTATTCTGTGAAAACCTTTTTTAGCATTTTTAGCTATACGTGCCTATGTGATTTATTTTTATGTAGAGTCATCTTTTACTTTTTATCCATCTAGTATCTTTTCATTAATGAACTATGCTCAGTTGCTGGGCCAGTCTGTTATGCACCTTGACCTCCTCTGATACAGCAGGGGTCATCTGACTTACACTAGCCAATCAGATGATTGGACTGAGTGCTGCTTAGTGAGCGGGCTTGGGAGTGAAATAGGGCAGAGTCTTTCAGCTAAGTGACATGGCTAAAGAAAGATGGAGAGAGAAGGAGAGGGAGAAAGACTGAAAAAGAGATGGATTCTTTCTTCTTCTGAGATCTCACATTCATGCAGTTTAGAATTTGTGAGGTCACCTCTCCCATTGTATGTAGAAACTCTGATAGAGAATAAGGTTAACTTTTTGTTAAGCATAGACCAAGAGATAACAAAGGTAAGTAAATCTTATGATAGCATTTGAACTTCCAGATCCTTGAAATGTAGCACTATACACTAGCTACACACATACACCCTCCCCCCAATACATACACACACACAGACACACAGACACACATACGAATGGCATCTCTTCTTGTGAACCTAAAATAGAGCGACATAGTACAGTGGAAAAAGCATCGCAGAGGGCGTTAGAAGCAACAAAGAATGATAAATTATCTGCAATGAATATGTTTTACTTTTGAAATCAGAAAATAAATGAAGGCAGCTCTATTTGGAAGTGAAACAGACAGTTTGTGTTCTAACTTCAATTCTGCCACAAGCTAGTTTTTTGGCTATAGATAAGTCACACTAACATTTTAGTCCTCAGTTTTCCCTTTTGTAAAATGAGGGCGCTGGAGAATCGGTTTTCCCTAAATGTTCACAGAGCACCTTGAGGGGTGGATGGAAGATGGGCAGTGAAGTAGGCCTTCCCTACCCCTCCTCCCCAAACGAGGGAACTCTCGGGGCACTGGTGTTATCCAGGAAGCTTGAATGTCAGCTTTCACTAAAGGGTTTTGGTGACGTAAAATTTTAAAAAAGATAGTTCAAAAAACAGTGGGCTTGTTGATCTCTAAGTTCCTTTTAATGTTAAATTAAATTCAATTTTTCCCATTCAAATTTTCTACCAGAATTACAAAAACGTACAGAAAGTAGCCATCCTCTATAATTGCTTTTATTTCATCAAAGCCTCTTGGTCACATCTGAACATTCAGAATCTTTACCTTTGTGAAGTATGCTGCATCCAAGTTGGAAAAAAAAAACAGAACTTAATTTGGGAGTTCAAGTTAGTGTTTTAAATACTCAGAATCAGAACCGTTAGGGAGCAGAGAAAGCACACACCCAATTTATATCATGTAACCGGAAAGATCACCCAAGAAGCCAGATAAAGGTGACTGAAGGTAATGGCTTTGTGTCTTCGGCTTCTTGGCCACTAGGGAAGGAACTAAGCACAGATGAATAGTGTGCATAGACTAGTAAAAGGGCTTTGTTTATTTGTTTTCATCTTTCAGTGAACACTGACTCCACGCTTGTGCTGTGCTGGACACCAGGGCCGATTCTGGTGATATATACAGGGCCATCACATGTCCCCTCTTCTGTTAACTTAAACATAAACACAGCTGCACAGCTGCAAACCGTAAATCCCTAGAGATTAAAACTTCTATGTCCGAGTAAAGGGTAACTCTTTAAAAACCCAGCTAGTTGAAGTTTGAAATGATTTAGGTTTCACCCCAAAATATTATTTTACTTCATGGTGGATTAGAGAGATAAACTATTTTTTATTAAAGGATGTTTTGCATTCTGCAGAGATAAGGCATCAAAGCCTTTTGCCTTACCCAACCCGTTTCATCCACTCACATTTTTGAATGGATTAAAGCCAGAAAAATGTAATTAGGAAAAGTGGTGTTCCTCTGACTGCCTCATTTGAATCTGCCCTGGGTATTTTGCTTATAAAGCCGGAAGAGTTGCGAGAGTTTTGAAGATAGAAGAATCCTCACCGTCTTTCTCCCTTTTGGAGCTATTTTCCTTCTTCCTCCAGCATTTCCAACTCCGAACACCATAGTTCATGGGAGTAAAGGTACAGCACTCCTCCACCAAGGGAGTATCCTGGGTGCGTCTTTATTGCCAGGCAGAGCTGGTGTCTTTTAACACGGAAGTTTTCACTGAAACCTCAGCTTAGACAATCTAGAAGCCATGTACACATAAGTAGCCAAATAGTAAATGAGGGTTTTAAATTAGGTGTCTGGATTTACACTGGCTGACTTGGCACTATCTCAGCTTTAGATGATGAAAAGTCACCTGAACCCTCTCTAACGAAACACCTCTTGCCCTGGCATGTGAGTACTTGTGTGAGTCACCAGGAGAGGTAATAAGGGGCCCGCACTGATCCTGCAGGGCATGCAGCCCTCCTGCAGGAGAGATGGCTGGCTTGTCGCTACCATTTGGAGTTTTCCCCGAGTCCCTGAGTTTCTGGCTGAGCGCGGCTCTTCTCTGATTTATATTACATACCAATGCCTCCAGGCAGAAAATGTTGCCAATAATTACTTGCTATGGGGGACTGGGAAAACAGGAAAGCTTTTTTTAGGTTTTCTTTGTTTTTCTTCTTTCTTTCTCTCTCTTCTCTCCCTTCCCTTCTTCCTGCTTTCCTTGTCTCCCCCTGTCCTACCTTCTCTTCTCCCCTGTCTTGCTAAATCATTCTAGCAATACACTGTTTACTCCCAGAGTTGTAAAGGTAGCCAAATAAAAGCTGTTTATAAATTCTTCTCCTTTCGTCCTCTGAAAGTACAAAGTTGAGAGAAACACAAATATATCAAATATTTAAAGAGGCAAAACATAATCAGTGCAATTTTCATAGCTAAGAGAGCCCACGCTAATGAGTAGGTAGTTTCAAAATGTGAGATATGGGATTTCTATAAAGGACGGATTCTTTAAAATGCACACACAGAAACACAAAACTTATCCATTCATTTTAAGAACTGTTAAGCCTATACTAAGATACTGGGCTATGGGGGATACCCAAATAAAAAAAACAAAAATTCCATAATGAGATATAAGAATACATTTCTAGCATTTGGAAGTTTACTTTGTAGTTTCTATGTAGATAGAAATATATCAGGAGACGCGCACCAACTCAAGCCACAGATTAACAAGGAGATGTGAACGTACAGAATGGAGCCAGGGACTGGGAAGATTGCTGGGACAGCTCATATATTTTAATCAACTTTCCTGTCATAGTATGTATTAGATTCTCATAAGAACTTTTTAATATATTTTACTTTACAAATAAGCAAACAGAAGCTTTTGTATATTAAGTACGTAGCTAGTCATTAGCTGAGTTAGGATCTGAACCCAGATCTCTCTGCTCCAAACTCTATGCTTTTTTTATGCTATCACCCAGGAAAGGGAAGTGTGTGTAATCACCTAATAAAATATGATTTTAATGAAAAGTATGTAAAAAGCTGTGATGAACTGTACAGGCCTCTTTTCCTCAAGGGTTGAGGGAGCAGCCTGCCATGACCAAGCCTGAGTTCCCCTCCATACGTGGACACAGGGCTTCAGTGACGCTGCCCAGCTGGGGGGTATTGGTGGTCAGTAAACTGGATTCATCTCTTCAAGTCTTTCTCAAATGTCACCTTAGCAGAGAGAACGTCTCTGTCACCCTGCTAAAGATTCTAAACAGCCTTTACCTCAAACCTCCCACTCTCCTATCCTCTCTCCTTCTTTTTCTCTGTCGACCATCCCCATCAGATATACTAGGTATATTTTTGGTTTATCTTCCTCACCAGTTTTCTCTTGGTCTAGGATCCAAATTCCATAAAGGGACAGCTTCGGGGTTTTGTTTGATTTTATTTTCCTTAATTATTTATAGTCATTTCTCTATCTCCAGCATCCACAAGGCCTATAGAAGATGTTAAATAAATATTTATGGAGTATATGACTCTTTACTAATTTCTAGGCAGCAAGGTATAAGCAGAAAAAGTTCAAGGACATTAATCCCATTTCCATAAACTATTTTATTTGTTCTTCTTGAGAGATCAGGTGACTATACAGGAATATTGACTCCAAACTGATGATGACAATTCCTCCTGAGGAGGGAACCAGATGGACGTTTCAGACAAAAGAGCTTCCAGTTTATCGGTACTGTTTGCATGTTTTAAAAGAAAAATGTGTTCACGAACTAGTTATAAAATTAAAAAGAAAATAAGAACAAATAAGGTAATGAGATGAAATCAGCTTCATTACCTTACTGCTACTCCATGTCCTCTAATGAAATTTGCATAGAACCTTCCGACATGATTTACATATGATTGGCACTCAATTAATTCATAAATAAATGATTTTTAGTCAACAAAAGAGTCATACACTGAGTATAAAACTACATTATAAATAAAAACGTAAGAACAGGAAACACTGAGATAAGGGATGTATTGGGATACAACATAATGCTATTTGTCATTTTCACAAAGTCCGTTCCCCAAATACAAATAATACAAATGTAATCTCATTTGGTCTCCAAAGTCCAAGATATAGGAAATGCCTTACTTATTAGTTGTCCCTTTTGTAAAACAAAGAAATAATAACAGTAATAGGGATACTCTTACAAGGTAACTTATATACATATATTACAGAAGCAGTATAAAAATCATATATACTTGTGCATATATATATATATATATATAATTTGATAGTTAAAGTAATTTTTTCTTTTTTTTTGAGACAGAGTTTCACTTATTAACCCTTGGTAGAGTGCCATGAAGTCACAGCTCACCTCCAACACTTTGGTCTTAGGTGATTCTCTTGCCTCAGCCTCCCAAGTAGCTGAGACTACAGGCTCCCGCCACAACACCTGGCTATTTAATTTTGTTGCAGTTTGGCCAGGGCCGGGTTTGAACCCACCACCCTCGGTATATGGCCCTACTCACTGAGCCACAGGTGTCCCTCTAAAGTAATTATTGATTTGGGGGGGTCTGAGGTTTGTGAATTTTACTAATTTTGACAAATTCTTGATGATTATTACTTCAAGCTTTTCCTCTATCTTATTTCCTCTTTCCTTCTGGGATTTTACCATTTCACAGTTTTACATCAATCTAGTATGTTCTGCTTTATGTTTTGTACCTCTTTATTTTCTCTGTGTGTTTATTTTGGATAGTTCCTACTGAACTGGCTTACTGTTCATTGATTCATCTTC
The DNA here is from genome assembly GCF_000181295.1 of Otolemur garnettii. Classification (NCBI taxonomy): domain Eukaryota; kingdom Metazoa; phylum Chordata; class Mammalia; order Primates; family Galagidae; genus Otolemur; species Otolemur garnettii. The sequence goes on from NW_003852517.1 coordinate 5,445,219, forward strand.
CTCCTGTGTTCAGTGTGCTGACAGGGTCATCAGATTGACTCTTTGTTCTGATCTGCTTTCTATTTGTCTGTGTCTCTTTAAAAACACTTTCATTTCTCTTCTGAAATTCTTCATCTGTGTATGCATGTTGCTGATCTTTCCCACTAAATCTTTTACATATTTAACATAGTAATTATGCTCTTTTCTGATATTTCTAATAGTTGGGTCATCTTTGGGTCTGTTTCTATTGACTATATTAAAAATGCATTCTATTTCCTTGTTGTCCCGTAGTATTTGGTTATATTACCAAAATTGTGCTTAACAGAAAAATAAAGACTACTATCATGTATTTACACTTAGACAAAGGCCCATTTTGTTTACTTGTGAGCTGCTAATGTCTAGCATCTGATCAACTAGTCTGTAGTTAACCTGAATGAACTTTTTGTTTCAGTTACCTATTGTACAACACTACTATGAATCCTCCCATTTAAAGATGGAAACTGCCTTGGTTTTAATGTAAGATCTGGAGTGTAAGAGCTTTTCTGAGTTCTCATTCTCTGCCCCTACTTGGGCAAGACTTGTATTCTTTGTCTTAGAGTTGGAGGATCTCAGCTCTCATGCCCTTTACTTAATCATGGACGGTCACTAATTTATACTCAGTGTGAAATCCAAAGTGCAGGAGAGCAGGTGAATGTCTTTCTATCCCTTTTTCTATATTTCTTTCTTTCTTTAGACCTAAATTGACCTTGGTCCTGTGTCAATTATGTTTTATATAGTCATCTATGATCTTTTCAGAAAATTTATTTTTGGAAAATATATTTTTACTTCAATAAGGCAATTATAGTTCAAATTATTTTAAGAACTACTATTTTGAAATTGACTTCAAGACCTTGATAGCTTGTTACCAACACAAGAAATACTTATTTATCAAGCTTGCATGAAGATATTAGTACTTAAAATATGTAATTAAGTTGGATAACCTTGTGTTCAGTAAAAACCACAAAACATTCATAAAATAATAAAAATGTATTTTTTATTCTTCATATCCTTATTAGTAAGTGAAAAGTTCTAGAAAAGGATGAAAAAACTATAATATTGAAAGAATATTTTATGTCACCTCACCTCAGTTAAGATGGCTTTTATCAAAAACAAAAAACTTAATAAGTGAGAAGTTCTAAAAAAGGATCAAAAAACCATAATATTGAAAGAATATTTTATGTCACCTCACCTCATTTAGGATGGCTTTTATCAAAAACAAACAACAACAACAAAACATGCAATAACAAATGCCAGTGAGGATGTAGAGAAAGGGGAAGCTGGGTACACTGTAAATCAGTACAACCACTATGGAGAACACTATTGAGGTTTCTCAAAAAACTAAAAATAGATCTACTTCATGATTCAGCAGTCTCATTGCTGGCTATGTATCCAAACAAAAAAAAAAAAAAAAAAAAGGAAATCAGTATATTGAATATATAATGTAACCCTTGTTTTTGCAGCCCTATTCATAATATCAAAGATTTGGAATCAATCTAAGTAGCCATCAGTGAATGAATGAATAAAGAAATTGTGGTACATATATATACAAATATTACATAGGCACAGAAAAGGATGAAGTCTTGTCATTAGAAACAACATGGATGAAACTGGACAACATACTTTTAAGTTTGTTCTTCCTTAAACCAGGAAAAAAAATTTCACATGTTCTCAGTCCTAAATGGGGGCTAAGTATTAAAAACAATTGATATCATGGTGACAGAGAGTAGAGCAATAGTTAACAGAGGCTGAGAAGGGTCGTGGGGAGTGATGTTAAAGTGGGGGTGATTAATGTGTGCAAAAATATTGTTCATTCTAACTATTAAAGGAATGAGCAATGTTTGATGACAAAGTGACTAGAGTCAACAATAAGTTTTAGTATACTTAAAATAACTAAAAGAGTAGAACTGAATATTCCTAACACTAAGAAATGACAAATTCTTGAGGTGATGGATACCCTAATTACATTTGCTGATGAATACACATTACATATCTATATCAGAACATCAGATATACCCCATAAGTATATACAAATATTATGTATCTATAATAATAAAGTGAAAAATAAAGAAGAGTATTCCATTTAAGTAGTATGAAGCATTTTGAAGTATAAATATATTGATAATTTTTTTTTATCATTCATGTTTATATATATCTCTGGTAGTATGTGTGTGGATGCCAAATCACCTTGGATTCAGAGAGTAAGGTTTCTTATCTAAGTCGCTGTAAAAACTAAATCTTGGTATCTATGATGTTTTGACACTGGATTTGAGAAAATTCATTAAAAATCACTTGAGCCCATGAAAATGATGTTGCTGTGAGTTATGATGCCAGGGCACTCTACCAAGGGTGACAAAGCGAGACTGTTTCAGGAAAAAAAAAAAAAAAGAATTTTACAACTGATATTTCTAGTACTCCACCTGAATTAAACATAGTACAATTCTGTTGTTACTTTAGTAATTGGAAAACATTGGAAACCTGTTGGAACACATTGAAGAGGAAAAACATGCAAAATACATCCTAAGTCTCTTAAAAATGGGAAAAAGAGTGTTATTCTCATTCATTATCAAAAGCAACTCAATTCATATCAAGTTTCCAAAGGATTGGCTCATCAATTCTATAAGAAATATAAACAGAATAGTTGTGTATCCTACTCTCAAAAAGCCCAACATTGCACTGAAAAGATGAGTGCAAAAGAAATAATGTTACATTGAAACTTAAGCATAAATGTTTCACTTTAAAATATATTTACCAATAGAATTTTCAATATTAAAAATTATTCCAATGCATTTATATGTATTTACAATAGTTAAACACTTGATCATAATGATGAGGTTCATAGATTATTAAGAATTATTGTCAAATAAAGATCAAATAGGAAATGAAAAAATTTTAAATAATGTTAGTTTATGAAAATTATAAAGATTAGTTTTAACCTAGAGCTTTAAGTAGGTATCTATTGCAAGAAAGTAAAAATAACTTTCTCTTCAAAAGGCATAGAACCCTATCAAAACTATTATGTTGCTTCTAAACCCCTTTCCCTCTAGACATTTGAAGTTTTTTCCCCTTACTTTGAGACATCCTTTCATCTACTGTTATTTGCTTTGCTTTTTGCTGTCTCTTTGTCCAAATTCTAGATAAACACAATAAATGAGTGGTGACGTACAGAAGTGAATTACAGATTCTTATTTTCCTTTTAGGGGTTTAGTCTCAGGAAAAGATGGTTCTAAAGAGTACAGTATCTTGTTAAAACCATCCTCATTAATCATTTTTAGGGGGATTACCTCCTTCTCTTCAATGTCATAAGCTTTTGGAGCTTCCTATACAAGGTAAATATTAAAACTTTCAGAAACCCAGAAAGCAATTTTGTGCCTTTTTCCCTCTATGGAATGTCAGGTTGATGAATTATTAAAAATACTTTTCTTAGTGTGAAAAAACAGTACAGCACAGCTTAGATGTGGCTGGTATTTTAAAAATAGACAAAACAAAAATGAAAACAGTAATAATACCTAATATTAATTGAACACCCATTGTACCCCAGGCAATGTGGTAAAGACTTTAGTTTACTTTTTCTCTCAATGTCTATAAATTTACACATACACATGACTGTAAGAGTGTTATTGTTACATTCTCTTTTTACAGAAAAAGCAACTCAAACACAAAAGGTAATATTACTCACACTGAATTATACAGCTTATAAATGAGTCAGAATGCAATACAGTCTCAAGTCACTATGTACTATTGACAATCTTAAGGCTAGATTTGGAAATTTGGCAGGTTTAATGATCTAAATATCAAATACCATGTAATATAATAGCCATAATATTTTTAAAATTGTTTACCATGTATAAGCTGATTTTTCTGATAAACATCAACCTGATGCTTAAGAATGGAATTCAGCTGTAGCATTTTATCACATATCCTCCTATCAACATGAGGATTGCATTCCGAGTTTGTGACTGAGCCTGCAAAGAATTCTGCAAATACCTGCTTGGTGTTGTGAGCAGTGCGCTGAGGGTGGTTCTGAATCACACCCATGCCAATCCAAATAAGAGGAGAAATAATGATAACTTAAAACAATTAGGTTTATATATAATCTGTGACATCATTTCATGAGACAGTAACATCTCAAAGATAGTAATATTTCTAATGTTTTGCAATGATACATTTAATTTCGTTTTCCACATTTGGTCAATATTTGTGGTAATTTTTGCTTGAGAAAGCTTTCTAAAGAGTCAAAAAGCTTTTCTAATGACCTATACCATACTAAAGCCTTATACTCGCAATAAATACAGACCAGCCATGTGGATGACTCTTATTTTTGGCACTTTTAACATGAACTAGTTTTATCATAACCGACTCCACTCCTTAAGCTCTTAAATTACAAAATAGGGGCTGTAGTACCTAACACTATACATTTCACAGGTATGTAAAGAACAAATCCAGCAAGTACTTTGTCTAAATATCTTTACCAGATGGTTATTTTCTTGTCACCTCAAATTATATATGCCCAAGAGAATTGTTCACTACCTTTTCTTTATACTCTTCCTCTGTGTCCAAGGAAGTAGCATGTCAAGAAAATAAGCAATGAAATAAATCAACAAAAATGACTTTAGAATCTAACGACCTGAGTGTGAATCATGGCAGTGATACATATCAGTTGTCTGAGCTTTGGTGAGTAATTTGTTCTTTTCAGTCTCAATTATCTCATCTATAAAAGGATATGTACATTGGAGGATTTGTATGAAGTTTACAGATAATGAGTATTATCTATTACATATAATACTGTCTTAGTTTGTTCAGGCTGCTGTAACAACATATCATAGACTTATGGATATAACCTTTATGGAAAGAAGTATGAAGAATTCTTAAAGAATTAAAAGTTGACCTTCCATTTTATCTCACAATTCCATTATTAGGTCTCTACCCAAAAGAATAAAAATCATTTTACCTCAATTCACAATTGCCAAGTTGTGGAAACAACCCAAATGTCCAATAACCCATGAATGGATTAAAAAACTGTGGCATATGTATACCATGGACTACTATTCAGCCATAAGAAAAGACTAAGACTTAACATCTTTAATGTTTACCTGGATGGAGCTGAAACACATTCTTCTTATCTCAAGAATGGAAAAAAAAATACCTAATGTACTCAATACTAATTTGAAACCTGTATATAAAAAATTACACACTCACATTAATGATAAAACACAAATATAGTCTAGCATAGGGGAGTGGAGAAGGGAGAGGGTGATTGGCAGGAGGAGGGAGGACAGTTGGTGGGATCTCACTGGGATGCTAAATCTGAGGGTGCTCAGCATATACCCTGGGCGATGGGTTCTATTACAACTTGAACCTTACCTTGGAAGTGAGAATAATGTAACCTAAAAATTTGTACCCTTCTGTAAATTTGAAATTAAAAGAGAAGAAAACAAAACGAAAATCATAGACTGGATAACTTATAAACAACAGAAACTTACTTCTCATAGTTCTGGAAGCTAAGAAGTACAATATCAAGATGTTTGTGGTTTTGGTGTCCGGTAAGGATCTACTTCCTGGTTCATAAATGGCTGCGTTTTCACTGTGTCTTCGTAAGGAGGAAAGGGGAAGGTGACTTTCTGGGGCTTCTTTTACAAAGGTGCTAATCCCATTCATGAAGCTAGAGCCTAATCAGCTCCCAAAGACCCTATCTCCAAATACTATCAACACTGGGAATAGTTGCCACATAGGAATTCAGCAAGGACACAAACATTTAGCCAATAGTGAGTAGGTTGTTCAAAATGAGAGCTGTTACATTAGCACAGCAGTGGAAACATGCTATGGAAGAAAACGTCAGTTCACTTTAAAACTTGTTATTGTTCTTCACATAAAATTTGGGTATTTCTGCTAGATGTTATAGCCTTTATCTGTTGAAAAATGTCCCTATCCTTTTAAGTCATTAGAATTGTGGCCTAGTTGCCTTTTTTATGATTACTGATTCTTTTCCAGAAATTTCCTGAGAAGATATCCTTCTTCAGATTATTTTTCCATCTGAAGACCCTGTCTATCATTTTGTCCAGTTAGCACCTTCAATTGACCTTAAGAAATTTCAATCTCATAGCAAAGAGAGACTAAGATTCTCATCAACTACCTCCAAGTTCTTTACATGACATCCCCACTTAAATATGTCTCCCACTAACCACCAACCACTCTCTATGTTCCTAAGACCACATCATCTCCACATATTCATTGTTTATCCAATTGCTGTTTCCATTAACCTACATTCTTCATGTTATATTCATACAAATCGCCCACCCACTCTTTTTCCTGCTCAATAAATATTCTATATTTGATCTTTCAAACAACTGTGGAAATCTTATCTATTATAGGATCCCTATGATATTACTAATTATAAAGATGGTGCAGCTTAGAAATTCCTTAATCTGTGTTAGCACACTAATTCTTATATCCTTAAACCCTCCCTAACTTAAGGAAAAATATTAGTAACTCCCTTCAATGTGAAAATCCCACAATTTCCACTTCAAGCTTCAACTTGAATAAATATTTTTCTTTAATGTCTTCTTTGCTATATTTCTATGATGCCTTAATATCTTGGCTTGTACCCTCCTAGAGAGAGCACATAATGTGTCTGCCTCAAATGGTAGCCCAAGCATAGAGATGCTTCAAAAATATTACTGAAGTTGATGAAGAAGATGAACAAAAATATGGCATTACTGGCTAACCTGCAAAACACAAAAAAACTAAAATTCTCATTTTACTTGAATCAATTCTACCATCCCATGCCCAGAGGCACTCAAGCAGTAAGGCTGCACAGCTTACACACACTGCTGTGAAACGCAGGCCTCATACAGCAGCCACGGTATATAAATATGCAAATCATAGATGTATACAGAAACAGCCTTCCAATAGAGAACACCAGCTGTCACAAGCAGCAAAATCACTCCGAGGACTTGGCATTGGTGAATTGGCAAATACCCCCTGGTTGTTGCTGCCCCATCAATCATGGACCATTTGGCCAGGCAGCATTACTTGAACAGGTTTTCTCCCCCTTTTAGCTCAGTTGAGGAACACTTTTTAAGGCAATGAAATAGCTGCTGTAAAATTTGATCTGAGTGTCTGATACAGGGAGTATATTGTTCATCTTTGGACATATACTTTGCTATATCTTGCCCTTGCTTAAAAAAAAAAATCTACCACCGCCAACAAAACCAAACAAAAGCATCAAACTAATGTTTTATTTCTCTTTATTAAAAAATTATTAGGAAAGGTTTTCCTGATATCAGGGTGACGAGCAATGTGCAGACTTTAGGTGCTTGTTTGTTTGTTTTTCAGAGATGATCATCAGAGGCTATTCACTCACTAGTTATCACATTAATTATAAAATGAAAAAGGAACAGGGAAGAGGGTGAAAAATTAGGCTGAACACGGATAAAACTGGGGTACACTGAGTCCATGGAAACTCCAGTTTAATGGAGGAATGAATAAAAAAATTTACTTCTCAACAAACAACAAATAATGGTTTATAACCATGGAGGCATTCTGAGAAAAGTAAATATGTCATTGATTTTAAATAGCAGTATTATCCAGCAGAGAGCAGATCAATGAGAGTTGCATAGGTTTTCAGACGCTTCAGGATATTAAAGAACAATCCCATTTCCCCCCTCTATAAACCATTCCATCCAGACGAGTAATTTAAAATGTGCCATAAATCATTATCTGCTCAGCAACCAATCACCATTTAGAAAAGTTATACCTACCCCTATTCTTCCTCTTGGAACACTCTAAAATGCTCTCATTTTTGCTAACTTGTACAGCTCTTCTGAGTGCATATGCGGTAGAAAATAATAAGTTTTCTTTCAAATTTAATATAGCAAATACCAGGAGAGAAACTGATATATTTCTTTACAAAATTTAAAGCACTCAGTGATTAGTTGAGCAATGTTTATTATACCCTTGTAAATGAGTTGATAAGATTTATTGCTGTTTATTTTGTTTTATTTTATTTTTTGAGACAAAATCTCACTATGTCACCCTGGGTAGAGTGCTGAAGCGTCACAGCTCACAGCAACCTCAAACTCTTGAGCGATTCTCTTGCCTCGGCTTCCCAACTAGTTGGGACTACGGGTGCCCACCACAACACACAGATATTTTTTGGTGCAGTTGTCTGTATTGTTTAGCTGGCCCAGGCTGGGTTTGAACCTGCCAGCCTGGGTGTATGTGGCTGGCGCCCTTCCCACTGAGCTATGGGTGCTGCCATTTATTGCTGCGTCCAAGATAGAGGAGACAGAGTACAGATAACTACAAAGATTTGCTGTATCCATACAAAGGTAGAGTGATGAGGATCACAGTGAGTACAAACTGTGATTTGCATCAACGGAAGCAACATTATATGTATGATTCCATCCTTTCTGGGACCCTGGATGCTACTGTGGGACGGACTTTTCAGCTACTGACTCTTCACCTACTACTCGGTATTTTCTGAAGTCCTGTGTAGTTTCAAGCTGAAACATGGCATATTCTGTGCATTCCGGGAGCCTGCACTAGTAAAGGAGATAAGATGTGCAATCAAATAAATATATTATAAACTGGAATGGGATTTTTTTTTTGAGGAGGAGGGAGATAAATGTTTGTCTAGCATTAGAAAAAGGAAGTACTTGCTTGTGGATAGTAAGATTAAGTGTGCCATGATACAGAAATCACATTACATAAAGTATTCCAGGTGATATTTCTAAAACTTCAATGGGAAACCTATGTGTCTCTCCTGCTTAAAACCTTCAATTGATTCCTATCTCACACTGAAAAAAAAAAAAAAAACCAAACAGCTGCACACACACGCACACACACATGCGCGCGCACACACGTGCAGGGCTCTGTGTACTGTGGAAACTGCTCCTGCTTCTCATCCCTTCTTGCTCAGAATGTTCTAGCTCCCACTTCTGTCTTGAATCTTCCTTCACACCCTCCATGTCTGGCTAATTCTACTTTCACAGTTTTGAGGAAGAGTTGAATTATCCAAGGCACAGGGTCAGAACACACTGGCAGGGGTCCTCAAACTTATTAAACAGGAGGCCAGTTCTCTGTCCCTCAGACTGTTGGAGGGCCAGACTGCAGGCCCCGGGATGATTCAGCTGCTAAGCAGGACAGGCAGTGGCAGCAAAAACATCTATTGGGCCAGATAAATGTCCTAGGTGGGCTGCATGTGGCCTGCAGGCTGTAGTTTGAGGACCCCTGGACTAATATGTTGGGGAAAATCCCTCAAGGTTAGACTATTCTGTGTTACCTGTGACTATTGAGAGCAGCCAAAGATTTTGACATAGGAATGTTAATAATAGAGCTATATTTTACAATTACCTGGAAGTGATGATGCTTAAGATGGTTTGGAATATAGAAAGGGAAGAGTAAAAGCTATTGCTTTCATTAAAAAAAAAATCTAGGAAAGAGGTGATGAGAGCTTAATAGAGAATGTTAGAAGCCATAGTTTATAAAAATGTTATCACTGATTGAAAAGAAGAGAGAGAGGGAATGGAGAAGTTAGAAATAACTGTGCTTGCGGGGAGATCAATTGTGCCATTATCGGAAATAAGGACATCCTAAGGAAAAGCAAAGCAAAGATTAATTTTGACTTGACTACAATAAATACAAAGCGGCCGACAGATGGGAAGAAATGCTTATAAGGTATTTCTGGGCCAGAATTCAGAAAAAGAAAAGGCCAGGCTGGCAATGGAGACTTGGAATCAAACCATATAAATGATACAGTTAAGGATGAGGTCATCGTGGGCAAAATCAGAAAAGGAAGACGCAAGGACAGCTCTGATGAAATATGCAGAACTGTGAAAATCGGAGATCACCGGACAAGGCTGAGAAACAGAAGGAACATTAGGACAGGGCAGCATTTCAGGGAACCCGGGGAAAAGGGATTGTAGGAAAAAAGGGAATTACTAATAGTGTGCTCAAGTGAAGGTCAAAGAGAATGACAAGAAGAGAAGACTGGCTTTTTAAAAAGGGAGAGGCAGTGGGAGGCTGCAAATAGGGAGTTTGGAAAATGCTAAGATCGGCAAGGGAGTTGAAAATTAACAAGAGTAAACGCAGAGATTTGCAGAAAGCATGTGGAGTCAACTGAGGTTACCATGACTTTGTAGCGCAGTCAATAAAAAATTATGATATCCCATTTCCTAGCAACATTTCGACAGAGGGAGAAAGGGAATTATTGAAATCACTCATGGTCAGAGACTAGAGAGGTCAAAACAAGATAAGATCAAATAAATTTAAATTTCCGCTGGCAGTAAAGGAGGCCACTGAAATGTCAGACTGTAGGCTCCGGCTTGGGTGGGCACGTAAATGATATCAGTAGACGGTTAAAGGAACAGCCATGAGGTCCTCATCGAAGTGGTCTTTAAAATTTTAATTACAAATTTTATGCAGGAAATTTTCATTCTACAATTTTACTTGAGTTGAGGAGATTGACCATGGTTGTCCTCATGCAAAATCTTTGTCTTTATGACTCCCCTCCAAGACTGGGTGGTGTGTGTGCTGTGTTTGTCACAGGCAGCATTATTTTATCTCTTAAAAAGAATGTATCTTCAAAAGGTACAATAACTTAGGGCCTAGTCACTTTAGATTTTGTGAGTTTACTCCCTCCATGAATAAAAGAAAACCTACAGAAGAATATAAACTCAGGTGAGGGAAGGATGAAAGGCTGAAGGAGAAAAACATAAATAAAAAGGAAAGTAAATGGGAGGAAGAAGACACCAAAGAAAATTTTACTCCCTGAAAATTTTGCTGAAAGCTTGTCTTTGCAGTCATCATGAGTTTATCACTTTAACAATTCTTGTTGAGGTATTCTCCACATAACACACACACACACACACTAAAATTAGAAACTGAATAATATAAAATTTCACCTATAAAGCCAATGTCCCCAAAACCACTGTAAAATGTACTCTGGTATATTTTATCTCTTTTTGAATGGATGTAACAGTAAATATGATGTGCATATTGACCACAGTGAGGCTATAGATTACACTCTTCTGTCTGTAGTCGTGTCACTTAACCATATATTTGTGAATATTTTTATCACTTAATGAAATATTTTCTAAAACATGGTAGCTTATGGCTGTCCAGTTCTATAACTCCCAGTTTTTATTTGGAGGAAACGGACAACATCTCGGGCCGTATTGTTAGAAAAGGAACTCAAAGCAACTGGCATCATTGGGAAGGATTCAAAATGAAAATTAAATGACTCCTCTGAGGAGGGCATGACTGTGGGTAAATCTGAACATAAATGCCACAGCACCACTGCAACCAACACAGCTCTGGATCCAGGCCCTTTGGAACATCAGAGATATAACCATTCCTACATAAACTCAGTTACAGATGCCACTGGTTACCTGAATACATTCTCATTGGTTCTAAGTTACTTGTATCAATAAATAATTCCGAGTTTGGAAAGGCACATTGGAATTTTAAGGCCCGGATTTCACGTCCAAGCCCTGTTTTTGAGGATGCCTGAATTTTATTTCAGCTTTTATACTTATCAGTAATGTCTGCATCCCAACAATATTAACAAGGAAGGAACTTTCCAAACAGGGAAGAGGTCGGCATGCCTGGCCAGCACAGTAATGTCCATTATAATGGTATATCTTGGGATATGACTTCAGTTTGACTTTTTAATTCCTTATTCTGATTTTTGGTGGCATTTTATATGATTTTCTTTAAAAATACTTCTGCCATGACCACCTTGTACAAAAATCTGTTTACGTTTTAGATTATTTTATTTTTACATATTCATGGAAATGAAAGTAATGAGCCATAATACATTTGAAAACTTTGACAGATGTCCCTGCATTACCCTTGGTAAAGTTTCCACTAGTTTACGCTCTCAACAGGGAAGTATAAAAGTATAGTTTTCTTACTGACTTGCCATTTCTGGCCATCCTCATTTTCTTAACCCTTTCCCAGTATTACTAGTTCATAATATAACAATTTATTATTGTTTTATTTTGCATTTCCTTTATTAGTGGTAGGGTTTTGACAATTTTCTATATTTGCTATTTCCTTGTATCCTTTTATAAAATGGCAATGTACGTCTTTGATAAATTTTAGTCACATTTTCTTTATTGATATTTTAAAATTTTCTTACTGATCTGTTGGATTTTACTCATATTCTAATGGCATTAAAGCGTTATCACTTTTTAAGGTCACTTTCTCATTTCTATTTATTTTATATGTTTATTTGCTTATAGTCAAATTTGTTCATCTTTTCTTTCATTCTTTTTATACTTTTATGCTGAGACCCTTTCATTCTCTGTAGAAAGACATATTTATTGATGATTCTTCTAGCCTTTTTCTTTATTTTTTACTTTAACATCTTTAAGAGACCTGGTATTATTTTTCATAAGTGACTTGTTCAGTAAAACTAAAACTTTTTCCTTAATAACTTGTTCAAAACCATTTGTTGAATAATCATACATGATTTTATTTATTTTTTAATTTTTTGAGACAGAGTCTTACTCTGTGCCCTGGGCAGAGTGCTGTGGCATCATAGCTCACAGCAACCTCAAATTCTTGGGCTCCAGAGATCCCCTTGCCTCAGCCTCCCAAATAGCTGGGACTATTCCTAACCACCAGAATGCCCAGCTAGTTGTTCTATTTTTAGTAGAGACCAGGTTTCAATCTTGCTCAGGAGGGTCTCAAGCTCCTGAGCTGCCTTAGCCTCCCAGAGTGCTAGGATTATGAGTGTGAGCCACCCCACCCAGCCTCACACATGATTTTAAATCAACCTGTGTCATATGTGACTTTAACATACATGGTAATGTTATGAGCCTTTCATTTGGAAGCACTGACTTGACCATAGTTCAGTAAAAAATGTATTATTTTATTTTTATGATATGTGTTGATTTCTAGCAGTACAAGTCTTTCTCCTCAATAACAATTATTTTTTTAAGTTGGCTATTTATTACTGCCCATTATTCATGATTAACTTGACAAATGCATTATAATTTTAATTTCAAAATGTCCCGGTGTAATTTTTAGGCACCCAAAAAAATTCTATTTACCTTGGAGAGAATTTCCACTTCACATTTTTAACATCTTTACAACTTTAACATTATTTGCATTGTCATTCAAGAATTATTTCATTTTATTTATTTTTATTGTTGCTTCTAAACCTATCAATACGATTGACTTTATTTAAGCATCAGTTATCTTAAATTTCAATATTGTCTTCTCCTCAAAAAAGTAATGACTGCTTGTGTAGAAACAAATATCACATCACTGCTCAGCGTCAGGTGTGATGACAGGACATTTCACTATGAACTAAAATCACAGCATAACATTTTCCATGTTACTGACGTCTCAGAATTCGGTTGCAACACAGCCTTGTGTTCTGGATTCTTGGGACATATTACTCCCGAGCGGGATCCAGCAGTGACCACAGACTATAAAATCAGGCAGAAGTTGTTATCTCCACTTAACATTTCGTGTAGGTTTAAGAAAACGAGACTTAAAGAGATGGCTTTAAGAAAGCAAGCTGAGTGGATGGAATCTAAGTCAAGATGCTCATCTCATGCTTGTTGAGGAAGAACATCATGACACCTTTGCTGGCCCATTTAGGGATTAGACTTAGAAACAGTAAATGTAGATTCTGGGTGTGTTTACAAAAGAAGGGTGAGGCTTCCCACAGTAATACTTCTTTTGATCAAACAGCTGTGGACTAGGTCATGTGGCAAGATATGGACATAAAAAGTGGCTGCCATGAGCTCTGTGCCGGGAACTCACTAGTGAGTGTCAGCTCTCATTGTTTCGCAAGCCCTCTTTTTTCACCTAAGTTTAAGGTCTTGTAAGTTTTGGCCTATGGGGCCCCAAAAGACTTCCATACATAATAAGAACCATGGCTGAGAAGATAGTAAAAAGACCCTAACCATGCTGGATAAATTTCATCACCATGATGCAAATAGATTGTGCTTCTCTTTCTCTTAGCATTTTTTTTTATTAAGTAATTTTATTTTAAAAACAGACAAAACACCATTCTTTCATTTTCTCAATTTCTGCATTTATGCTCTCTACATTGCTTATTTGATTTCTTCTTAAATAATGAATGGCCATTATTCAACTGAATGGCAATTTTTAGTATATTTTATAACACTTTATTATAAATAACGAAAAGTATTGATATACATTTGTTCAGATGATTAGACAACCTATCGAACTGTCAATATACTTCCTCATTAATTTACAAAATTTTTTTAGCTAGTAATCATATTAGATGATATGGTGATAAGTGTATTTCCTCCTTTCCCACAATTAAACCTTTTCATTTCATTGTCCTTTGCCATCACACTGACTAAAACCTCCGGATTGATGTGAAGTAATGATGAGTGTTGTTATCCTTGCCCTGGTCCTCACTTCAGCTACTGCGGAGGCTATCCATCTTTTTCATGTTAAGACATATATCCTCCATACTTGGCTCACTAAATTTATGAGTAATAAAATCAGAACTAGAACTTGAATTATATCACACATATTTTATTAGTTAATGGGATTATCTCATGATTTTTCTCCTTTGACCTTTTAATATCAAGCATTTTATTCATTTCTTTATAACACATTCTGCTTGAAAAAAATTCTTCACAATTACACTGTATTTCTCTATTTAATATCTTTTTGGATTTTATTCCCTAGTGTTTAATCCTCATACATGTACCTGCTTTAAGTCTTCCTGTGTATGTTTCACTTTTATTTCGAAATAATTTCAAGTGTACAGAAAAATTGCAAGAAAAGTACAAAAAATTCCCATTCACTCTTCACTAAAAGACTCTATTCAGGTTGTGCCAGTAGCTGCACCAGGCCTATTCTAGCAAAAAGGTCGAATGTAGGCTCCCATATTATCCTCGGTTGTCAGATCACTCCAGCTGACTTCAATATCAGGCAGTTCCTCAGTCTCTCCTGACTTCCCCGACCTTGACATTTATGAAGATTTAAAAAAGGCCACTTTTTCTATAAAATGTCCTTCAACTTGAGTGTTTCCAATGTCTTCTTGTGATTAGACTCAGGTTTTGGGAAAAAAAAATCACAGAAGTGGTGCCGTGTTCTGCTGACTGCCCCCTATCTTTTGGCATCCAATGCCAAGTCGTTCCATTACCGAGAGTGTTAACTTTGATCACTTAATTAATATGGTGTCAGAGAGGTTACTCCACATTTTTAATTTTTATTCATTTTTCCCTATGTACTTAAGTATTTTTATGGGCACCCACTTTGACAGTATGTAAAAATTTCATTCCTTATTTCACTTTTACCCACAAGTTTTAGAATCCATCGATATTTTTTGCCTGAATTATCAGTGCAATGGTTGCCAAATGGTATTTTTGAAATTTCATCATTCCTTCTGTATTCACTAGTCAGCCTTCTGTTATAAGAAACGGCTTTATAGCTTATTTATTTAATAACTATTACTTAACATATATTAGTATTACAATATATTGAAATCATTTACTTCAACATCCAAATTGTCCCAGACTTGGTTGGTGGAAAGGAGTTCCTTACAAGCTGCTGTTTATGTATATTTGGCACGCCTTTGTAATTTTTTTTTTTTTTTGTAATTTTTGGCCAGGGCTGGGTTTTGAACCCACCACCTCCGGTATATGGGGCCGGCGCCCTACTCCTTTGAGCCACAGGCGCCACCGTGCCTTCTCATTTTTTGTACATCCTTACTTTCTGACATGACAGATACTCCAGGCTCACATTCTGTTCCTACTTTGCCCTAGTCCTGTGATCAAGTAGTTCTTCAAATAACCCTAGCTCCTTTTAGTGAATAGTGTTATTTCAAAACCAACATCTGGATGCGGCTCAGTCCTGGGTATATTTATTTCACTTCTCTCTCTCTCTCTTAATAAAACTCGTGAATAATTCCACAGGGTTTCTTTACCCTGCTCCCTTTCCAAAGTTACACCTGTTCAACAATAAGAAACTGGTTATTATTCCCCTTAACATATTTATTAACTTGCTCAGTTCTCTTCAGCACAGCCCTGGTCTGATCCTGGGCTGCCACTCCCCTCGGACACCCTCTAGCACGAGCCCTAGGGCTTTCAGCAACCTACCTTGTGTCATCCTGACACAGGCTCAGCTGCTTCTCTACTCCCTTTCAGCCTGCCTATTGGCTTTTTGAATAAAAAGAAAGAAAGGTTTTGTATACTTAATTTGTCTGTCAGTCAGGCAGACTTAGGACTGGGCAAATTTTAGAGACAATGCATTAGCATCCAGGAGATTGTTGTAAAAGAATTAAGTGTTTCTTATTTGTGGCAAACTGAAAACAATAAAAGTAGCCATATATTGAAAACATATTTGTATGTATTATATATGTCATACATATATGTTCATGATTTGATTTTTCTTGGCTTTTCACGAATGTTAATTTTAAAAACTACCTTTAATATTAAGAGTCCTTTTTATATAGAAAACATAAATGCTACAGATGATGATTTATAGTGGCTTACAGTGTTTTTTTTTTTTTTGAGACAGAGCCTCAAGCTATCCCCCTGGTTAGAGTGCTGTGGCATCACAGCTCACAGCAACCTCCAGCTCCTGGGCTCAAGTGAGTCTCCTGCCTCAGCCTTCTAAGTAGCTGGGACCACAGGCACCCGCCACAATGCCCGGCTATTTTTTGGTTGCAGCCGTCGTTGTTGTTTGGCGGGCCTGGGCTGGATTCGAACCTGCCACCTTGGGTGTATGTGTCTGGCGCCTTAGCCACTTGAGCCACAGGCACTGAGCCAGGTTTACAGTATTATTGAAAACATTTGAAAGGGGGTGAATAGATAGCCTTATTTTAATAGGTAAAGTAAAATCTCTGCATAAAAACTAGCAGATCTGTGATTAGCCACATACAATGTTACATAAGTATAAATTAAAATAACTCATCACAATGCCTAGATGTAGTTACAACATCTACCATATGCAGATCTAATATGGAATAAAGCCTCACCCCCAAATTTTCCTGATAACCCTGAAAATTCTGACCATGGGTATTAAAATACTTGTAGATGAAGTAATTCATGATGTGAATATACTAGAAAAAGATAAAAAAGATTTGGATATAGCTGAACATCATACATTAGTCTCTGTCTTCCAGTAGGTTTCTTCCTTGCATAAAGTTTGGAAATTTTATACTAAGCCAAATTTGCTGCCGCTATTGGTACTGATAAATTTTTCTCTCTTTTCAAAATTTTCTCTCATGCTCCCGAGGGACAAATGCAGTTTAGATTAGAAAGTATGTGGATGTAAGAGGTTTATTTAATGCAGTATCTAAAGGGTGGACTGCAGCTATAGACAGAGAGCGTGGAGACAGGAATGAATTATGCATGTACGGGATCAATTTAGATAAGGTTTGAAGTCCTTTCTATAGGGGAACATCAAGTTAAAACTGCATGAGGAAATATTCCCCAAAATTTTTGTCAAAAAGTTTTACTTCTCCCCTTTACATAGCTGGCTGCTTGAGAATGTGGATAGCGATGTCTTTCAAGTTTGAACAGCCAACCAAGAGGCTGTTGTCTAAAATGGTAAGCTGAAGAGTAAGAAAATGAGTAGACATCAACATAGAAAGTACAAATGAGACAATTTCAGTTAATCATTAACATTCATAATAATCAACACGATGAATCCTAAGAACAAATTTAAGTAATGAAGATTCAAATTCTTAATTTATTCCAATGCTTTACAAATGAAAAGAGCTACAGGCTAAGTTCAATGATAATGCATTATAAAGGTTTTGTATAGAATCTGTAGGCAATGTTCAATTGTTGAAAACTAATCAGTGCAAACGTGCTTATTAAGGAAGAAAGGTGGGAAGGAAGGACAAAAGAAGTGAGAACGGAGGGAAGGAAGACAGTGAGAAAGTCAAAAAGGAGACCTTGGAGTTAGGGTTAATACATTCTGGTCAGCATTAGGCAGCTTAACAGGTCTGTAAAACTTGCCCCTAAAACTTCAAATCCTAGAAACAGTAAGTTCTACATTAAGCTTCATAAATAATTAAATTTGTATTTCCAGTTCAGTTTTTAATTCTTAAGTTCAAAAGACATCTATATACAATAGAATTTTAAGTCAATATGGATATTCTAGCATTACTAAGTTGCAGAAAATACAACTTTTAAAGTGTGAATATTTGAAAAATGCACCAGATATGTTGGTCTTACGGGGAGCCAAACTCTCATATGTTTTTCACAATTATATTGCTTTAATGGAGGTAATTCTGGAATAAATTCCTGACCACTATTGGATAGATACTCACCAGTCTTGTGTGTGATTTGGTCATAGAGATGGAAAAAAAAAATCTAGAATTCTGTTTAACATTAGGGTAAACTTTAAGTATTTATATAGAAAAGCATTTTAAAACTTCAATAGTTGAAGACTTGGTTAGTCTTAAAATAATATAAACCAAATTAGAATAGCAGGAGAAGGGAGCGAAAGACACTAGAGAAATAACCACTCTAGGATGGGGACAACTTCACAACTATGTGATTCATAAATTTAAATTATGTTAAAAATTGCCAGGTTTAAAAAAACGTTAACTGACGACTCCATACTGAACCTCAGAGTCAAAGCATTCTATGATAGACATACTTTTATCTGACAATGTGGATGTTACTTTTTTTGCATTATTATTATTATTGCTTAATATTTCGTTGCAGCAATCATCTGATTTCTTTTCCAATTGTATTTACCTTCAGTTGTTCTTTACAAGGTTTTTGTTTTTAATCCTTATCTTAAACACTGTTATTAAATTTTAAGCCTCTTTAATTTTGTGAAGGCAAAAAGTGGAAACCAAATAAACACATGTACATGTATAGAGAAAATTAAAAATATTAAAAATTAAAAACAATTGCTAGGTATAGTGAAGGAGGCATAGAAAATAAAATGCACACTTAAAAATATTGCCATGTTAGGATTCCCTGCATGGACATATTCATATGAAGGCTCTCAATGTTACATTTAAAAACAAATACCACAGTTAATAATGCCACTATTCCCAGGGCTCCACCATATGACATTAATCTCTATTTTTGATGAGTACATGGGTTTGTTTTATTTATTTTTTATTTTTACTATTAGAAGCCTCTAATACTTGCTCTGAAGAGTTTTGGTATATAATTTGATGCAGTATAATACAAGAAAATGAGTGTACAGGCAGAAATAAATTTCTCTCATTGATTGCTTACATCCCTAGAATAGCAGTTCCTAATTCTTTTGTGTGAATCTACACCTTCTACACAGCATAATAATTTGCAAGTTTTGATCCCTTCTTTAGGGATTTTAATTCAATTTTTCTGTATATAGTTCTCAGAAATCTGCATTTTGAACAACATAAACTACAATGTTGACTTTGCTGCATGTTATACAAGGAATACATCTAGAGAAACACTGTCTGCACACATGTCTGTTCATATGCAGCATGATCAGAAAAGCCAGGAAATCATAGACTAGGAAATCTCCAGGTAACCTCTGGAGAAGAAATAAGCATTGTTAGTGGAGGTGCTACAGAGTATACTAATTATTTCATTGCAGTTAAGGGTGATGTTTTCTTAATCTCTAATTTTTGACTCTATAAAGAAGCTGGCACAAGAATGAAAAAACTCCAGATATGGATCCCTCCACTAACTATCTCAAATGCATGTTCATATTTGGGTAGTCTTGATGTAGTATTAACATCGTTTAGTCATAAGTGATCCCAAAGGTCACTACTGATTTGCGTGTTTGCTGATGCAAAACTTCCACTTAGGTATCACAAGAAGAAGGTGTGTGGTGCGGTCATGTAGCGAAATATTGGGTTTAATGAACCAAGGAGCATATTTCTTTTAACACAGGGTATTTTGTTTGTAATGATCCTCATGAATAGATAAAAACTTACTTCCTCTCTGAAAAGTTATCACCAAAATAAGAGAAAATTTGTGAGATGGTGAAAAATCACTAATGGTGGATATATATATATGTATATATACATACACACATATTTTATATATATATATAAATATATATATAAAATCTGTAGATATGTTAAGTAAAATTTGCATATATATAGACTTTTCAGAAAAATGGGATGTAGGAGAAATGTGAGGGGTTACAAACACTCATGAATTTATAAACTTGAGATTTTTGAAGTCTATAGCAGTACGCCATGACCATTTTATTTTCAGCATTGATACTCAAAAATGTACAGTTTGGGGAAAGAAAATATTTTTCTTTCTATAGGACTGAATTAGGTAGGCAGTTTAGAGAGCCTAAGATGGTCCATGAAAGTTAAAATACTCGTCAATCTACTTGTTCTCTCTCTTATGTCTAGCATGATTGGTTAGGACTATTTGGGAGCTATAAAACTATATGAAATTGAATGAAATTATGCATGATCACTTCCCCATATTATCTTTCATAATGGTATCAGAAGGGTAGTTCTTAAGTCATATTCCCTTTACCAGCAACATCGACATTATTAGGGAATGAGGTATAAATGTAAAATTTCACCCCCTTCTCAGATTGACTAAATCAGAAGTTCTGAGGCTATCCCACCAATCTTAAATTTCTGATCTACATTGTATTTTCTACTCAAATATCCTCAATAAATATAGGTATCAGCTTAAAAGTGATATTTATCTAAGCCCTCTAGAATCTTAAAGAAGTAAAGGTAAAGACTGCTAAGAAAAAGGACAGCTGAAAGAATGGGCCAGATGGGAACCAAATTAAAAACTGAAGGAGCCTATGATAAGGGTAACAGGTAATGAGAAAAAGCAGCTGTTAAACTCTGTGTGGCATCCCTGGACAAGTGTGAGCCTTATGGAGCAATAGCAGCAGCATCATATTCACTGTCATTGTCATCATCATCATCATCATCCCCATAGTCATCATCTGTTAGGTGAGAACCCATAGTCTCCAAACACCAGGCCAGGGGTTTACATAGATCATCTAGTTTCATCCTCACAATAGTCTTAGTCTGACTAAGGGAAGGTAATTTCATTGCCCACCTTTTAAATTATATTCTTTAGTACCTTTTAGGGTAGTGTCATCATTAGGTAAGGAAATAGTACTTATTTAATGATCAGCTAAGTAGGATTTAAAGAAATCATGGAGGGTGATCAAGGCAAGACATTAAAAAATGGAAAAGACCCTTAGATTCTGAAGAAAGTGGCTGTGGGGTTGAGGAAAAGAGGGATGTCAGCTATACCTAAAGGCAGAATCTTTGATATGGTTGAGGTAGGGAGTAGGAATTAATGGGAATGGTATGAATAGATGAAACTCTTGACAGTGACAAAGCTGAATGTTCCAAAGTAAGGTAGCTGAGTCATCTGGTGTTAGAGATCAAATTCTAATGTATATACAACTGTCCAAAAATTCCTCTGACTCAGGCTCCAGAGGAGACAATCCTTTCTCCATCTCCCACATAAGTACAGTCTTTGTTTGTCATTTTCACTGTCAAACCGATGTGGTCGAGAAGAAAATATAATAATATCTTGAATCACACAGATATGGCTTTGTCCTAAGCCAACAAATGGGACAAACATTGGGTAGATTATTTGTCTCTGAATTTTAAGCTTTTATATACATCTGTAAAGTTATTGACACTCACTTAATAGCAATATTATTAGAATTTAATGAGATAATGAATAAATAGTACACTGTAGTCATTAGTTCTTTTTTATCCTTTAAATTAAATTTAATTTCACCTGCACTGCCTTGGAATAAATGTATAGGCCATAAGATCTAATCTAGTTCTAGTTCTAACACTCTTAAGATGGTTATATTTGTAGCTTAAAAGTACACAAATACACTTTAAATAAGGAAGGAAATTTGGGCTTTTGGTGCTAACAGTTTAGATGTAAATATAAATCCTTAAAGCAATCCTTAAAGTCATAGCAAAAACATTCTCTTTCAGTAGAAAGTGCTTTAGATTGGATTCCAAGTGTGCTTGGCACCCAACGACTCCTGAACTCTCTGTGTGATCTTAAGCAAGTTACCTAATTTAATGAATTTCTATTTTCTCATATAGAAACCAAGAATATAAGATCATATTGTCCAAATTTGTTGAGCATAGGACAATATATAATTTTAGCTGTGTTCTCTAAGGACTATCTAAAGATATCAAAGGCTATGAAGGTATTAAAATTAAGTCAAAATATAGTATAACCAAGTAGGTATTTTCAAGCATAATCCACTATAAAGAAATATACTAATAGACAATTTTATATAAAAATCAAAGAGGATTATATGGAGATCATTTAGGGAAAGAAACAGGGTATGGCTGTCTGAAAGCCTGTATATGTATATATCTAAGTGAATATTATCGAATAGGTATTTAAAGAATTTATAATACTAAGCATTAAGACATACTATATTTCTAAGAGTTAATTTTGTTCCCATTTACCAGTGCATGAGGTGCTCAGGGGGAATCTAGAATATTTTAAACAAAATAAAATATGTAACTATTTAGGCCAAGATGGCAAACTAGAAGTAGCTGCCATACACTGCTTGTAAGGAGAGAATCCAAAGTTGCAAGTGAATGACCATCTCCTGATCGATCCTCTTGGAAAGAGAAGTGGTAAGAGATACTTAGAGTGAAGGAAACAGGAATGGGGAGATCCATTCCCCAAGATTGGAAAGCACCTGGGGAAATGGGGAAGATGCCTACATATAGGAAAGGGATAAAGTAGAGCGCCCCAGGCTCCACATTCCTGATGTAGACACTGCAACTGGTGCTGTGAGCACCCCACTCCCCTCTCCGTGGGCCTTTGTACTGATCACAGAGCTGCTTCAAGTCTGCATGGTAAAGGTGCCTCATAGAACAGTCTCAGTGGGTGCCTGCTGGCCTATCTTCCTGGGTTGCTACAGCAGATGTCATTTGAAGCTTTCCTATAATTGCCCCCATGTCATCCCCTTGTTAGGCTGGAGAGAAAGTAGAGAAAGCATAGGGAGAGCATATGCTGTAGCACACCTGTGACTGGGAGCCAGATGAGACCCCACCCCCCCCCCCACACACACACACCAGGAAATTGAAACAGAGCAGGCACCAATATCACTTGACAGGCCCCTGCAGCAGCTCCTATGGGAACTGTGTGAGCAAAGAGCCCTGGCCATCCAACAGACTATCCATGTGGCCCAGCAATCTGACCAGTGGAACAATCCCCTGACCCCATGTGCTGCCCCATTCAGGTCTTTGCCCCTGAAAACCCATGTGTGGGCTGACAAGCCATGGACCTGCATAAACTTGAGGAACAAGTCCCTGGCTCCTCCTGCAATGTGGAGGTATATACCACCACAGCCTATGCCTTCTGGTGTTGTATAACAGCCAGTAGGCTATGCCCCGTGCTCCCACATGTAAACTAGTAGAAGAAGCTCACAGCCCTATGTGCCATGTGATGGTCCATGCCCCATAGATCTGCAACCCTAGAGATCCACACCCTCGTGAACCTACATGATGACTAGTGGGCCATACCACTGTAGACCCACATGGTGAGGTAGGCCATATACTTTGGCCCTGCATGCCACACAGTCATGCCCCACACTTCTGTATACCAGTTGGCAGGCCATGTCACCACAGCCCATGCACTGATGAGTGGAACAAGCAACCCAGACCAGTGCACTATGGACTCACACACTGGCCAGCAGACCACACTGTGCAACATCATACCTTAGTCCTGTTGTCCACAGCAGATTCCTACCCACTAGCCACTCCACATCCCCTCCCTGCCCTGCCATGTGCTGCCATTACTCCTAGATCTGAGTGGAGTGACTGTCCACAGCTCTGACAGCTGCTTCCACTGTTTACATAGCAGTCACTACTACCACTTGGGGGAGACCTGGGCAGAGCAATCTCTCACAACACTCATCTCTGTGAATAAGGACGCACTCACCACCACCTCCACATGAGCTTCCACCAGTGGCCTAGAGTACAACCCACCTCTCTGTATGAAGATCCCCCAGCACCAGCTTGGACTGTGACACTACAAGGAAATAGAGCACTGCAGAACAGCTACATTACAAGGTCAAATGCACCCGCCCCTCTCTTACTGGATCAGTCTTCCTATATAGGACACAGAAACCTCATCTAGAGACTTCTCCTTCTTCTAAATAAATAGGAGAGGAAACAGGAAAGGAGAACAGGAGTGTTGCAAACTTATCTGCCCTGAACTGAGAGAAGACGTTTTAGATGAGAAGAAACTAGGAAAAGAACTCTGACAACATGAAACACACGGGTAGTTTAGTATGCCAAAGGATCACCATAGACCTATCTTAATGGAGTCTGACAATAACAAAATTGTCAAAATGTCAGAAATGGAACTTAGAATATGGATGGCAAATAAGATGAATGGGATGAAGAGAAAGTTGAAAGACAACAGGAAGAACCTAAAAATAATTAGGTTATAGCTTTCATATGAAAGCTACATGAAATTAGTTTCATAGTTTATCTTACAAAGGTACAAGTGACTCTTTCTAAAAGTAGAATATGAATGTCTTAATACAATAACTAAGAAAATGACACAAAGGCTATGTTAACCAGTTTGATGAAAATATTTCAAATTGTATATGAAAACACCACACTGTACCCCATGATTGCATTAATGTACACAGCTATGATTTAATAAAAAAAAGAAAAAAAAAGAACCTAAGAATATATTTCCAAACATGAAATGGAAAAAAAATGAAAAATTTACTAAAGAGATAGACAATATAAGAAAGAATATAATAGAACTTCAGGAAATGAAAGATTCACTTATGGAACTTCAAAATACAGCATAAAGCTTCAACAACAGGGTAGATTAAGGAGAAGAAAAAATCTCAGAAATTAAAGACAAGGCTTTCAAATTAACCCAGATAGTCAAAGATGCAAAAATAAGAATAAAGAAGACTAAACAATTACTCACCAAAATTTGGGACTAAAGTGAGCCAATATGCGAATTATAGGTATACTAGAGTAAGAAGAAGAAAAAGCAAAAAGCATGGAAAACCTATCCAAGGGAATCACTGAGGAAAACTTGTCTGGTATTGCCAGAGATTCATATATCCACACAGAAGATAGTCATTGAACACTGGAAGATTCAGAGAAAATAGGACATCTCCAAGAAATAGAGTCAACAACTTGATCAAAACCAAAATGAAGGAGAAAATTCTACACTGCAAGTTGAAAGTAATGACTAATCTCCAAAGAAAGCCCATGAGGGTAACAATAGGTTTCTCAGGAGAGATTTTATAAGAAAAGATTGGGGCCCCATTTTTAATCTTCTTAAACAGAACAAGTGTCAACTAAGAGTTTTGTATCTGGCAAAACTAGATTTTGTAAATGATGGAGAAAAGAAGACTTTTCCAGACAAACACACACTAAGGGAATTTGTCACTCCTAGACCTGCCCTATAAGATGTGCTTAATAGGCTCAGCACCCCAGCTCAGTGAGTAGGGCAAAAGCCACATACACCAAGGCTGGTGGGTTCGAGCCCGGCCTGGGCCTCCTAAACAACAATGACAACTACAACCAAAAAATAGCTGGGCATTGTAGTGGGTGCCTATAGTCCCAGCTACTTGGAAGGCTGAGGCAAGAGAATCACTTAAGCCCAAGAGTTGGAAGTTGCTGTGAGCTGTGATGCCATGGCACTCTACCCAGGATGACATAGTGAGACTCTGTCTCGATTAAAAAAAAAAAAAAAGAAAAGAAATGCTCAATAGTGCACTATACGTGGAACAGCAGAATAGATACCTACCCATGTAAAAATGCCTGAAAATCAAAGCTCACAACTCTTTTCAAACAACAGCATGATAAAAAAAAAAAAACCAAAACAACAAGGTATCCCTCAATATGAAGACCAGAACAATACCTCACACAGCAATAGTAACAGTGAAGGTGAATAGTTTTGATGCTCCAATTGAAAGACATAGACTGGCTGGATGAATGAAAAATCATTGCCCGAGTGTATGCTGTTTCTACAAAATCCATCTAATTTACAAGGACATGTACAGATTAAAGGTAAAGGAATAGAAAAAAATATTCAAACAAATGCAAACCAAAAGTGTGCTGGTGTAGTCATTCTCATATTAGATAAAATTGACTTTAAATCAACAATGGTAAGAAAAGGTAATCATCATATAATGATAAAGGGGGCAATTCACCAAGAATATATAACAATCCTAAATATATATGCACCGAAGAGCTCCAAGATTCATAAAGAGAATTCTACCAAATCTAAAGAAATAAATAAACATTGGCATCATATTGCCAGAACATCAACACTAGACAGATTATCAAAGCAGAAAATCAACAACAACAAAAATACTAGATTTAAACAGAAGTCTAGAACAAATGGATCTAACAGATATTTTAGAACACTCTACCAAAAGCTATAGAATATACATTTTTCTCATCAGCACATGGGATATTCTAAGATTGACAAACCCTAAGTCATAAAAGCAAGTCTTACCAAATTCAGAAAAATTGAAGCCATGCCATGTATCTTCTCAGAACACAGTGGAATAAAAATAAAAATCAACTGCAAAAGAAACTCTTAAATCCACACAACGTCATGGAAATTAAACAAGCTTCTACTGGATACTACTGAACAAGTGTTAGGTCACTGATGAAAATAAGATAAAAATCAAAGATTCTTTGAACAGAAAGGCAAAGAAGATACAATCTCCCAAAATTTATGAATATGGCAAAGGCAGTGCTAAAGGGAAAATTTATATACTTACATTAGAAAGACAGAAAGATCACAAATTATCAACCTGACGTCACATCTCAAGGAACTAGGAAAAGAGAAGAAAATCAAACCCAAAGCCAGGAGAAGAAAAGTAGTAACAAAGATCAGAGAGGAACTAAATGAAATGGAAACCAATAATAGAACACAAAAAAATCAATGAAATAAAAAGTTAGTTCTTTGAAAAGGTGAATAAAATAGACTATTAGCCAGATTAACCAGAAATGGAAGCAAAAGGAACTCATTTTCAATATAAAATGAAAAAAGAAACCTTATAACTGATATTACCAAAATAAAAAATACCATTGATGAATGGTATAAAATCTCTGTGCACACAAACTAGAAAAACTAGAGGAAATGGAAGAATTCCTAGAAACGTACAACTTCTCAATACTGATTTAGGAACAAATAGAAATCCTGAACACATTATAACTAGCAGTGAGACTAAGGTAGTAATAAATAGTTTCCCAAGATAAAAAGCCCCAAACCAGATGAATATACAGCCAAATTCTACCAAAGCTATAAAGAAGAACTGGCACCTATCCTACAGAAACCATTTCATAACATCAAGAAGGAAAGAGTCTCCTGAACTCCTTCTACAAAGCCTATATTATCTTGATAGCAAATCCAGGAAAAAAAAAACCAATAAAACCGAGAAAAGTACAAATCAATATCCCTTAGGAACAGTGGTGCAAAAATCCTCAACAAGATTCTAGCAAACTGAATTCAGAAACACATCAAAAAGACTGAGTAGTACTCCACGATATACATGTACCACATTTTATTAATCTGTTCACGACTTAATGGGCACTTAGGTTGATTCTACATCTTTGTGATTGTGAATTATGCTGCAATAAACATTCTACTTCAAGTAGATAATTCACCTTCATCAAGTGGGTTTTATTCCAGGCAGGGATGCAAGGATGGCTCAACATATGCAAAACAGTATGTGATTCACCACATAAACATAAACTAAACCAAAGAAATGCAACCATCTCAATAGGTGCAGAAAAAGCATTTGATAAAATCCAACTCCTTTTTGTGTTGAAAACGCTCAACAAACTAGGCATAGATGAAATATATCTCAAAATTATAGAGGTCATATATGACAAACTCCAGCCAACTTCATACTAAATGAGGAAAAGTTGAAAGCATTCCCTGTAAGCACTGGAACAAGACAAGGGTGCCTACTGTCCCTACTTCTACTCTTACATATTATTATTAACATATTACTGGAAGTCTTAGCCAGAGGAAGAAATAAAGTGTATCTTAATCAGGAAAAAGAAGGTTAATCTATCCCTATTTGCTGATGAGATGTTCCTCTATCTCAAAAACCCTGAAAACTCCTAGAATTGATAAATAAATTCAGCAAAGTCTCAGATTACAATGTGCACAAATAAGCAGAATTTCTATGTACTAATAAAAGTCAAGCTGAGCATCAAATTGAGGACTCAGTGCCATTTACAATAGCTATGAGGAAAATAAAGTACTTAGGAATATATTTAACAAAGGAAGTGAAAGATCTCTTCAAGGATAACTATAAAACAGTGATGAAAGAAATCATAAATGACACCAACAAATGGAAAAAAATCCAATGCTCATGGATTTGTAATATCAACACCTTTAAAATGTCTATTCTGCCTAAAGCAATGTATGGTTTCCACACAATTTCCACCTAAATACCAATGTCTTACTTTACAGATCTAGAAAAAAAAATCCTAAACTTCATTTGGAACCAAAAAGGATCCCATATAGCCAAAGCCATTTTAAGCAAAAACAAGTCTGAAGGCATCACATTATCTGACTTCAAATTATACCATAAATCTATAGTAACCAAACAACATAGTACGGGTATAAAAGTAGAAACAAAGACCAATGGAACAGAATAGAGAACCTAGAAATAAAACCATATAGCTATGACCATGTGAACTTTGACAAAAACATATGATTTTTGATAAGATTATTTCATATGTTTGTTGGCCACTTATATTCTTTTGAAATATTCTGTCCATGTTTTTTGCCCACATTTTGATGGGGCTTTTCTTGTTTTTTTGAGTTCTTTGTAGATTATGTAAATTAGTTCTTTGCATGTATACTTTATAAGTCTTTGATAACTTCAGCCTTAGAATATAATTCGAAGTCTTAATATATGATGCCTTCAGATTTTTTCTTTGTGCTTAAAGTTGATATGGTTATTTTAACTAAGGAAAGGATACCCTATTCGATAAATGTTGTTTAGAAAATTGGATAGCTATATGCCAAAGAATGAAACCACACTCATATGTCTTACCATAAATAAAAATTAATTCAAGATGGATTAAAGACTTAAATCTTGGCCAGTCACAGTGGCTCATGTCTGTAATCCTAGCACTTTGAGGGTAGGTCCAAATAGGAGGATCACTGGAACTCAGGGGTTCAAGAACAATCTGAGGTAGAACAAAACTCTATCTGTACTAAAAATAGGAAAAAATAGCCAGGTGTGGTGGCATGTGCCTATAGCTCCTTGGGAGGCTGACATGGGAGGATCACTTATGCCTAGGAGTTTGAGGTTGCTGTGAGCTAGGCTGACACCATGGCACTCTTATCTGGCAAGACAGTGAGACTCTGTCTCAAAAAAATAAATAAATAAAAGAGAGAAGACAAAAGAAAGAAAGAAAAAAGACTTAACTGTAAATCATGAAATTATATAATTTCTATAATAATGTGGGAAAAAATCTTCTAGACACAGGTGTAGGCAAATAATTTATGACTCAGACTTCCATGACAAATACAGCAACAAAAAAAATAAATGAATGAATCATAATTAAATTAAAAAGATTATGTACAGCAAAATAAATTGTTAATACAGTAAACAGGAAATCTATAGAAAGGGGAAAAATATTCATAGTGCATATATAGAAAAGATTAATTTACAGAATCTACAAATAACTCAACAAAACATCAAGAAAAAGACAGACCCATCAAAGTGGGCAAAAACACATGGACAGAATATTTCAAAAGAAAATACACAAATGGCAAACAAACATAAAAATGCTCAAGGTCACTAGAGAAATGCAAATTGAAGTTCAAATGAGATAGTACTTTACCCCTGTCAGAATGGCCATTATTAAAAAATCAAACAATAGGTGCTGGCATGGATGCAGAGAGAAAGGAACATTTATACACTTTCGGGTGGGACTGTGAATTGGTATAGCCTCTATGGAAAACAATAGGGAGATTCCTCAAAGAACTAAAAGTAGACCTATGATTCAATCCAGCAATCTAACTACTGGGTATCTAAAAAAAAAAAGGAAATGAAATTATTTTATCAAAAAGACACATTCACTGAAATGTGTACAATTCACAAGTATAAAGACATGGAATGAACCTAAGGGCCCAACAATCCATGAATGGATAAAGAAACTGTGTGTGTGTGTGTATGTGTGTGTGTGTGTGTGTGTGTGTATTGGTGAGTAGTACTCTATTCCAGCTATGAAAAGGAATGGAGCACTGTTGTTCACAGCAACATGGCTGGAACTGGAGAGCATTACCCTAAGTGAAGTATCTCAGGAATGAGAAAACAAAGACCACACGTTCTCACGAATAAGTGGGAGCTAAATAATGAGTGCACATAGGGAAAAACAGATGTAAAAGATATTGGGAAAGAAGAATGAAGAAGGAGTGGAAGATAAGAACTTTCTTATTGGGTACAATGAATACTGCCTGGGAGGTAGCTATACTGAAAGCCCCAACTTTAGCATGATGAAATGTATCTATGTAACAAAAATTTTTGTGCCCTCTTAATATTATGACATTTAAACACAACCGAAGTAGAAAAATCATGAGATAATCTCAATAACTGGTCATTAGATGAATTCTAATTGTTTTGTTTTGTTTTGTTTTTGAGACAG
Organism: Otolemur garnettii; assembly: GCF_000181295.1. Lineage (NCBI taxonomy): Eukaryota > Metazoa > Chordata > Mammalia > Primates > Galagidae > Otolemur > Otolemur garnettii. The sequence continues at coordinate 5,475,844 of NW_003852517.1, forward strand.
TGTCTCACTTTGCCTCCATGGGTAGAATGTCATGGCATCATAGCTCAGAGCAACCTCAACTTGAGCTCAAGGGATCCTCTTGCCTCAGCCTTCCAAGTGGTTGGGACTACAACAGACTGTCACAACGCCTGGCTAATTTTTCTATTTTTAGTAGAGACAGGGCCTCCATCTTGTTTAGGCTGGTCTTGAACTCCTGAGCTCAGGCAATCCACCTGCATTAGCCTCTCAGAGTGCTAGGATATGGGCATCAGCTATCACACCTGGCCAATAAAACACATTCTTCTTAGTAAAGTATCACAAGAATGGAAAAGCAATTATCCAGTGTATTTAATACTAATATGAAGCCAGAGACAATCTACTAAATGCCCTTATAAGAGAAAATCTCCATTCAATTCAAGTTGGGGAGAGGGAGAGGGGAAATGAGGGAGGAGTAAAAGGGAAGGGGAGAGGAATTGATGTGCTCCCACTTAATGGGTGCAAGGTAAGGGTACATGGCACACCTCTTGGGTATGGGGCACACCTACAAGAGGGACTCCACCTAACAAATAGAAACATTGTAACCTAGTTTGTACCCTCACATTAACCTGAAATTTAAAAAAAATAAGGAAGAATGGAAAAGAAAAATAAAAGTTTGAAATAAAAAAAAAAAAACTGTTCTAAAGAGTCCTAAGTAAATTAGTTCTCTTTCCCCCTCTCTCACTGACTTAGGTAGAAACTCTTCTTTCATTTTGATGTGTATGTGTGTGAATGCAGGTGTACTTGTATTTGTTCTGAGGAAGCTGGTAAATTAACTCATTGACATATTTCCATACTTCTGCTTACAGGTCTAAATGGGTTGCCTGAGATCTAAAGCTTGGTATTTCCCTTGTTATAAAGCTCACGTAGTAGCTACTAAACCACAGGGAATGTATTCTATGCTTTGACTATGGCTGAAGTTTGCAAGCCAGTAGACATGTCTTTTATAAGCAATAAAATGAAGCTGTCATCCATTCCAAATGGACCAAGATAGGGGTCACATGACTAAAGCACCCCTGCGCCAGGCAGTCTCTGATGTATTTTATTCCAGTTTCAACCTATTAATCAGAGGAGTTGGGAGAGCAATAATTTAAATGCTGCAATAATCAATTCCATAACACATTAATAGAAGCTACAGTCAAACTTTGCCACACCACTGACTGCACTGGAATCTTGACAGGAGACCTGGGGCCATGCCTAATTTGCATTAAATTTACATAAAATTGTAAATCAAGAATACGTGAACACAGCTCTAATATTTGTTAGTGCTTAGATCTTTGCCGAAAGATAGATTGAAACTGCTGGTGTTGTACACTTCCTGGGTGAAAGATGCACCTATAACTCTGACTTTAACCTTAAAAAAGTGAACTGTGAAATCAAATCGTACGTACTCCATAATAATGTGGAATTTAAAAAAAATTGATGTATTAAACAAACACATAAAATTCATCACAAAATACATGTGCCTTTAAAATTCCTTTGATTGAAAAGATTAGCAAAAGAAAAAACAGAGAAAGAAAAAAAAAGGAACTGCTGGTGGTTGAATTTAGCTTGCAATAAAATTGTGCAGCTGATCGATCAGCTTTGTCAACCTTCTGCAGTCATGGGGAAGTAAACCCACGAGAACTAGAGTCTCGTGGTATGTGTGTGCCATTTAGGGTCTCCATCCTGTAAAGCCATGATTCAGATGTGCCACTGGTAACCTCAGTCTAGAAGTAAATTTACCTCCAATGACTGCAGAACTTGTCACTGGATTTGCTTACAAGTAACTTGTCATTAAGTGTCCAGAAAGCTGGAAAACTAAGAGGAAAAATATAAAGCCCTCTGAGAAGTTTTATTTTTCTAAAAGACTTTTGCTATCACAAATCAGATGTCTAGTGATAAAACAGATAATTAGTGACAATTGTCAGGATAAAGACAGATAAAACCAAACTTTCATAAATTCCGCAAAGCATCCCATACCTCCTTGGGTAAGAAAATGGACTTTACCTGGTTCTAAGCATTCTGTGTGTTCTCCTGTTCCTTTTTTTACCTTGTTCTAAGAGCTGTGGCTTTTGCTATGTGTTTTCACACTCAGGGCTCAGAGAAAACACTTTCACCATGGTCCTGGCTCATAGTGACAAGGTGATACTCTTTATTCTCCTGAGTCTGCACCTTTTAAGTCTTATCTTTTTCTGAAGAAAATACATACTTAATTGCAATAATATATTTGAAAGATGTTCTTTTTTTTCCAGAAAAGATTTCACAAATATTTTGCCCATCATGATTAGTCTCTGCCTCCCACCTCTTCCTTACCACCCATCTATTGTGGCATTTTCTTACCTTGCACAATCAAGTAAACTTGGGAGGTCTTGGGCTCATGCTGTGTCTGAACTGAGCACGTGTAGGAACCTTCATCATAAACATCCACCTTCTGGATTCGGAGGCTATATTCCAGGGAATGACGTTTCTCCAGCTCAACCCGGGGGTCCAGAGACCACTTGTCATGCCCAGCGAAAATGATGCCAGAACGGTTCAACCAGGCCACCTTCGAGTTCTTGTCTTCTACCACACACCTGCCAGAGCAGAACAACAGTGTGAGTTCCTTACCCGTAACTGCTTCCGCTTGCCTTCTCTGCAGGACCAGACTCAACAAGACCAATAGAAAATAATAATTTCTAATGATATGCAGAGAGAATCATCACCATGCTATTTCTTGGAGTCCTAAATATTATCACTATTTCCTTTAAGATCTAATTAACATCCAATGGATGAATATCATTGTATTAAACTTAATTCAACAATAACAATCTGAGTGTGAGTATGAAGACAAGTTAAACTAGTATTGATTTTACCCCAGATTATCTTTTTGTTGTATAAGAAAAGGCCAATGACAGAGAACTCCATCTGTTTAAGTCATTTTGAGAATATACAGTTGATATTGTGGCACTTTTATTCCATCTTGGACTGTTTATTCTAAGTATTTCCTCTAAGTCTTGTGTGATCCTAGATTCAGGTTGTGCTCCATTGCTATGAGAATTAGACTAATTTGCGTTTGCTCTTTTTTTTTTCAGATTTTATTTTTTTAATTTATTTTTTATTTTTTAGAAAATTTATTTCAAGTTAATGTGCGGGTACAAGCAACAAGGTCAACATATTTGATTTTTTTAGGTAGAATCCCTCTTGCAGTTATGTCCCCCACACAAAAGGGGTGCCAAACACCCCCAACCTGTACCCATTCAATAAGAGCACCCCTATCCTTTTCCCTTCCCCCTCTCTCATTATCCCTTCCCCTAGCTTGATTGGAAATGAGTTTTTCACCTATGTAGGTGAAACCCATCAGAAACAGACAAAAACCCATGTAGCCAAGGTAATTCTTAGTATTAAAAACAAAGCCGGGGTCAGCACTCTACCAGACTTTAGGCTATATTACAAGTCGATAGTGATCAAAACAGCATGGAATTGGCACAAGAATAGAGAGATAAACATTTGAAACCGAATAGAAAGCCCTGAGATGAAACTAACATCTTACAGCCACCTGACATTTGATAAAACAAACGAGAGCACACACTGGGGGAAAGATTCTCATGCATCTGCTCTTTATGAGTTTGGGAAGCCCACTTGTAGAAGTGAAAACTGCGTAAGCAGGGCCAAGAGAGAGTGGACAGGAAATGAAAGCAAATGTCATGTGGCCTGGGTCTGGTTCCAGCTGCTAAAGGTTGCTTGGGGGCAAGGTAGGTGGCTACGAGCATTTCTGGTCCCACTGAAAGACTGCAACCTTTTATGGAAGGTAAAGAACCTTATTTACTAGTTTATATTCCAAGGAAGGTAAAAGAAAATGACTACTTTTTTTACAAACCTAAAAAGGATCTCTTTCTGAAACATGAAAAAGAAAAAAGAGGCAAAGAAACATGAATTATTGGAGAAGAGAGAAATACTTCCTGGGGGGTATGGTTTTCTTCTTTAATTTCAGGAAGAATCATCTGGCTATAGAAAAATCAAGCCAAAATAAAGCAACACAATTAATTTCTCTCTGTGTCCCTTTGGCGAGACTTCCGTCTACCACATAGGGAGACTGTCCCATACTCTGCTTGAAGCTGCAGGCTCAATTGCTCAAAACTCCAGGGTACGAGGGAAGGACAGAAAGAGCTAGGAACATGGCAACAGAGCCACTGAAACAACATGTGCCCCTGTATTCCACAAGCCACATCAAATCCAAGTTTTCTCTGAGGGTTAAACAACTAGGCATAGCTATTCCACACTTACGCGTAGAGAAAGTGAACACATAGGCACGGGCTGTCCACAGAGAGATACAGAGGCTAACTCATATCTCTCATAAGATAAAAGCTGTCTTTGTAAATACCTGTCTATCATACAAAGACCTCCTTATCCCATTATTCTTAGGTGAACTGGATATTTTATTTAGGGTGGGAACCTGACTTAATCAGTTGGGTTCCAGGATTCCCAGGTTTGACATTTCTTCTTTACCTGTTTGTTTCATAACTCGATTACGATATCACTTGGTACCCCCAAGTCCCAGTATGTGTTTCTCTGCTGTGCAGATATTATTGGGAATAATGGAACAAGTTTGATAATGCTCTATGGGGAGCTCCTCTATGGGGAGCGCAAAGCTAACTTCCTAGGTGCTTGCTGCTTCCTTCCACACTTGATTTTATGATACCTTTCCTCTTATGTGCTTCTCCGACATCATTTCTCTGTCCTTGATTGGATTCACAGAACATCTCAATTTAGAATCATTGATGAATTAATTAACAGCCTGTTTGTTATCTTATTCCAGATCATTAATGAAATTACTAAATGCAGATTTATGATGTTTTCTATTCTACTGAGAATAGAAATGTACTTATATTTACATATTCTAAAACTTCTATCACATTCCCGTTCACATTTTTCTTACCTGCACAGCTTAGCACAACAATGACTTTATTTCCTAGATCTCAGAGATTTATTCTCAAGTATTTTAGCCTAGAATGTGGGTCTAACCTGTCTTTTTTGAAAAACAAACAAACAAACACTATGTAACATAGTTCACATAAATATGGCCCATAAATCAAATAAAGAAAGAGGGTGTGCTTTATTTATTTAGATACTACTCAAACTACTCTGAGATAATAATTGGCATTTGGTTAATATTTATCTTGCAAATTAATGGGACCACACATGCGGTTACCAATAACCACATCCACATGTGGTTACCAATATCCACATCCACATCCCAAGTCCTAAAGCATTTCCACAAATAAATCATGAAAATTTTCTTAACAATGTAGAGTAGAGTTTCCAAGTCAGGTCTTCAGGTTTTTTTTATTTTATTTTTTTGACATTTCAGCAATTTTTAAATTGCTACAATTCTAAAGTTAAAAATCACACAGATCGTTATTCCAAATTATTCTCTGAGAGCATTCAGCATTATCTTACCTAAAGAAGTAATTGACTATTTCAGCAAAATTGCCAGACCCACAAAGGTGCCTCAGCTGAAACAATACATTTTGCAAAAGTTTTGTTATGACAAGCTACATAACATCTTATTTTTACTTTGGATTTTATCCGTATTTATTTTTTACTTATTAACAAGCAAAGGTACGTTAGAATGCACACACATTTTTTGTTGACTCAGATGGTCAGCCAAAGGACCAGAACATAATACAGTAGTGGTTTCAAAAGGAAGTCACCTCTTCAGATCTTCCTCAGTACCTTTTAATGTAGTCAGTATTTTCAAAGTAAATGTATCGACCCTATAAATGAAAAAAGAATCCTTCTATCTCATGGATAGAAACTTTCCTAACGAAAAATGAGATAAGGAATAATGCAAATTAGGAACGAATTTATTTATTTATTTTTTAGAATATGCAAGTATATGTTTATTTTATACTAGAGAGAGGGAAGAGAGTAGGAAAAGAGATGAGAGCAGTGAGTCTAATTTATTTATTTATTTTTGTTTTTAAATTTTCTTTTTTCTTTTTATTTTCTTTTTTGAGACAGGGCCTTACTTTGTCACCCTCAGTAGAATGTCATGGCCTCATAGCTCACAGTAACCTTGAACTCTTGGACCCAAGTTATCCTCTCTTAACTCAGTTTTTCATTTTTTTTTTTTTTTTTTTAGTAGGAATGGGGACTTACTCTTGCTCAGGCTGGTCTCGAACTCATGAGCTCAAGCAATTCACCTGTCTCAGCCTCTCAGAGTACTAAGATTATAGGCATGAGACACTGTGCCTGGCCTGAGTCTAATTTATTTTTTAGTATTAACATTTTAATTTAAGGTGGCAACTATTGTTAACAATAAGAAGTACAGATTTAAAAAAAGAAGAATCCAAAGTAATTCTCTTGATTTATAGATCTTTATTATTTACGTTTATGAAGTGAAAATAACCAGTCACACAGGCAGTCGTAGACCACCTGGCTATATGGAAACAGGAAATACTAATATAACTGCAGACCCAGGTTCATGGTATTCAGAGACTCATTGATAATCATTGTGAACTTGCATCTAGGAGGTAAGTTGTCTACCTGTGCATTAGGCAGGGCTGTGGAATTCTCATGTGGAGGACATGAGAATTCATGGGCTATAGCATCCTTATATGATAATAGGGAATTATCACCCACTTAGAATGATGCTTCAGAGCTGGACAATTTAGTTCTAAATTGTATACCTAGTGGCTTTATCTCCAAAATCAATCCTGGCTAAAGCAAGTATGAAGATACATATTTTAAAAATCCATTGGTGATGTACTGTTTGAGTTAATAAAATGTTGCCTTATGGAGCATATGATGTTACAAATAATTCCCAGGTTTAGAAGGACTAGACCCTAAAGAGAGTGGGTGTCAGTGCCACGAGGAAAGGGTCCTTCCATTTCAGGTGGAAAATCTGGCAGGCAGCGAAAACCATGGGGGTATGATACAAAGTGCTCCCTCTCCAAGCAATCTTCTCTTATCACTGTCCCATCCTCTTATGACCTTTTTAAGACCTCCTTCTTATGACCTCATCATACTCCACATTGCACTAGAGTTATTTACACTCATCTTTTCTCATAAGCTTATTAAAGACAGTGACCTTCTTGTAATTTACCTATGGAGCCCTCACTGAGCCTAGAAGCATAAACAACATTTACACAGTGGATACTCATTCAGATATGGAATTAAAAAAACTTGGTTTAATTTAACAAACCGATATTCTGTCAATTATCAAATATTTTTTGATTATCTAATGGGAACAGAACAGAGAATTACTAACGTGGTATTAAAGTGAAAGTGAAGGAGAGCAAAAATGTGCTGCTTGTTTCTACTATAAAGAAAGATTGTCTCTGGGAATAATCTATATTGTATGAGAAAAACTATAAAAAAGTTTAAAGTGCAAAATAAATGTTTAGGAGTCTATTCACTATAACTATGAATCCTCAGATATCAGGTGGGTTACCTACCCTAACCATAAACCTATGATTTTTTAAATCAGCTTGAAAAAAAATAACAGGAAAGGCGAACAATCATATTTCTATCTTCCCTATTCAGTATATTTGATCCCATAAAACTGTCACAAAAAAATCAATGTACCTATAAAAATCTCAAGCATGGGTTCTTTGTGAACACTTTATACCAAGTATATTATGCACACTTATACAAACAGGTACATTGACAATTCCACTCACATTCCACAAGGCTGGGGATTATGCTTCTAAAATGATAAATATAATTGGAGGTAGAAAAGAAATGCTAAATTCAGTTTATGCCAATAGATTACTTAATAGCATATTTACAGACAAGATATCCATGGTATAAGTATACATATCTATCAGATATTAAGTCTGTTCAATTGCTTCTGGACATATCTCTTCATATTTAACAAGCATTACTGGCTGCTAAAAGCATACCCACTTAGCATTCAAATTTATCCAGACTTAGCTTATATAAATTTCCTCGATTTCTCAAGAGTATAATCTGGTATTTACTCACTGATAACAAATAAATACATTTTGCATAATCTCTCACCAGTTAGCTATACTCATACTTTTTACATTTCTGGGTTTAGGTGCCGTGTGATTAGATGGGTTCACATTTAGTTAAATGTATTTGTTTCTCTAATGGGGGTAATTTGTGTCCTCAGATGACACTGGCAATGTCTAGAAACAGTTTTTTGGTTGTCACAACTGGGGGAGTGGGTGGGTACCGGTATCCAGTGGGCCGAGGCCAGGGTGCCATCAATATCTTACAAAGCACAGGACACATCCCATAACAAAGACATTATCCCATTCAAAACATCCATAGGGCCAAGTCTGAAAAACCCTGAGTTAGACCTCTGTCTCTTGGTTTAAATACTCAGAAGCATAGGGCATACATTTATCACAATGACATTTTTTTCATAAGCATATGCCTCTTAAACTACAGGCACTCAGTTGTTGCAAGCAACATCTCTGAACTGTATGTAGTCAAGTTTAGGACAAAGGCACTGGTGATGCTGTGGTTGTAAGGTAGTAGCTACCGAAACATGTCCCTTTTGTGGTCTTATTTTAGTATCATAATTATACAGTGGTATAGTTTTTTACATGGTTGACAATGAATGAGAAAGCTATAATTTGGTTGGTTCCTAATTTAATACTGGAGAAAATATTTAAGCATTAGTGTTTGGGGTCAGGGTCTGTGGCTCAGTGAGTAGGGTGCCAGCACCATATACTGAGGGTGGTGGATTCGACCCCCCCCGCCCCAGTCAAACTGCAACAAGAAAATAGCCAGCGTCGTGGTGAGCACCTACAGTCCCAGCTACTTGGGTGGCTGAGGTAAGAGAATCGGCTAAGCCCAAGAGCTGGAGGTTGCTGTGAATGCCACAGCACTCTACTGAGGGTGACAAAGTAAGACTCTGTCTCTGGAGAAAAAAAAAGAGAGAGAGAGAGAGAGAGAAACAACAAAAAAATTAGTGTTTGGTTTGCTTTCTCTTTATAGAAATGGGTCAGTAACACCCAAAACAGGGAAGGGAGAATTAAATTGGTGGGGGAAATTTGATTTTTAAGAAAATTATTCACCTTTATTCATAGAACACCTTTTTTCATTAACTTTATTATTTTTTTGCTGCAAATCTCTTTTGTAAGATGTGGGAAGATTTAAGATGTGCACGGAAAGGATGTCTTCAAGAAAGTTTTGTTGATGCTGTTTGCTTTGTATCTCTAGTCCCACAAATAAAATCCTTAGTGAATCAGCAAAACTACCATAGAATCATTTCCCTCTAGAAGGAAAGATAATTGGTCTGGGAAGTGATGCTATATATTCCCAACATTAAAATGTAGAATCAGAAAAACAGTTCTAAACAGAAAATGGGATAAAGTATAAAAATATTCCAGATTCTCCTGAGTCAGAAGTCCTCAGTCTGATTTTATAACATTATTTTAAGTATAATGAATTCCAAGAACTATGCAAACACATCAAAAAAAAAATAAATACCAAATTAGTTAACAACCAAATTTAAAGAATTTCAAATTATCAATCATTTTGGATCAACTCTGCTTCATTACCATATTCCAAGATTAGACTCAGTTAGAAATAAAAAAAGCAGCGTGGGGATTCACTGCTGACACTCAGGAGCCCTTTTAGCCTTTGCTGCAACAAGAAGCTTCATTCCTTCCCGGTTTCCCTGCCCCCAGCTCTACCGTTCTTTGCAGATCTGACTTCTGGCTTGGCCTGGTGCCTGCTCTCCTAACCTCATTCTGCACTGTGGTGCATGTCTGTTCTCCTCATCTTGCTTATCTAGACAGTTTGCTTTTCTAGATTTGTACCAGATTTTAATCCAGTTAACACCATGACAGCATCAGCATAGTAAATTCATCTCTCCTCACTCTCACTCCTTTGCACACATCCATGGGCAAATGCCTGCCTGTACACACACACGGAAGGAGTGACAGACGTTCAGGGGACAACGAGGACAGATGCAGCACACCCATGGGAACCAGATCCATGTAAATACATTACTGGTCACAATGATTCAGAAATCTGTGTACTGATGATGGAGTGTTAGGGTAAAAAACACTGTTTAGTTCCTGAAGATATTGATTTCAGTTCTGGCCTTCAGTCTAATATTGGGACACTGTTAAGTGATTTAGCTTTGTTGTATCTTGGTTTCTTCATAAGAAAGAGGAAGCTAATAATACCTGTCCCAAACACTTAAAAAATTCTCTCAGTGCAGTTCTATAAATCAGATGAGATGATGTACATGGAAACATTTCATGAGATGTAAAGCAATATATGTTCTTATATTCATAGTTTCTTATGGGAGAGAATGGTAGCTGGGAAGGAAATAGCCACACATGAGAGATTACTAAAGGAAAGGAACTAATTTCTCTAAGTCACATTCAAAAAGTTTATTTCTCTATTTTTTATAGTATAATGGCACCCCCTAGATGTATACTATTACCCAGACTCTTTGCTCAAGCATGCATTTCTCTAAATTCTCGATTTGCATTAGCTATTCATATGTGCTATCCTGCCAAAGCACCCTTTCTGTGATTGCATTACCACTTAGAAGAATAATTCATTACCTGAAAGTGCAAAAATGTTCATCATAATGGTAAATGGTAAAGCTAGGATAGACTCTTCCATTCCTGGGGTGATAGAAAGATCCCACTTTTTGTCTTTTATTATCACAAGGGAACACCTTGTCCAGCCATACACGCACTGTTAACTATGCATACACAGAGAGATGACATATACATTGTTATGTTTGATAATCGTCTTCTTGAAGAATAAGGACACTTGCACATCCTGCAGATGGCAGCAGCGAAGGGAAGGGCAAGGGAAAGCAGGAGGACCTTGAAGCACCTAGTGCTTCAACATGCTGTATTCCAGGGCAGTTGGGGTTCCTCTTGTTGTTCTATCAACAGTGTAACCTTGAAATTCATAGAGAAATAAATGAACAAAAAGGGAGGAAATTCTTAAAAAAAAAAAGATAAAAATTGAGAACAAGAACTAATATTTATCCTAGTCATGGCTGGAGTTAGGATCAGTCCCAGGAACATATGTCGTTGGAAAGAATTCTTCTAAGATCTTCTCAAGAGTCTGGATCATGGTAGAAAATAAATCATTATCTTCTCAATCACACCATAACTCAAGATTCTTCACTGTGTTGTCAGTGGTGAAGTGGAAAAGTTATGGATTCAGTAATGTCGTATCTTTATGCAAGTTACTCAGCAGAGAAACACAGCCAGGTAAGGGTGGTTATGAGTTTTGGCTAAGGTTAGCCAATCTCCTGCCTAAATTCCAGCTTCTTTCTACCTTTGCTCAATGCTTATTTTTTCTGTATATCTTCATCTATAAAATTAAAATGATAATGTCTATATCTCATTGGGCAGCAGTAATGTTTAAGTCAGTTTTTTTATTTTTTCATCAAATCATAGCTGTGTACAATAATGCAATCATGGGGTACAATGTGCTGGTTTTGTGTACAATTTGAAATACTTTCATCAAACTGGTTAACATTGCCTTCACTGCATTTTCACAGATATTGTGTCAAGACATTTATATTCTACACTCAGTAGATTTAATATGTACTCTTATAACCACACTTTCATATGAAAGCTATAACCCTCACCCAATTGGTGAGACCATGGGTGTGGTCCCACCAATTACACTCCCTCCACCCATCTTCCTTCCTCCCTTCTCCTCTCCTCTTTCCCCTTCATCTTGGGCTGTAGTTGGGTTATAGCTTTCATATAGAAGTGTGGGTACTGTGTTGACCAGTTGATGGAAGTATTTCAGATTGCATGTGAAAACCCCACACTGTACCCTAGAAGTGCATTAATGTACATAGTTACCGTTCAATAAAAAAAAAAAAAAAAAAAAAAAAAAAAAAAAAAAAATGTGGGTACTTATATATTGGTTTCACAGTAGGGCTGAGTACATTGAATACTTTATCCTCCATTCTTTTTTTTGTTTGTTTTTAGAGACAGTCGCACTTTGTCACCCTTGGTAGAGTACCGTGGTGCCACAGCTCACAACAACCTCCAGCTCTTGGGCTTAGGTGATTCTCTTGCCTCAGCCTCCCAAGTAGCTACAGGTGCCCACCACAACACCTGGCTATTTTTTTTTTCTGTTGCAGTTTGGCTGGGGCTGGGTTGGAACCCACCATCCTCAGTATATGGGGCTGGCGCCCTACTCATTAAGCCACAGGTGCCGCCCTTCTTCCTCCATTCTTGAGATACTTTGCTAAGAAGAATATGTTCTAGCCCCATCCATGTAAACATAAAAGAGGTAAAGTCTCCATCTTTTTTAAGGCTGCATACTATTCCATGGTGTACATATACCACAATTTATTAATCCATTCATGGTTCAGTGGGCACTTGGGCTTCTTCCATGACTTAGCAATTAGGAATTGGGCTGCAATAAACATTCTGGTGCAAATATCTTTGTTGTAATGTGATTTTTGGTCTTCTGGATATATACCTAGTAGAATTGCAGGATAGAATAGCAGGTCTATGTTTAGATCCCTAAGTGATCTCCAAACTTCTTTCTAAAAGGAACGTATTAGTTTGTATTCTCACCAGCAATGCAGAAGTGTTCCCTTTTCTCCACTACCATGCCAACATCTATGGTTTTGGGATTTTGTGATGTGGGCTGCTCTTACTGGAGTTAGATGATATCTCAAAGTGGTTTTGATTTGCATGTCTCTGATGATTAAGGAAACACTTAAAGAAATCGGCCTGGGAGAATATTTTATGAGGAGGACCCCCCCCACCCCGGGCAATTGAAGCAAAACCAAAAATACAATACTGGGATCTGATCAAACTAAAAAGCTTCTGCATAGCGTGAACACAGTACGTAAAGCAAGCAGAGAGCCCTCAGAATGGGAGAAGATATTTGCAGGTTATGTCTCTGACAAAGGTTTAATAACCAGAATCCACACAGAACGCAAATGTATTAACAAGAAAAGAATGAGTGATCCCATCTCAGAGTCGGCAAGGGACTTGAATAAGTGAGTTTTTTTAAACATATACATACTGTCTGGACCTAACGTCTAATATTTTGAAAAGTTTTTTTTTTTTTTTTTTTTTTTAAGCAGAGTTCTGCACTGTAGGAAGAGTATCTATGTTTTTCTTCTTCAACTCAGGAATAATAACTACCTTCTCAGATAGTTTTGATTAAATGGGCTAATGTTTTTAGTGTACCCTGTGAGTTTTGGAAGAACCTAATACATAGGTCCATAATTATGGTCCCTGTGAGCTTTAGAAGAACCTAATACATAGGTCCATAGATCCATAATTCCAATCTTGAACATTCATTCTGTAGAAAACGTACTATTGGGCTAAATTCAGCAAACCCCAGATATTATGGTTTAATCTAATCCTTGCTTATTAATAGGAATCTCCAAGGAAACCCTCTTTTAAGGGCCTGGGTTCTCTTGCATCTGATACCATCTTGGTCCTCTGTGGTTAGCAATTTCTTCCAGCCTATAGAATTTAAATTGAAAGCACAATGCTGTAGCATGCTTATAGTCCAATGGTGTAGACTGAGGCTCTAGTGCTATCTCTGGAATATTAAAGGATATTAATATTCAAGGAATATTAATTAAAGGATTTTCAGAATACTTGTGAATAGACAGCTCAGGTCTTAATTGTCTCATCCCTTTCAATCAGATCCAATTAGTTCCTGATAAGGAAGAGCCCACTCATGTCTCTCTCTCTAGGATTGCTGGAACAGAGGACAATTGGCCCATATTGTGCTTTGTGAGTTCTTGAGATCTGCTAGAAGCAATGAGGTTGCTTCTGGATAGGACGAGGCATTGTGGACCCCCAGGTGATAAGGACAAGGCCTCATCCATCTCCTGAGTCAGTAGCAATTATACACTAACTGGAGTAGTAAGACTCCCCAACATTGTCTTTTCCTTTGAGCAACAGATTGTCCTCTGTTTCTCCCCATACAGTTGAGGGAAGACAAGAAACTACTTTAAATTTTGCTTTTGTTTTGATCCTCCCTATGAGTCTTTGTTCTCTCTGAAAAATCCTTCTCATTTAGAAGGAGAAAAAACTGTCTTTAGCTCTACCTTTGAAAGACTAAATTTAGTCTTGGAATGTTGGCTCAGATTTGTAGTTTAAAACCTCACTTGCTATGCAATTAAAAACAATTCCACAGCTATTTGATGAAAATTGTGTTACCTCTGAGTCATTACAAAGTAAATATCAAAAGTATGCTAAGTTCTGGAAGGAAAAAAGTGTGGTCCATGCCATACAGAGTTTTATTCTTTATCTTATTCCAGCAGTAAGGAGAAATAAAAATGCTTGTAATAAATTATAATGCCCTTAGCATAAGCATTCTGATGTAGGAACATGACTAGGAAGTCTGGAGACTATTTTCCATAAGTCTCACTTGAAAACCCAGCCTCTTACTTTATGGTCTTATCATATAGAGCATTATGCAAATGTTGTCATTGTAGCAGAACCACATTATAATATGCCTCATCATTACTTTACATGCATTTAGATACAATTCAGATCAAATTACACCCTTTAGGACATGCAATTAATAAATACAACCTATATGCTATTACAGAGCTGACACATAGTACATGCAAGTACATAAACAAATAAGTCATGATTCTGTCCATCAAGGCTACCATTAGAAAATGGCCCTGCTGCCTAGCTTACCTTTACTGGTAGAGGTCGAAGTAAAAGAGATAAAGATAAAGGCAGATACATATAAGAAGCAACAGCAATCTTTATTTTTAAAATGTATTTTGTGGATACAAATGTGAAATAGGGGACTCTAGTAGCTGCAGACTGAGGGAGATACCATCCAACAGATCTATCACAGGTGAAGGAAAAGTAGTGGTCTCCTCCCCTAGTTTGGTGGATGCCTATCGATCACAAGGACACTACTCACACGGAGAATTATGATCATAAGGACTTTCCTGACTTCCATCTTGGCTTTACTATCACTCACTTTCCACCCCACCTCAACTCCTCTATTTCCTGTCTCCAGAATTAATATTTTCTCACATTGTCTCCTGAAGGACAGTAGTGTGGGCAGGACATCATCCTTGTGTGACAACCTATTTTTGTAGCTCTGCTTTTGTCTCTCTTCATCACCATTTTTCTTTATCTAAACCTTTGGTGGAAGGTCTGTCACTTTGAGTAGGTCATAAATGGGACGTAGAACTGCATGCTCAAGAAGAGCATTAGATTATACCAAAAGAATGAGAATAAAAGTAAGTGATGATGAATTTGAAGTGAAAGCTTATCTGGGAGAGCTTGGGTAAGGAACACAGTCTGCAGAAACTGGAGAATGATACCTGGAGACTGACCAGGACTACAGTCCCAAATCTGCACAAAGCCCTGGGCCTCAGGGGAAGCTGATGGAGGTCAGGGAGGTAAGTGGTATATGAATTTAGAAGAGAGAGGAAGTCAAAGGCCATCACCCCTTGTCCTACAGCCACCATACACGTTAACTCTGAAATCTCACAGCCATTCTGAGTAAAAGACAGAGCGGCTGATGCTCCAGGGTCAAGTTCGCACTGTGAGTGCTAAGAAAAATCTTTGATTCAAAAGTATCTCTTTAGCTTTAGAGCAGTTGTGTCCCACCTTCCCACCTTCTTTGTCCCTGGGCCAGACTAGTTTTGACATTGCATTATAGGAAAGGAACTTCATCTCACGACTCCCAAAATATGGCTGTTAAGTGATACAACAGGCAGAAAGAGGGAAAAAGTTGAGTCTAAGCGAGACATTAGGCCTTATTTTAAAATGTGCCTATAGTTTTTCTGCATTAATTATTACCATTTATGGTCAAGACCTCTTGACATGGCATCAGGAACTCTGTTGAAATCTCAATATGGGCTCGGGAACCTGACCTGCCTCACAGCAGAAATTATGTTGACTAATTAATAATGTCCACTCTCCCTCAAGGACAAGTCACCTTTGCTTGGCTTCATAAGACCACTCTTAGAAGGCTGCTGGTGATCCACATTAATTGTCAAATGAATTTATTTAAGTGTTTGTCCTAATTAATCTCTGCAAAGCTTTCATCACCATTTGCACACCACTTTTCATTTTCTTCTCTCTCCTCCTAACTTTCCCACCATCTCTCAGTTTCCATAATTGTCCCCTTTCTGCACTCAGCCTTTACACATTGTTCTACTGGATTGTACTTTTCTTCTCTTGTAACCTCATGGAGTATTCCTAACATATTTCATCAGTTTTCTGCCTTTAATTATACTTCATATGATTGGAATCTGAAACAGCATACTCAGCTGCTCCACATAGATATCTGAACACATCTCAAACCCAATATATCCTGAGTAGAAACGCATCATCTTCCACTTTACTCTTATTTTTCTCCTCAATTCCCAATTTTCTATTAATGGAACCATAATTTGTCTCTAAGTCTAGTCTAGCATCTACAGTTATTTCCTTCTGCTCCTTCATGTTACTTATGTGATCAAATCTCACCTTACATTTTTTCCTTAAAATTGACCTTTACTCTCCACCATCATTTCCACTACTATTGCTCCACGCCTTGTCATCTGTTACTGCACCATTGCATAGACTTGTGACTAGTGTTCTGGCCTGTGACATTGTATCCCCTACCCACGGATATTCCATCTGTCTTTCATAGGGAATAGAACATACAGGAAGTTAGCCCTGTAATCATCTTGTTTAAATGTCTATGGTATTTTTACCTGTCAAAGTCCAAAGAGATTAGCAAAATGTAAATTTTTTCAACCTACCTTTCCAGCCTGATCTCTTGGCATTATATTCACTCTCTCCTATAAATTTTATTCTTTATTCAGACCCCAATCTCACTTTTTCTACATTTGGATTTTCCTTTTACTTAATATGTCATTTGTATCCTTTTACATTTGGCAAGCTCCTGCTTACTATACAAAGTCCATCTCAGATGTGTCCTCCCTTGTGAAG
This sequence comes from Otolemur garnettii, assembly GCF_000181295.1. Lineage (NCBI taxonomy): Eukaryota > Metazoa > Chordata > Mammalia > Primates > Galagidae > Otolemur > Otolemur garnettii. The sequence goes on from NW_003852517.1 coordinate 5,492,739, forward strand.
TATTCTCCAACTTCTCTAGTTATTTTTTGGCTTATCCTAGCATTATTTATTACTTATTTATTTTTGATTGATTGATTGATTCTCTGTCTGTCTGCCTCTCCTCACTGTTTTAAGAGTGTGCCAAGACCATATCTCTTCAACCTTTGCATCTCTATTGCCTAACAAAGTGCCTGACACAAAGTCCCTAAATAATTACTCAATGGATGAATATACCAAGAATTTTTCATTTCTCATGTCACTTTCTCAGAAATGTTTTCTCTCTCATATGATCTTGATGTTGAAAGAAACTTGCTATTCCAAATGGTTTTATAGCAAATAAATTGTGACAGGGAAAGATACTTTTTTCTTAAATAAACCAGCCATCTTATTTTTCTTTACTTGTTGCTACCATTTTCTTGATTTCTCTTTGCCTAGGAGAAATGATGACATCTTACCTATCATACATTTATTATATATGTGTGTGTGTGTTATTTTTGTTGCCATCATTTTCTAATTTTTTTTGGCCAGGGCTGGGTTTGAACTCACCACCTCTGGCATATGGGGCCAACACTTTACTCCTTGAGCCACAGGGGCCACCCATTTTCTAAATTTTTAATTGACATATAATTGTATACATTTATGGGGTACATAGTGATGTTTTGCTACTTCTACAGTGATGAGATTATGGCAATTAGCACATCTATCATCTCAAATGTTTACCATCTCTGTGTGTTGGGAACATTCAATATCATTCTAGTTCTTTGAAAATACATCATACCTTTAACCATAGTTAACATCAGAACTTACTCTTCCTATCTAACTGTAATTTTGAATTCTTTAACAACCTTGTCCCTACCTCCCACCCAAAATAAAAATAAATAAAATGTGCAGGGGAAAGTTGGTAACTAAAAATGCTAAAAGTATGCCGAAAAGTGAAAACATAAAATGTTTCCAAATACACCAGTGTTTGTCCTCTAGTTTGGTAGAAGTTATGTCAACTTTCATATGATCTTCTTTGTGTATCTTACCCTAGAAGTTCATATTCACACATCATTCAAAGGAACATTTTTAAATCCATTCTCAAATGCCACAATGAGGATTGACCACCTTCAATGACATTACTTCCTTGCTATAAATTTAGAGGGTTTGTGACTAGATCATAATCAGTTTTCTTACTGCTCATAGCTCATGAAATAGGTTAATTAGATCTTACAGAACTTCTAAAATTTTTCTTTCTCTACTTTATTTCACTGCAAAATTAGCAATTATTTTTTCCTTCATGGTAATAATATGATTATGAAGAGAACTAGGAAAGGTGAGAAAGATACATAGAATGGGACTCTCTCCACTGAGCCTTTGTTGCATGAGAGGCCGTTGAAATTTAGACATTCTGAAGTTTACCAGTCAACAGAAGTGATAGTAGTTACTCAGATAAAACTATGTTTCATTCTTTAATATTGGTAAATTGTGTCCTACATTTTATTTGATTACTATCAAACACATTTTTAGCAATCTAGATGTCAGTGTCTGAATTTGCAATGTCATTATGCTAAAGAAAAAGTCAGGTTAATGAGGTTAATTTTATGTGTTTATTCAACTAGGCTACTGGCTGTCTAATAACTTGGCTAAACATTATTTCTGGATGTGTCTGTGAGGGTGTTTCTAGATGAGATTAGCATTTGAATTGGTAAACTGAGTAAAGCAGATTGACATTCCCAACTATGGGTGAACTTCACCCAGTTCATTGAAGGGCTGAATAGAATAAAAGGCTAGGTAAGAAAGAACTCTGTCTCTTTGCATATCTTCAACCTAGAATCTTAGTCTTCTGCCCTCAAATTCAAACTTGAATCGGAACTTCCAACTTTGGCTCTCCCTGTTTTTAGGCCTTTGGACTGCAACTATACCTTTAGCTTGCTTGGGTTTCCAGCTTGCTGACTGTAAATTTTGGGACTTCTTCATGTCCATAATCATGTGAGCCAATTCTTCATAGTAAATATAAATTGTATTGGTTCTGTTTCTCTTATGGGAATCAAGACTAATACAGTAAGTATTAACAAAATATTTTTTAATGACCTGAACTTATCCCAATAAAAAGGACAAAAATATATCATTGTCTCTTCTATCTTGCTGTTTTTTACCCTCTACGGAGAGAGTTCCTAAAGTTCCTTATTTTGTTATCCTCAATTACAGTCTTTTCCAAAAGAACACTACCAAAAGAAGTAACTGTCATAGTTCACCAAGATATATCCTTATATTAAAAGTTCAGGAATACTGTACAGCTTTAGGAGAGGTAGGTTATCTAGATTACCCACTGTATTAATCACTATGCTCTTCATACAGTGACCTAATAGACAGTTAACAAATTATATATTTTTGTTCATATTTTCCAGGCCACTTCCTCTCATTGCATTTCTTTTTCTTTGTTATTTGAGGATGCGAGTTAATGCAAGAAAACATTTTCTTTTCTTGCAAAAAAACCCATTCCTTTATTTATTTTTCCCATTTTGCTCTTCGGAAAAGTGAATTCCTTAATTTTTATGAGCATTCTCCAGTATGGATAAAAACCTTGTGCCATGTCACACAGTGCTTTACATTAAAATTTCACCACCAGTAGATGATAATATTAAGGACATCAGAGTCCCTAATTTCTGTTCTAACACATCAGTGCAATAATGGGTTGAGCGCACAAAATTCCTGTGGGTATTCAATATAAAATTCTCTAACAATAAAGGTAATTTCAAAAATACAATTTCTGATGGATCATTCTACTTTTATAAAACACCTAAATTACAGAATACTGTGAGTGAAGGTAACAAAATAAGAGCTTGGGGAAATCTGCCTTGATGAGGCAGGACCTGAGCACAAGAGGGCACAGGATGTATTGTTTATTATGCAGAAAGCTTCCTCTGGGTAAGCCTGAGCTGATTTCTTTCCTAGCCACCAAGTTCCACATAGAGCCTCTCTGACCTACACAAAACACAGGGTGAACACTGGCCAGTGAGTCCAATCTCATCCTTTCAAAACCTTTTGGGCACTTTTCACTTACTGATTTCTCTTAATCATCACTCTTAGCAGCAACAAAATGGCAAGAGGAACATAAAGCAAGATCAAAAGGGACATATTCAGTGCAAAGCAGCTAAGCCTATTAGCCCCCAGCTACAGGTAAATGGAGAGAGAACATTTTCCCTTGTACAGTAAAGTGTGTTTCTGGAAGGGAAAAGTTACTAGATGTAAACCTGCCCAAGGCAAGGTTTAAAAAAATTCACTAAGCTTCAGTTCTTTGAGGGTTCTCCATACTTCCTTCCAAAAGGGTTCTATTAGTTTGCAGTCCCACCAACAGTATAAAAGTGTTTCCTTCTCTCCACCACTATGCCAACATCTGTAGCTTTGAGTCTTTGTGATGTGGCCCATTCTCACTGGGGTTAGGTGATATGTCAGCATGGTTTTGATTTGCATTTCTCTGATAATTAGGGACAATGAGCATTTTTTCATATGCTTGTTAGCCATTGGTCTGTCTTCTTTAGACAAGGTTCTACTGATCTCACTTGCCCATTGATATAGGGGATTTTTGGCTTTGTTGTTGCTTAAATTGAGTTCTTTCTAGATTCTAGTTATCAAATTTTTGTCTGATTCATAATATGCAAATATCTTTTCCTACTCTGATGGTTGTCTATTTGCTTTGGTTGTTGTCTCCATAGCTATTCAGTATCTCAGAAGCTTTTCAGTTTAATTAAGTCCCATTTGTTTATTTCTATTGTTGTTGCAGTTGTCACAGAAGATTTCTTCATAAAATCTTTCCCCAGGTCAGTACTTTCAAGTGTTTTCCCCACACTTTCTTTGAAGATTTTTGTTGTTTCATGCTTTAGATTTAGATCTTTTATCCATCTTGAATCAATTTTTGTGAGTGGAGAAAGGTGTAGGTCCAGTTTCAGTTTTTTACATGTGGATATCCAGCTCTCCCAGCAAAATTAATTGAACAGAGATTCCTTTTCCCAGTGTATGTTCTTGTTTGGTTTATCAAAAATTAGGTGGCTATAAGATGTTCATTTCATCTCAGGGTTTTCTATTCAATTCCAGCTGTCTATGTCTCTATTTTTGTTTCAGTACCATGCTGTTTTGATTACTATGTCCTTGTAATTTTATTCTCTAATCCCATTCCTGGGCATCTATCCAGAAGAAAAAAAAGTCATTTTACCATAAGGACATTTGGACTAGACTGTTTATTCCAGCTCAATTTACAATTGCCAAATTGTAAAAACAACCTAAATGTCCACCAATCCAGGAATGGATTAACAACCTGTTGTATATGTAGACCATGGGATACTATATAGACGCTAAAAAGAATTACATCTTTTGTATTAATTTTGATGGTCTTAAAATACATTCTTCTTAATAAAGCATCATAAGAATGGAGAAGAAAGAATTCAATGTACTCAATTCTGATATGAGGACAATTAACTCTAGTCATAGTGAAGGAAGGGGTATTAGGGGAGGGAAGAGAGGGAAGAGGAAGGGGGATGTGGGGCCATGGTGTGTGATACACCTCTTGGGGCAGGACACTATTCATTCTGGGACTTAATGCAGCAAACACAAGCAGTATAACCTGGATCATTGTACCCTTAAAGATTCCCCAACAGTAAAACAAAAATCAAAACAAAACAAAACAAAAAACAAGCCAATCACAAAATCAAGCCAGGCCTATGCTGTTCTTCTATGAATCTCACCCCATCTTTGCCCATCATGGGGGAAATTTAATATTATTAAACAAGGAAGATCAGGAGAGATTCACAGCCTTATATCAGATATTAACCATCCCCTCCTATTATAGTATTTTTGCCTGAATCACCCATTTTTTCTCTTCACTTTCTTATTTATTTAAAGCTATTTATTTATTATTTATTGATTTTTATTGTTTGGGATTCATTGAGGGTACAAAGAATTAGGTTACAGTGATTGTATTTGTTCGAAAAAGTCCCTCTTATAATTGAATCACCCATTTTTAAGTAATATATAAAGTCAGATACTAGGATTTCAGAGAATAAAGAGATCATAGAAAATAATATGTTTATTATAGTATGATCCTTTCAAAATAACTCGTAAGTGAACAACTGCACACCTCTCTAAAATGGGAAAATACAATTAGATCTCTTACATTTCTCTGCTATACTAAACTTGCTCACTCTACCTCTTTAGGTAGATACTGGCATGTGAGCATGCCCAAATCTCTTACAAAGAGCACACAGCTGTACCATTCCTTCTTGATGTGAGATGAAAAGCTAATGAAGATGTATTACAAGCCAGAATTATTCTTGATTTATCAAACACACTTTAATTTGCCATCTTCACAAAACATTCTTACAGCAATAGTGTGAGCCTCACATTAGTAGAAAACTGATACTTGGGGTGTACCAGGTACATTCACAGAAGACATCAGCATTCAAACAAGGGTAGACCATATCAGGCACTAGCTTAGAAGAGCCAGCTATATTCTAAAGGCCTTTTGAGAGTTTGACTAGGGCGTATGGTACTTAGCATGATGAAGGCATTTATAAAGCTCTTGGCTACGGAAGAGATATTTTTCAATTTTACTAACAACAACAACATCACCACCACAAAGCCACAGCTGGTGATAGTTCAGGATAAAGGAATACATATTGGAAGCCAATTCTTTGAGACTCGGATTCAACAATGGTAGAAACATGACGTGAGGGGACTAACTCCCATAGAAACCTCCAAATGTCCCATGCAGTCTACCAGCTGCCAGGTATGGTCACTGTCCATAGAGAAACAGTTTTGAAGTCAACTACAGGATAGTTGGCTCTGACTGTGGCACAGCCAAATGGGCACTATCATTGAGAAATAGTAACAGAGCTAGTAATTATCTCCTTTGACCAATAGAAAGTTTTATTCCCTCTGATTCACGCCTACCAGACACACTTCTTGATACTTCTATGTTCATAAATTGTCAGTGACACATGAGTTGCTTCTTTATTTTCATCAGTGTTATTGTAATGTTCAAAAGCTTTATTATTTTATAAATGTTCCCATTTTGAAGTTTGGACCTTTTTTATCCTATGCAAAAGTAGATGTTCAGAAAGTGAAATCATTTTCAGTATTAGCCATCAGTCTTTCTTCTTTTCCTTCCTTCTCCTTTTATTTTTGGCCATAGGTTATGATGGCCAAAACTAAAATTTTGTTTAGTACATTATTGCACAAGTTTTTAGGACTGTTTGTTTCCTGGTTCATTAATTCTTCTAATTTATTAATTAGACTAATGGCATTCACTCCTTTTTCATGACTTTCCTGATACGAGTTTTCTAATGAAAGAGACATACTGGCTAATTGTTTTAAAATGTATTTTCAGCAAGGTTGAGGTGGTCCCTGTAATAAATGTTGGCACAAAATCAGGGGGACTCCAGCCACAAGTTGGCGGCATGTGAAAGCCACTCTGTGTCTATGGGCTAGCACTAAATTTTCAGAGGCAAATGTAGGGAGAGGAGTAGAGGATTTAGATAATATAAGACGGCTCCTTTCCCAGTATGTGAAAGATAATTACTCAGTGGGATTTACCTGGACAGAAGCCATGTGCTCTTGATGAGGCCTGCTTTCTTGCAGGGATAAGGCTTCCTAGCTGAATAACAAAATAGAAAGTTTCATTCTAACTTGGAATGCTTAGCCATAAACAGAGAAACTAGAGTTCTAAAAATGCTTTTTATTTATTTATTTACTATATATATGTCTTTTTTTTTGGGGGGGGGAGGCAGTTTTTGGCCAGGGCTGGGTTTGAACCCACCATGCATATGGGACCGGCACCCAACTCCTTTGAGCCATAGGCACTGCCCTACTATTACTATTTTTTGAGACAGAGTCTCACTCTGTCACCCTGGGTAGAGTGCCATGACATCGTAGCTCAAGCAACCTCAAACTCTTGAGCTTGAGCTATCCTCTCGTCTCAGTCTCCTGTGTAGCTGGGAATATAGGCACCCTCCACAATGCCCAGCTATTTTTTAAGAAATGTGGTCTCACTCTTGCTCAGGCTGGTCTTGAACTTCTGAGCTCAGGCAATTCACCTGACTCAGCCTCCTAGAATGCTAGGATTACCAGGTGTGAGCCACCATGCCTAGCCTCTAAAAATGCTTTCAATGTGAATGTTCAAGTTCAGCATTTCTAAGGGATTCTCCTTAGAAATGTGGATTCTGAGACCACAACCAATCAAAACCAACCACTCTTTAATAAAAAGTACGCAATTATGTGCACCTTAACTGAAGGAAACATCTGTATGATATTGGACAGAATGCGAGACGAGAGCAGAATTCAGCCTGGCTACCTACAGAGTTTCATGTTACAACCTTATTCAACTTTTCTGGATTTTAATAGATGGTTCTTTGGATCCATATCTCATACATACCTTAAAAGTTTCAGTAGCAGAGGTACCAACCTAGGAAGTTTAGATAAGGAAATATTGGATCTGGTGGAATTTGCAAGGGAGGTTTGGGATCTCCTGGGAATTACCAGTAATTTGATAAGGGACGGATGAGAGGGGTTGGTTTGAAGAGAGAACAGTGAGGGGACTAACTCCCATAGAAACCTCCAAACACTCCATGTAGTCTGCCAGGTATGGTCACTGTCCATAGAGAAACAGTTTTGAAGTCAACTACAGGACAGTTGGCTCTGACTGTGGCACAGCCAAGCAGGCACTGTCATTGAGAAATAGTAACAGAGCTAGTAATTATCTCCTTCAATCAGGGAAACTTCTCTTTTCAGAAAAACTTCTCATCCTACCCAACCGTACCTATAGCTTCCATGACTTTATTTATTTATTTATGTTTAATTAAATCATAGCTGTGTCCATTAATGCAATCATGGGGTACAGTGTGGTGTTTTCATATACAATTTGAAATATTTTCCTCAAACTCCCATGACTTTATGCTTTGACATTTTAAATCAGTCTCAGCATTACAGATATACCCCTGAAAACTCTGCGGCTCTGAGAGGAGATTCTAAAATAGTCTCCTAAGTACTAGGGAATTCGAGTTTCTGGAATTCCAGCATTCAGATTTTCTTTTTTAAGTAGCTTCAGGCAGATGGAGAAAAAGCGAACTGTACAACAAATAATAAGAGAAAATCTGAGGCAGAGAGAAAGATGCATACACAAACTCAGAAAAGGACCGAGCAGAAAGGAAGTGGAGAGAGAGGCAGAGATGACAGGCAGGTTAGAGAGTCAGATGAAAAGACAGGACGTGAAAAGCCAAAGGAAATCCTGTAACAAACGTCCAGAAGGGCTTTTTTTAAAGTTGAAGATAAAAAGAACTAAACATTTCTTTAAAAAGAAATAATGTTTGTATTTAGAAATATTAAATATTTAATATTCCTTCTTCATCCCAAGCTGCACCCTAGCTCCCACCTTCTGTCAAACAAAACACTTGCGGGATCAGTAAACAATGCAGGATGGAGAAGCCTAATGTTTTATGATTATAAAATAACATCTTCTCTTCATCAAAAATTTAGAAAAGACAAAAAAGAATAGATAAGAGAAAAGCAACTATACTATTAACAATGCTCATCTCAGGTGAATTACTTTTAAAGTCATACTCGTGGTCATACTTATGTTTCATTGGAATAATACTGAGCTACTGAGCTCACCATTTGTGAGTTTATACACCCATATAAATGTGTATAACTTTGAACTCTGCTTTTAAAAATTATTATATTTGATAGTAAGGCATGCAAGATATAGAATAACATAATTTACCCCCTTGTCTACTTTCTACTGGCTCCTAAAGATGTTTTCATAAAAAAAAAGAAATTCTGAGATAACCCTATTAATGCCTGTGTAGTAAGCCACAGATGAGGCTACACTGTAGTCAGTAAAATTAAACTTGTCTAGAGGAAATGTTTCCCTAAGCCAGCAGTGACCCTTCCTTACTTCCAGTCCTAGCCTTTGTAGGTGATTCCCAGGCTTTCTCTAACTTGGCTAACTTCCCTAACCTTGGCTGTGTTCCCAAGGTACATTGCCGCTGTGTGGCGGGATTCACAAGCTGGTGTAGTGCGATGGGAAAGAGTAGACAGAGGAAGTGCAAATCTCAGCTGTACAATATAATAGCTATAAGAATTTAGGGAAATTATTGCACCTCTCTAAGTCCCAGTCTCTCCACTGGATTGTCTGGGGATTTAATAAATCACTACAGGTAAAGACCTTAGTGTAGTAGCTGGCATATGGTAAACAACTGATGCTTGTTAGATGTTATTGCTGATACTGTCACTGCTGATGCCTTTTATTATGATTGCTCTTATTGCATTTAGTAGTCATAAAATGGGATGAGGGAGAATGGGCTGTGAGACGTGTTTTTCCAAAACAAATGTATCAACAATCACAAGATACACAGAGAAAGGAAGAGGGTCTCACAAGTGCTCACCCTGAGGAAAACACCAAATAAATACAATGTACTGAGCTGAGCTTCTGAATGGGAATATAGGAATTGGTAGAAGACTGCGTTGAAAATGCAGAACTTCATGTAAGCTCTGTGCTCCCAGACAGCACGGATGGTTAAGAAATCCTCTACCATTCCATGCTCCAGGATGTAACCAAACCCCAAGCACCCAGTGTCTTCATGTGGTGGGAGGTAAGATCTCCAGATTTCCTTCCCACCTTCCTCATGACTCCCATAGACTGCACTGACTCTTGACCCCAGAGGCGCCTTTCCTTTCCTTCCAGGTGTCCCTCGCTGATGAACATCTTCTCATTGCCATAGCCTCAGTAATATCATTCCTGTAACTCTGCGATGCCTTTTTCTTTCACGACACGTATGGCAACGCTCTCTGTGCTAGGCTACCCTTTGCAACCATGGGCTGGGTGCAGTGCCAACAGCAATCCTGGGCAGTGCAAGGGTTGGGATGAAGAAGAAGGAAAGGGAAGCTTTTAATCCCATGTGAGTGAGGGCTTGTGAATTACATTATCCCCTTATTCTATAAAATACATGCATTCCAGCAATGCAATTTTTCTGGTGACTAAGGGGATGCCATTAGACAACCAGAGAGATCCCTGGGTGTAATAAAATCCTGAGATGTAATAAAGTCAGACAGTTACAAGAAAGCCCGAGTACCACTTCTTACACTCATGTATTTAAGAGAAATAGTAACTTTGCTTTGATAAAATACTAAGAATAACATTCTTAACATTTATAATCTTGTGATACACACAAAATAAATCACCCAATGAAACTATGGAAAGCGCACCCCGCAGGTGAATTTTAGACTCTAATAGGTCTGCCTCCACTTTGGCTCATTCCTCCACGGAGGTCATAAAGTTAGAAATTTCACATTCCTTGCCTATTAAGTTTAGTTATTATGTCTGTGGGACGCAGAGTGCCCTACTTTTTATTATGTTTCCCTTTTATTTTATGCCACCGGGTTAACAGTCAAGTATGACAACTCTTGAAAATGCAGGTGCTTTTCAATAGCACTTTCTGAAGTGGAAGGAATTGTTGTGCTTATTATTCATCTCTTTATAACTAAACTTTGCAGGTTGTGTAGGGCTTGGAAACACTTTCAATGGAATTCTTAGTCTCAGGTTTTATGAAATGATAATATGAAAACTGAACGTGGCTTGAACCTAAATTCTTTAGTTTAGTCGGGGGGGGGGCACGCAGAGGTATGGAGAGAAGAGAGAATCTGGGAACCTAACTGATTCATAAGCATCGTTCAATTTTTCTCATTTTATTTGCTCCCCAACCCCAATATCTCCTCTACTCCCAGCACTACAAAGGTTTTGAAACAGACTGTGGCATGGTCCATCATTTCACTTCCAAGAAACATTATAGATGGCGTCCTTTCTGATTCACCGTGTGCTCAAGTTTCAACTTTGTCAACTTACACGTGTTGCTGGGGGGGCCGCATTTGTTTCCGTCTACACAAATTTGACGATGTTTATGTATCTCAAAACTTTTGTAATGACCCACGTATTTGTTGCTGCCAATTCCGGAACTGTTTGGCGATGCTGTGGAATGAATTAGTCTGGTTCTCAGCTCTCCCATTCCTGGTTTAGACCTCCGCATTTTCACATCTGCTAAGTCAGTTTTACTCATCCATCTGCCTTACAGCTTCCAAAATTGTTTTTGCTGTGCTCTTCTCTCTTGTTCTCTCCATTCTTGTATATTTGTCTTTAGGGAAAAAAAATCCTTTACCGCAAGTTTAGTAGAGTTGCAGGGGGCATAAAATTGGATGCCTGCTTGATCCATCATTTTTTCACAGATTTGCTCGAGATTACAAAGTTAGCTCCATGAGTCTCTGTCTTACTCATCTTTGTATACACATCACCCACACACATGTCTGACAAAGAGTAGGAGGTAAATACCAATTGAGTCTTGAATAAATAGGACTCAAATACAAATCTGAATTCAAGGTAACTTTTATGTTTTACATTACACTAAACTTCCATCCTTCACCAATTATGAAGTTTGTATTTTCAACATGTAAAATAAAATTTATCATCCTTAAGATCATGCAGCCCAGAGCTTTTCAAAGCTTTTGTGTGCATATAAATATTAATACCTCGGGGTTCTCTTAAAATGTACATTGCAGGAAGTCTGGGTAGGGTTGAAATCTGCTGGTTCGAGGACCATAAATTTGTATATTAAAGATATAGATCACTGAGATATTTAGTAACGGATTTATAGCACTTTATATTCTGACATTATAAAATGTCATTTCACATATTATTCCTATTATAAGGGTACTCTTTGTATGACAACTTTGTCAGGGCTTGGATAGCAACACATTGAGCCATCCCAGAGGAAGGGAGGTCAAGGGAGTCAGGTGGACCTACAAGTTAAGAAAAAATACAAGAAGAAATACGAAAGTGTAATCTGTTTTTTAAAAGTTGTATCTTTCTTTTTCCAGTGGAGACCAGATTCTGTTAGATACCAATAGGATTGTTATCCATGTAGAAATGGTGAGGACTAGGAATTAGGATGTGACTTATACATGTGTGTATTAATGTATATTTTTATACCATGACCTGTACCACACTGATTTAAGATGACTTAACTGTGCATGCAAATAAAATTTACTAAAAGCAGCAAAGGAATCCAGGCAAATGAAAAATCACCCTCAGAAAGATAAAATAAAACAAATATTGCGGTTAGTACACAAAATATATGTTAGGATTTCTGCAGTTAATGGCAGGGATATTGTAATCATAGCTCCAGGCAATCAGAACAAAAATGACTACACAATCATCTACCTAGGTCACTAAGGGTAAAAAGACAACTTCTTTAGTTTCCCTCTACAAAGAGGAGGCCCTATATTGCTCCATGTAATATTTTCAAGGGCAACCTTCTGGTAATAATTTTATAAGGCAACCCAGATAATATACATGTGTTCAGGCATGAGTTTAGATGCTGACAATGGAGAGATAAAGACCCACAAACCTCAAAGAGCTCACAGTCATATGAAGAGACATATGTAGCTAAAAAATTTCAAACAGATATTTTATAACAGAAGTACAAGGCAGGTTGGTGGCCCAAAGGAGGAAAAAATCAACTCAGCCAGGGGAATAGTGGTATTGGGGTGGTGTGGACTGCTTTATGGGGTAAGAAATAAAACTGGGGCTGAATAGATATTACATGTTGCCATGATCTGTATAATACCTACATCTAAATAGACTCTGCATTGTAGTCAGTGGTAGAAAAAGAAAGGAAAGAGAAGGAAAGAAAGAAGGTAGAAAGGTAGGGAGGTATAACTAAGGAGTTTTGACAACAAATGTCTAGAACCAGTCTCCCCTGGAGGGGACTAGTTTAGGGTTAAGGATTGGACTCAGAGACAACACAAGAGCCCAGGTATTCTTTCTTGCTGTAGAAGTCAAGGGACAAGCGTCTAGGGTGCCACTGTGAGGACAGTGCCCAAAGCAAAAGTCACATAAGGCTGGTCCCTGCTTCTGGAGCATTTAAGTAGGCTACAAGAATGATCCCTAACTTGCTTTTCTTTCGAGATATCTTCCAAAAGATAGTAAGGACATTTCCATTCTGTGTAGAAAAAAATTCCTAGTATAGACACAAGAAAAGTTTGAGTTTGGGATCAGGAGTTTTAACAATATCACAGACATTTTTTATAAGTTTTCCAAAAACCCTGAGTAAATAAAGTAAACTGAATAAATTCAACAAATCCGTCAGACCATCATCATAACTTGGGGCTGGGAGACATTTAGAGGTTCTTGCTAACTCCCTGTATTTTAACTCTATGCTCATCAAGTGACCTTCTGATTATAAAATGCCAATGACATCTAGTGGATGACAGACTCGGTGACAACTATTACGGGAACTCCAGGTTAAGAACACTCACGCCAGAGGAAATGTGATGGCTCAGAGTTGATAAGGTCATAACACCCACCGTCAATTTTGTTTTCCCACTCATATTTCATCTATGTGCACTTTTCTCATTACTTGAACTCACTAGCCTTTCTGCAGACCTTTACACCCAATAATAGTTGCTCACAATAAGACTTAGAGTTAAAAACAGAAATACTGCATTCTTGCTTAGCGTTGGGACTTCAGTAAGCAAAAGACAAGCGTTATTATCAATACACAAATATTAGGTCTGGAAATGAGTTTGCAACTTTTCCTACTTTCCCAGAAATTATAAGCATGGAATTCATAGGCCATAAAACCCTTTTCATTTTTGAGTCCGTTCCTAGGTTGTATACTAGGTTATTTTTTCCCAAATTAGTATGAAGTTGCAAGGTATTAGGTTACTACATTGTTTGCATCTGTTAGGTAAAGTCCCTGTTGTAGTTGTGTGACTCACACAGGAGGTGTGCCATGTACCCTTATGTCGTGCCTGTCAGAGGAGAGCAATCTCCCTCTCTCCTCCTCTTTCCCCCACTTCCCTCAACTTGAATTTTACTGAGTTTTTCTATTGCATGGGCATGTATTTGTTCATCTACTGGCTTCGTGTTAGTATCGAGTATCTTAGATACTTGCTTTCCTATTCTTGTCATAATTTATTAAGGAGAATGTTCTCCAGCTCTATTCAGGTTAATACAAAAGATGAAAAGCCTCTGTCATTTTATGGCTGAGGTGTATTCCAGGGCAAACATATACCACAGTTTATTAATCCATTCACGTGTTGATGGGCACTTGGGTTGATCCCATTTCAGCAATTTTAAATTAAGCTGTGACAAACAATCTAGTGCAAATATCCTTATGATCAAAAGATTTTTTTTTTTATTCTGGGTAGATGCCTAGTAATGGGATTGCAGAATCAAATGGAAGGTCTATTTTGAGTTCTTTGAGGATTCTATATACACCAAAGAGGCTATATTAGTTTGCAATCCTACCAACACGATAAAGTGTTTCTTTCTCTCCATAACTGTGCCAGCATCCGCAGCTTTGGGACTTTGTGACGTGGGCTATTCTCACTGGAGTTAGGTGATAGATCTCTCAAGGTAGTTTCAGTTTGCATTTCACTGATGATTAGTGATGATGAACATTTTTTTCATGGGTTTGTTCATGGTCATTCATCTGTCTTCTCAGACAAGGTTCTGTTCGCGTCTCTTTAGTGGGCTATATTTTAGTCTACACACATATAATTTCATCTTAACTTTCTTATAAATATTTACAAATAAATTACAAACTTCTTCCACAATTAGGATATGGGCAACATTTACTTGGCAACGTATATTTCATTCCCTACCAAGAGCTCTAGAATCTAGAAGTTTTAGCTCATACTATTGAATGCTTAGGTGAATGACAAGCATTCCTCTTTACATAATATAGGTACTTACTCAATGAAATTCTAGCAGCAACTTTATGAAGTAGGTACTATTATCTTATCCATTTTAGAGGTGAAAAAAAACTGAAGCACAGAAAGGCTGAACAATTCACCTAAGTCCACACAACTAGTAAATGGTGATGCCTGTTCAAAACTTAAGCAGTACAAAGTCTATACTACTTGTTATTTCACTTTATACTCTGTAAAGGGCTGTCATTATGCAAAAAATAAAAAATCAAATATCAAATATTACAGTCATATTAATGTAAGAATAATTAGGGAAGGCTGATAAAATAATATTATTTGCATTCAATGGAATTCCATGCCACCATTTAAAATTATGTTGTGGTAATAAATTAGCATAGTATGTTGGTGAATTAATAAAGCAAATACAGTCTATAGTAAAATCCATTTATACACATACAACTCAAGTACACACTCAAATATAGGGTATACATCAAAATATTAATGATGATAATTATCATGTGGTGTTAGATAGATATTCTTATTTTCTCAAGAATGCCCTTGTCCTTGTCCTGATATTTGTATGATTGGTTCCTGTTTTCTAGAATTCAGCTTAAATGTCACCTCATCAAGGAAGTATTTCTGACCTCTTGTTGAAGGAGGGACCCAGTCACTCTCCTTATATTCTTATTTATCACTTATTACCCTTCAATATTTTTTATTATTTGTTAGTTCCTTTTTATACTTTTTTCAATTTATACCATCTTCTTTACAACTAATCTTTGAATCTATGTGAAATATATGTCCATCGTATTCACTTTGATGTTTCCATGACTTAGAAAGTTGTATGGATACTCTGTAAGTACTTATTAAACAAATAGCAAATGAGTGATAAATGAATAAATGGTATCTCCACAATTTAGCATACATTTAAAACATGTCATTTTACCACAACAAATCTCAACCTCAAATTAAGCTACAGATAGCTCACAGATTCTCTTTGTCTACTTCATTGTCATGACCACTTGTGTTATCAAATGTAACAGAGTAGTCTGGGCCAAGAGCTGTGGAGATGTGGTAGAGATGTTCCATGTCCTATAAGGTTATGTCTAATGGATGTGAAAGACATCTAAACAAAGAACTGTACAGCTATAAGAAATACACAAGATATACATATATAAACTATATAGGCATTCAAAGAAAAGACTGAATTTCTTGAGTTACCCTCTAATTGAGAGACATTTGTCTTTAAAAATTATCCAAAAAATACAAAAACAAATCTCATAGAAAAAATCAGTAACAGGAAAATAGTGGTGGATTATTAGTATTTGATCATGTCACCTCCAATCACTTATAAATAGATATAACCAAAGACAGAGTAAGCTGCCTTCTCATTAGGATTCAAGTGATCTGTTTCTTAGTAGGAGCTTTGAAAAAGTGGTTCATAATACCTCCTCCAATCATAGGCCACAGACAGAGCAGTTTTCCCTCGGAGATGTAGGTTACCCTCTGAATATATTCTGAACTTAACTCATACTTCTGGCAATGCATATGGAAAGAAGTAGCAAGGAAAGGCTAGCTTTTCAACTGTGGCAACATTCCAACAACAGGCAAAGCTATGCCCCATAGAAAACATCGGGAGAGAGTTGGGGATCAAAAACAATTACCAATTGACTATGGAACTTTGAATTACGAAAGCCATTCTGATTTAAGGGCTACGTTCTTTTCTTTACCATTATAAAAAGCATTGTGAATCAAACGTGTTACTTTGGATTACGTTTTTATTTTAAATAAGTAAGGGTGCCCATGATACTAGGCCTGATATAGCTAAGCCCTTTAAAAAACCCACTATCTGCCTTTAGACTTGGTTAACACAGTAGATATTAGTCAAATTTGTACAAATCATCTTTGGAGTATATCCTCAGTGTTCTGGCTTTTTTGCTATACAATAGGCCCATAAATGCTGAGATGACTCAATTCTTGGTTGAAGATAATATAAGGCATGATTTGGAGACAACACCTATTCACTAAGGAACTATAAAAATAGAACTCTGGAGCAAGGGGATGTATGTATGCAAGATAAGGTTTGGAGAGAAAGATGTCTTCACTCAGGAACTATACAATCTTAGGGAAAGGCCTCCTTTACCAACTAACATGGTCAGCTCACTAGGCATAAAAGAAACAAATTTGAAATTAATTTCACATGTCTGGTGGAAGACATTCTTCTCATCTAGAGAGAACAATGTAATCACTCAGCATTGTCTACCGATGTGTAAAAATGAGAAGTACCTGAGCAATTTGGATGGAGAAAGGCCCTTGCAAGATGTAAATCTTCATCCAGTGGAATTTGCTCCATTTTAAGAGAAGACTTAACACTCTCAGATCCTCAGAGAACCAAGGAAATCATCACTTTTCCCCTCATGGAAATTATCTGTGGGCTCTGAACCTCTTCAGAATCATACCACAGTATCATATTCTTGTCTTAGACCAATCCAGTCTTTACAAAATTATGCAGCAGGTTGTTTTTCTCTCAAACCTTACAAAGTTTATTTGCATTAAGTCGTTTGGGAAAAACCATATCTAAATATATATCCTTAACATTTCAGCATTTTAAATTCATTAAAATGTAAATAACTTTGAAAACACTTTAGAGACTGATTTTCCCACCACCCATATTTATAAAAATAAATTACAGTTGGGAAAATGTTTCTGGCCAGGAGAGATTTGAAAACACAAAATGAAAATGTAAAAGTATGAAGAAAAATTATCCATTAAACTTTAAAACTATAGAATCCATGGAGTTAGGAGCAGAGTGAAGAGATGAAGCTGTTTATAGCACTCAGACTGCTGTAGCCATGGACACCGCCACATACACATTCAAGGAAGCAAACACAACCGGAGTCATAAATACTTGGAGGTTTTATAAAAATATTTTACTTATGCAAAAAATTTTATTATTTATTTAAAAATGCAATCCATGTAATCTTGTACAGCAAAGAACTGATTAGCTTTTGCTGACTTAGAGTGGACAAACACCCCAAGTCAGCAACAAACAGGCAACAGTGTTCATAAGGGTGCTGAGATTTGGGGTTGAAGGGAGAGAGTTAGAAAAGAAATTCCTCCCTGCAACCCTGGAGGGTCCTTTATCTCCCAGGGACCTCCAGCTTGGACTGATGTGCTCCTAGCCCTGTTCTCTCTCTCACTTGAAAGCAGAGAATGGCTTCTGTAATAGGGAACATGACTGTGACAAATTCATTTCCTTATCGAAAGCCAGCCTTGAAATGTCATCAAATAATAAAATTTTAACAAGAATAAAATAAAACTTCATCTATTTTATGCTTAATTTTTATAATCAAGAGGGACCATCTTTGGAATATTTTGTTTCATTTCTCTTTCTCTACTTCTACCCCTTGTGTAGTTAATTATTCATAGCATTTTTTTTTCCCCGACTACTTTTCCTTTTTTTCTCCCAGTGTGTCCCTTTATCTTTTATTAGTCCATCTCTTAAATCTTCCTTTCTTGTTTGGGAATTTCATCCAGTGTCAATCTGCTTTATTTATTCTTTTGTACTACCTCAATTATCTCCCCCCACCCACCCTTTTACAACACTTTCCTAATTCTCTTGACTGCCCTCAACTTGACTATTCTAAGCTCACTGGGAATTGGTTTTCCAGATTGCATTTATTTTCTGCCCTATTTCAGTTGGATAAACAATGAAATGGAAGAACATTTTGTACACTATTTCCTAGAAATTTTGTTCTGAACGCACCTTCAATCCACTACTCATAATGGGCTTTATAAAATAGGGCAGTTCAATAAATAAATAGAGGAAAATGGAAAAAAAGAAGTTGGCAGAGGAAACTTGATGGCATTTTTTTCTGGCAACAATGAAAACTGGAAATGACTTATAATTAGTAGCCAAAAGAAGGTTAGGGAATTAGAATCCGTGGTTGTATTGGGTTCATTGCTCTTTCAAGGTAAATAATACTCCTTTACACAGTAAGAAATGTACCACTATGGAAAAAATGTAGGTCATAAAACCTGGACTCTAAGTCTTTACTTCCAGGAAGTAGCATTTCATATCCATTTGCAGACAGGATTTTTTTCTGCAATTCTTAGGAATAAGAGGAGAGGCTTTTACTTCAAGAAATTGGGATAAACATGATTTTCAACTTCAAATATATTGATCCAAAGCTTCTAAATATTTTGTTCATGAAAAAGAAAAATCATGACAAAACAGGGAAGCTCAAAAATGTGGTTAACATGACTGGACTTAGACTCAATTTTTGGTTTGGCAATGTGTAAACCCAACCTGAAACTAACCACACCGATAGGCGTCATGACCAGCCCAGCTGTCACAATGAAGCTGGTGAGAATTGAGGGTACATACAAGCAGATAGATCAGAAAACAAGTCCCTCTCAAGAGCACTATCAATCACACATGCTCAAAAAATATCAATTTCTCTGTCAAATTTCGCTTCAAAGTTGGTTGAAGACCTAATGGATGATAGAATATAGTGCTGTGGGTTAAGTCATTCAATTTTGTTCATTAAACACCCAAGTCCAGTGTCAGAGCATTCATACTTGCAGGTATGAATAGTATTTTTATGTATTCCCCAAGAATTTAGGGATAAGAATCTAACTGGGCAGATGAGGAAGACAGTATGTCAATAAATTACTTGCACATGGCATTTGTCTAGTTCCTAACTCTTGCTCTGGAAATATTTTTGGCATTTTGTGAAATAGAAATTTAATTAGACTAAGAATGGCTGGTTTAGTTCTTATTTATTTTTGTAAAATTTTCTGATGCCAGGATTGATCTCTGATTTATACAAAAAATAACCCAAATGATATACTAGGTATTTCCAGAATTTGCAGGAATTGTCTACTAATAACATGAAAAATATATAGGGGGTTATTATTTAATGTACCAGATGGAAGCATGACTTACTTGGATACTAAACAAGTTTGGCTTATGGTCACAATTATGTAGTGGCTCATCTGACTATTTTGGAAATTTTCTGTTGATAGTTACCATAACCTCCATATGTGCCTTGGTGAAAAGATATGAATATACTCTTTCCTTCCTTTTCCATAAATACACCTCACTTTTGTCAGATAGTATGATTCAACTCATGTTCTTTCTTTAATTCAATGCATGCATTTTTAGTGAAAGGCAAGAATGCTCAACAGGTGAGACAAAAGGAGAGAAACACAACTTCAAACTAATACTCCCCTCGAGTACATTTGCAAGTTTTAAATCATTTTCAGGAGATGTGCAAATTTACAAGTACCAAAATATCCTCACATTTAAAAATAAAAGCTGAGAAAGAAAGTTCCCTTTAAATATACCTTCTCTCAAGGTAGAAAGCAGTGTCTCTAGAAAGGATAAAAGCTGAGTAGGCAAATGTTTTTGTTTCAGTGCTTATGGAAGATCCTTACAGAGAAGTTGGATCCTGAGGTAAATAGTAGCGAAAGCCTTTGGCTTTCCTCTCTCTTTCTAATGGAGACATACGTAAACAATGAGCCATTTCTAAAGTTGTGCTTTGTACACATTATGAGAGGCAACTTGATTTTAAGAAACGCATTTCTCCTAAAAACACTGTTTTTAAAGATCATCTTCATGCACCTCACTGCTTAGCATCTGTGACAGAAGCTTGCAACTCTTCACTGCCAAAATTGTTCCTCAAGTTCTTCAACTCTTGGTTTTATCTTCATTATCACAACAGGCCAAATGAGGTCATCTAGGCCCTTAGAGTGTTTTCATTGGCTTGTTTCAGTTTTTCATTTGAATATCTGGTGTAATTGGCTGTAATGGTCAAATTTTAACATTCACTCATTCATTCAATTAACATTTTTAGAATAGTTTCTAAGTCTCAGGAAGTTTCTTAAGGTTGAGGAATAGAAAGGGCAAAGATATAATTGTTGCCCTAGCAAGATTGTGCCACATAATTGAAGAAGAGTCAAATTGATTGAACAAACATCATGTTCAATCCTTCTTATAGACATTTCTTGATTCACTGCTCTCAAAAAAAACAATGAAGATGCTTGGAGAATTTAGACAATTTCATACAGATGGATAGTAGTAACAGTGGTATTTAAGAGCTGAATTTCTAACTCCAGAAGCCAGAGTTTCCCTCATTAAATGATGGTCTTTGGAGTTAGTAGAGCAGTTTCTCCCTTTCATGCTTAGTGAACACAAAACACCCCCTCATGTTCATGGATGAGAAGTTTACTCGATTTGTTTGTATTACTCACTCTTGAAGCACATTATGTCATAGCTTCCATAATTGCATTGTGGTATGCATCACATGATACGAGGGGCAAAATTTAGCAACCAGCTGGGCTGACACCCGCTTGGATTATACCTCGGAACATTACTTGCTATCTCAAAGAAGAAAATCATTTAAGTGACCATTGTCACTCTATTTAAGATCTATCCCATCACTACAATTCCAAGAAGAATTCTTCTCATCATTTGATTAGCAAACTAGAGAAAAAATCCAGACAATATACTTCTTCAATTAAGGTTATGAAGTAGAATAAGAACATCATGTAGAAAAAGAGAGAAAATTTTCATTCTCACTTTTCACATGACCTCTGCAAAGAAAAAGAACATTAACACAATACATTACTAACATTTCTTGTTGAATGACATGTGTATACCATCTAAGTTAATTAAAAACTTTTCATTAACATGACAATATTCCTGAGAATTAACAAAAATTAATGTTCATGCTACTGAAAAATATAAAGTCACAAGTAGATTGGACTTGGTGGGTTCACAGATGTGCCTGGCCTGACGAAAGTGGCATTTAAAACCATGCCACTACATTTATTCTACATCTTTGCTACCCTTTGTAAAACTTAACAAAATGTGAATTCACAGGACCTTGATATTGGCAATGGAGAGTGTTGATAAAAATTTATTTGGCAATAGAGAGGAATATCAGATAATACACCAGGCACACAATGTAATTATGAATACTGAACTTTCTTTTGCATACATAACAGCTTGTGGCAAAGCTCTGAGTAAATTGTGAACATAAGAATGGCACAGCATTGCACTTCATAGAACATCCTCAAGCCAAAAAGACAAATAGGAGAGGTTCTGATTAAATATTTGCTCAGAAAATACCCTCTGATAATATACTGCCAATTTCCTACCTTGGGTAAATAGCACGCCCCTCTCCCAAGGTAAGTAGGTCTCTGCTATATTAGATTTTATTTACAAAAAGGAACTCTGGCCACAAAACACACAGCAGTTATGTGAAGGGTATGGCCCAGCTTGTCTCAAAACATTGTCAGTGTGACCTTTGGCAGGGACCCAGTAGAAAAGCACTTTCCCTAAAGAAACCAAACACCTTTTCGCCTATAATCCTGCTAGCAAGGGACAATGCTAATGAAGCAAGCCCTGCTTCCAATAGCCATGGCACAAATCAGCTCATTTGGGTTAGTCACTGGAAGGACGGATGCCAGGTGAGTTTGTGCGCATGTGAGTGAGCACGTGCAATGTTTCCATGGAAATGCTGCTTGTGCTGCTGAATGGCCTTGAGGACACGTCCAGCCCAGCAGGGATGTGCCTCCTCTTTCTGAAGGTCAGCCCAGTGGAAAGTAAAGCCTCAAGCAGTGCACTGGACTCGGGATTCTGTGTGTCCATCTCCAAGGTGATTAGAAGGACTAGGTTATCAGTCTCATTTTCAATATTCACTGTATTTTGGACACTAACTCTAAAAACACCAGACCAATTTTCATTCATTGCAGAGTCCAAAGATAAAGACCACAAGCTTTTCCAAACCTATCAGGGAACACTCTACGTAGTTTCAAGGACAATATTTTAAGAAGACAACTATTCCAGGTCATTGTGCTTAAAACTATGCTTTCTGGCCCATTTCATGGCTACTCTACCTCGTTGACTTTCTCTTTTCCTTTATTTCATGCATCTGCCACCACCTCCCCTTACCTAGCTCCCTTATTGACAAAAGGATATGTCTATGCTCCCTGGAATCTTTTAGAAGGTCATTTGTCTAATTAAAGAGTCCTACAAGCTGGTGGGTGATTTAGTACACAAAGGCCAAGATTATAAGCATATGAATAGAAGGTTTGGGTTGTTTAAATCTAAACTGTATGTGTACAAATGTCGGTAGCAAAAGTTCTTACATGAGATGGCTTGTCCTTTTAAATAGAACTCAGACATCAAATGCCTTACCGGAAAAAACAATAAGCGTTCAATCCAAAAACATGGATTTGTAGATGTTGCCATTTTAATAAGCCCTTGGAGCTACAATGAGCAAGAATTGTAATTTTTCTGTACATCATTGAATGCATTGAAAATATAATTTGAATGTGGGCATCTTTTGGTAATAATGGTGGGAACAAAAATAAATTCTCATTCTTCCTCCCCTCCCCTTTCCCTCTACTCTTTCTTTACATTCTTATTCTTCTCTTACTCAGTCTTGCTCTAATGAACACATGTTTTTCTTTAGGCACTCAAAATTTGTTCACTTTAGGAAATAACCATTTATTAACCACACTTTTATCACTCTTGTCCTCTGTAGGTTGGCTAACACTGCCTTGCTGATGGCAGGGATGGTAGCTGTTATGAGTTCCGACATGTAAGTGGATCAGAGTCAGTAAAATAGAACTAGAGACTTTTTCCGACTTCTGGATAGGAAGTGCTTACTGTTTCTCAAGGGACTTAAAGCGCAGAGGATGAAAGGTCTGGAGCTGCTGCATGGTCGCCCTATGCCCACATATGCAGGGGCTGTCTGGACTCAGCATGGAAGGAAGTGAAGCAAGGCATGGAGAAAGTGGTCAGCCCACGTTAACAGGTACCCCTTCCACCGCACTTTTCGTTCATATGAACCAACTCCCTCATTGCTTAAACCAATTAAAGTCAGTTTTTCTATGTCTTATAACCAAAAGAAATTCCTTAATGATAAACCCACCCTACAAGTAAGCAGAGGCTGAGTCCTATACCACTAATCTCGCACATTTTCAAGTTCAAGAACCGCTTTGAACAACTGCTGCTCAGACACTGAGAACCACTTTTCTCATCTTTTGTAGCTAAATAGCAAGTTGCCTACAGAATAATCCAATGAGGAAAATCACTCAGATGGCTCCAAATTAATGTCCCTTGGTGTCTTGACAGACAAGCATCTTTAACCTGGTAGCACGTATCATTCTCTACAGAGTACTCAGCAGTCGTGACACACCTGGTCCCTGGTAATAAGGATTGAGATGGACAAGAGCACAGTGGGCGGGCGCCTTCCTCCCACTGCCCCACACTGGGGGGTTATTGGTAATAAGACATGGCTGTTCATCTTTCCTTCAGACATACAGACTGCAAGGGCTTCAGCACACACAAGAGTGCAATTTTCTAGTACGTACTGTGTTTCTCATAAACTTCTCTTGAATAAGTTCTCAAGGTTTTAAGGGGAGGGTGGGGGGACTCAGGTAATATTCTCCCTCATTTTCTCTACAAATGTCTCCTTTTTTTTTTCTTTTCTCCTTTTCCCCTTCAGTTCTCTCCTTTTTATCTCTGACAATACAAAAGTGTCCCAAAAGTCTCCCCTAAAGTCATCATACATGGGGAAAATTTAGTTACATTGTAACTAAATGTACCTTTATTTACAAAATATTCATTACAAAATTTTACAAAATATTCTTTACATGTTAGCCACCTCCTTGTAAATTTTGTAATGAATATTTTGTGAATAAAGGTACATTTAGCTGCAATTCCCCTATGCATAGTGACTTTAGGTGCAACTTTTGGGACACTCTATAACTTAAGTACTTTTCTATCTAACTTGAATAACAAAAAAAAATCAACTAGTTAATAAGTAATGTCCCTGTATGTTTCACCAAGTGATTTCATAGTTTGTGTTGGCCTAGGATATACAGATCTTCAAGTGCACGTGCTTGAATTACGCTGGGATCCTCTCCTAGGTGGACCTCCCGTCCCTCCTATCGGTCTATTCCGTTTTTCTCCACAGTGCCTTCTCCACTGCCTCTGTGTGGTTATAAATGTGATATAGTAAAGGGTTTGACAAAGAGAATGAGATCTTGGCCATAAATGGTTCCTCATATCACTAAACGCAAATCTTAGAACATGGCCACATCTCTTATCCCGGTTTAAAAGGAGCACAGACATTTCCGTAACAGGAAGCATCAGAATGGAAATGTGAGAGCTCTGCTCTTGCCTTCTTGTCCAGTGAGTTGCAAGTAGTGAAGACAATGAATCCAAATGGCAGTCATATGACCTGTGAGACCCTGGTTAGTTCACTGAACCTCAGTAGGTATCTTTCCACATTTAAACTGAGGAAATGATATTGAACTAATTCATTAATTCATCATATATTTTTGAGCCTATAACTAACCATCGTTCATGGGGTTTGTGACACACTTTGATTAACATAGTTAAAATCTTATTCTCATGACATCTACATTTCAATTAATAGCATCTTTAATGAATTAAATATTATAATTTAAATAAATCTAGAGTGTAGTAGCTACCACATGGTAAAAGTCAATACCTAGTATCCAAAGTGAGTTCTCGTTCCAAGTTAGAGCATTCCCACCTCTTTTATCTGTGACATATTCTTCCAGTGTCTTAGAGGTTTTTGAAAAAACTGCATGGGAGGATTAGGCTTTGGAATAAGCTAGCACATTAACTTGAATAAAAGACAGGTCTGATTGGATTGATGTGGTCCAAGTTAAATAAGAGAGGAGTCAATATCACTTTTAAGAAATATTGTTAAAATATTTTTTCTTCAATAAACTACTTGCAAGCCCTCCTTGGTTTTTCTTTATTTCAATCCCATTTATGAAATTCATCAGCACATCCAACAACCAAAATATATTCCATGCCCATCCACTTCCTTTTCTCTCCCCTGCTGCTGGCCTGCTACACCTTTCTGTGCCCCTAATATAAGCTATCACTGTCTTTTTCTTCCCAGAGGTCAGAATTAACATTAAAAAAAAATGAAATCAGATTGTGCAACCCCTATCCTCACAAGCTCCAATAACCTCCCAGTGGTTATGTTGCGTGTTTCCAATAAAATCCAAGCCTCATCACAACCTACGAAGCCCTTACAGGCCTTGTTTCTCAGTAGCCCTTGGACCTCATATTCTGCTGATCCATCCCTTGCTCACCAGGCTCCAGCAAGCCCCCCTGGCCATCTGCACCAGGCTTGTTTCTGCCTCTGAGATTTTTCACTTGCAGTTTCTTTTGCTAAATGAATTCACCCACCACCCTGATATCAGCATTGCTTGTTCTTTCCTAGTTCAACTCACATCTTATCGGAGGAACCTGTGCTAACTGTACAGCCTCTTCCCATCCCCTTTCATGTCACTCTGTTTTAGTTACTTCATCATGGTACAGGTCCCTCTTTCCCATCTAGTTCACAAGGTCCATGAACAGAGAACTTATTGTTTCCTGTATGCTTACTGCCTAGCTATGAGAGGTATTCAGTAAATATGTACTGAGTAAATGTAGAAAGTCTAGGAAATTAATAACTCCCTGGGAATGCACATTGATATTTCCTTCTTAAATTTTGTTGGGCTCTCAATAATTGCATAGGGGTGTTATTGATGGACTGTTTACAATGTGTTAGGCACAATAGGCACATAGAAAGCACTCAACATACATTACCAAAATGAAGTTTCCATTTGGTCTTCACAGCAACTTTGTGTGTGTGTGTGGGGGGGGGTGGATAACCATATTATGGTCCTCATCATTTATAGCTTAGGGAACTAAAACTCAGAGAAAGTAAATTGATTGCTCAAGATCTCACAGCTCCTAAGTGGCCGAGCAAGGATTCAAATCTAACTCTGGCTGACACTAAAATCAGTGCTCTTAATCTTAGAAACACCACTTATCATTACAAAATTTTGTAATTTCATTACAATATTCATTGTAATATTCATTACAAAATTACAAAATTAACTTATCTTTCCTATCGGTCCTAGATACCCAACTATTCATAGAAGTGAAACCTTTCCAAATTAATAACGTTGACAGAGAGCATTCATGGAGTGCTTACTATACAGAAGATAATTGCTATGTTAATTCTCACAAGAGTGCTATGATATAGGACCTTCATTTTCCAGGTGAGAAAACTTTAGCTCTAATAGGTCAGATGAAATTTGAACCAATCCTATCTGATTCCAAAGACCAAATAGTGAACTACAGTAGGTTAGCATTTCTCTGACCCAGTGAAAGACAGCATTACTTGACAAGCCTCAGATGACAGGGACCACTAGTCTAGGCCACTGCTCCAAGCTGGTTGCAGCCCTAGTGCCTGGTCAGTACATTCATCTTGGTCAAATGACAGATGTTTTGTGTCACTAGCTATGGAAACCAGGAATCACTCTGCTGGCTAGCCACCAACTCCCTGCCAAGTAGGGGAAAAGCAACCAGAAACCTAAATTTTCATTATTTCATTAGTGGTACTTCCTTCATTTATTTTATAAGCAATAAACAGTGCTTGCCCATTGTTTCAAATGAGACTGAAGATTAATCCATCCCATAACTTCTCATCCTTTCCTATCCCACAGGCTCTGGCAAACTGATTCCAGGGTAAAATTTCTGATTGATGAGTCTAATAAAGCACCTTCATTGTGATACAAATAGCCTTAAAAATGTCCTAGACAGTCAATACCCATGCTTGACGGCCTCACACAAGCAAGGTCCTTGTCTCAAGCAGCAGTAAAGCTTAATGAGTTATGTGTTTGAAAAAGTTTGTCATTGAATTTGAATGTGGATTTGTGAGACTACAAGGTAGCCAGCACGACTTTAATGACACAGATGGAGGAAATTTTTTAAAAAGACTCATTTCTTTCATACACCAAATATATTAGTAATTTTCATACACTGCTAGATCACACACCTTTGGCAAAGGACTGGAACATGCGTAGAAAAAAAGTCACAGAGGTATTGATTCAACCAATGACTATTTCCCACCCACACCACGATTGCAAAAGTGTAGAGTAGATGCCCCCAGAAGGTAAGAGTGTGCCGTGTGCTTCAAACCTCCTCTTTCAGCCACACAAACACATCCGTATATACTCACGCACACACGCACAGAGGTCAGTACAGGTCTATTAACAGAGCAAAATGACTTCAAAGTTCCTGGGTAAACTGTGACTGCTGACTTAAATGTACTGATTTGTTTGAGTATTGGGAATATCCAAAACCAAACGTTATGGCCTTCATACGTACATCTATTTCAGACCTTTGATTCTTTTAAACTGCTGTCCTTCCAGTTTCAAAATTTCCTTGAAAATCTTACTGGAATTTTCTCTTTATTGCCAATTTTCCCACTCGAGGCAGTTCCATCTTTCCTTGTCCATTTGCTCACTTGTTATTGTTTCCTCAATCTTATCCTGTGTGAGCAGAAATAGGATCAGAAGATAATATGAAGTAAGGTAAGGGTGTTGTGATGTCAAGGAAGGGCGTTATAATGTCAAAGTCACTCATTCAGTTAATAAACTACCACACAATCGATTTACTTAGCTCGTTACATTCATTTTCTAGGGCTGACCTTAACAAATTACCACAAACTTGGTAGCTTAAAAACATAAAAATTTATTCTCTCAAATACTAGAGGCCAGAAATCCAAAATCAAGGCATTGGCAAGGCTCCAAAGGTTCCTCTGGAGACCCTTCCTTGCCCCTTCCAGCATCTGACAGATTCTGCCAACCCTTGGTGTGACTTGGTTGACAGACACATCACTCTAATTTCTGCCCCTCTTTATGTCTCTCTCATCTTCTCTTTATCTATTTCTTATAGGGACACTTGTCATTGTGCCTGGATTGGGCCCACCTTAATCCAAGATGATCTCATCTGGGATCCATATAATTACATCAGCAAAGACCCTTGTTCCAAATATGGGCGCATTTGAAAATCCAGGTGGACATCATTGCCAGGGGTACGAGGTGGATCACCATTCAATTCACTGTACCCATTTACAGACATTCAATGTCATTAATGAAACTACCCTGAGGGCGTTTCTCTTTAAAAATAAATAATAAAAATTTTATTTGGCCTTAAATCAATGCTAAGGCTAATTGTCTTAGTCTGTTTGTGTTGCTAATAAGAAATACCTGAGGCTGGGTAATTCATAAAGAAAAAGGATTTATTTGGCTCACAGTCGCACTAGGTATATAAGAAGCATGGCACCAGCATATGCTTCTGATGAGGGCCTCACACTGTTTCCACTTGCACCAGAAAGGGAAGGAGAACAAGCATCACATGATAGGAGGAAGGAAAAAGAAGAAGAGTCACCAGACTCTTTTCATAAGCAGGTTTCTCTTGGGAACTCAGAGTCAGAATTCATTCCTGCAAATGACACCAAGCCATTCATGGGAGATCCACTCCCCAGACACAAATATCTCCCTTGAGGCCCCAATTCCAAAACTGGGGATCAAATGTCCTATGAGATTTAAAGGGGAAAAATATCCAAACTATATTGCTAACTTAATGTTTAAAATTTAGCTAGTTACATGGACAAAAGGAAATACCTACACTGAGTCCCTTGCCCCCTATCTTTCTAATGAAGCTATATGTAACATGCAGAGGGTGCCAAAAAAGGGTATAGACATTTTAAGAAAGGAAAACCTGTATTAAAATAAGGACACAATAAATACCTAGAATCAAAGGTGAGTATAAGTCATGTTGAACACGTCTTATAATTGCATAAATCAAATGAGATTTGAGTATTAAAAATTTACACAATTGTTTTCCCTTATCATGTGCATACATTTGGGGGGCACTCTCTGTAGATCCTTTGAGAAGTAGTCAAACATAATCTTTCACAGTGAAAAAAATTACAAGATTTAAATTGAGTCTTTATGGCTGCTCTAGTAATCAATTTATTCTGATGTTGATTTATTTAGTAGAGTTTGAATCAGGGCAGAATAATCTTGAATTTATAAAATGAAGTGGTCTGTATTCTAGAGATGAGACCATTCATTGTACTTTGTGCTAGAGAATACCAGGTTGATAGTAATCCAGATAATGTTGTCCTTATCAAAGGATGATGAATACCCACAAAAGGGTGAGGATATGTTTTTGCCTATTAGCAATGAGTATAAATAGGTCCTTTCTACCCTTTTCAATTAAGGATCCCATAGAAATCAACATAAAACTGATAAATACATTCATAGGGCCAGAGCTCTGGAAAGTTTGATCATCCTGAAAAAGAACTAGGACTTATAGAGAAACAGTGTTTTCACTGGAGGATCTTGTTACAAAGTAGATTTCTAGTGTGGTAGATCAGTGGTAGGTTTTGAGATTCCATATTTCTTACAAGCTTTCAAGAAATAACCAAGGACCACATTTTGATTAGCAAAGTTGCAAAAGATAAAATCATTGGGCGGTGCCTGCGGCTCAAAGGAGTAGGGCACCAGCCCCACATGCCGGAGGTGGTGGGTTCAAACCCAGCCCCGGCCAAAAATCGCAAAAAAAAAGAAAAAAACATAAAATTATTTCAAGAAGCCAAGCAAATATTCATTATGTCATACAAGCTAAAGATTACATGGTCTTTATTCATTCAACAAATATTCATTGAGCTTCTATTCTGTACCAGTCATGGTAAAGACAAAGCTATACAGAACATAATTTATAATTTAGTCCTCAAGCATTTTAGATTGTAGATTTTTTTTCAGTTATAGATTTTTTTTTTCAATTGTAGACTTTTTTTCAATTATAATGTTTGGCATCAGCCTTCTGTTTCAAATAACAGATAAATAATAGAAATGATGTTTAATAAATAGGAAAAAGTTAATCTACCTTTGGCAATGTTCTAAAAGCTGAGAGAATTGATCTTGATTCCAAAAGATAAAACTTCTCAGCAATGAGGGCAAGGGATTGTTGTCAGAAAGACGCCATAGCAGTGCAACTCTTGTTTGGATTGTAGGAGCAATAATCAGAGTGGTGCTGTGGGTCCCAGTCTGGAAGTCTCAATAGATCCAGCGAGAGACAGGGAACCCTCACAAAGAAAAGATAAAACACTCTCAGAACAATGTGTTTAATTTATAAAAAAATCGATAGGTTCTTGTTTTTTAATTTATTTAATAATTCATTTAGTGCCAAAGAGATATACTAGAGAGTAATGACTCTAGATGCTAAAGCTTTAGTTTCTTTCTTTAGCTTGGGTCAAGATGGATGAATTCATGGGCAGGTGGCACCAGGGCAATTAGCTTATGATTGTTCTTGAATCATTTTCAATGAGAATTCATCAGTGACTACTCCGATCATAACAGTAATCCAGATGTTTGTGCTGTCAACTAAAAATATACATTACATACATATTTATATGTAATACATATGCATATAAGGCATATAATGTGTATATTATATATGTTATCAGGAAGGTCTTTAAAGTACTTGAAAACTTGCCCCCTGGGGACTATGTCCCTTCTTCCTCTAAGGCAGAATGTGGCAGTGACATTTTGATCTTTAAGCCTGAGATTCAAAAAAAGTTAGCATATCATGACTTTTACCAAGTAAATTGTCACAAAAGGGCAGCCTTTGTGCACCATATCCATCATGGTCCTAACTTTGAAGGAATGATTGTTTGCAGGGAAACCGATTTTGACCAGAAGCATGTAAGACAACAAAGATTCAGTTTTGACACTTAATATGAATCTTCATCAATTAGTAGACTAGGGGTTCTAAGCCCAACCTGGAGTTCTTCTTCATGACACCAATAAAGATAGAAAATGATTATTTTTTTACTGCCACAACCAAATTTCACAGCATAAAGACTATAAATAGGGTCTTCAAAATTTTAACTGCATCTCTTCATCCTCAAAGCAGACACAGTCTGAAATGTTTGGCTTTGCTGTCATCATTGATCAAATAAGCTAGCTAATTGTCAAATAGATGCTCCAATATTTATTGCACAGTTGTATTATTTGAACCATTTATTCTTAACATATAAGCCTTTATTTTCCTCCTTAAAGGCATATCCAGATCAATATATTATAGCACATACGGGACTTATTTTTAGATCTATAATGCTTCTCAAGATTCCTGATTCGGGGGAATGGGCAAGATGTAGCAAGAGACTACAGACTGCTGTCTGTTCTTCTGCCATTCCGTGATTCACGTCAGCATAGAGAGGAAGGTACTGTCCTTTCAGACAGAGCTTTCTATGAGGTTGCAGTATCTTGCCTTTGGTTCTTATAGAGCAGCGGTTCTCAACCTGTGGGTCGCAACCCCTTTGGGGGTCTCCTGCATATCAGATATTTACATTACGATTCATAACAGTAGCAAAATTACAGTTATGAAGTAGCATTTAAAATAATTTTATAGTTGGGGGTCACCACAACATGAGGAACTGTATTAAAGGGTCGCGGCATTAGGAAGGGTGAGAACCACTGTCATAGAACTATGGTCAAATTTCACAAACTAGCAAAAAGGACCAGAGCAAAGAGATGGTTCTGTCAGTACAAAATATTACCAAGACTCCTTCAAGTTTCTGCAAGTTACAAATGCATGCAATGCAAGACACAGGAGAAAAAACACAAATGCTCTCAGAACACTCGGTTGGACTCTTTAGAATGAAAAACTATCTTAGGTCCTAGAATCTCAGTCTTGTGAAATTATGGAAATAGTTTGTATAGTTCTGACTCTGAATGATGCTTACTAAATTAAGATGTGTTGTTTTAATTCTTAGACACTGATTCCTTGCTCCTGCAGACATAGACACTGGAAAGACTTGAGGAAAAGCCAAGTGCAATAACTACAATGTACCACCAGGTGACAGTGTTTCTAAAATTAATCTTTGATTCTAGAGAAACCAGACTAGTTTTTGTTTATGGGGCCACGTTTTAACAGACAGGTGAATGGACAATCACATGATTGCTTTTCAAACAGCAAGTCAAATGACTGCATTTCTTATTATAATTACAATTATTTAAACATGATAGGATTACACATTCAAGTGACAGAGGTGGAAGATGAATCTTATTCTGAATTGGGCAGAATGACTAGATCTTTTTAGAAAAGAAAAGTGGCTTAAGCAGTTTGAAAAGCTCATATTCAGCAATCCCTCTGAAGGTCATGATCAGCTAAACTGAATTAAGAAGGTAGAAAATATAATTCATATGTGTTGTATGATGACAGAAAAATGCCAACCCTGAGATTTTAAGGCATTAGGTAGTGATCAATCCATCGAAAAACATATATTCATGAAATGTTGTCCTAAAGACATATATTGACTAACACAGATGAAATGAGTATTGAGATTCATTCGCTGAAATGATCATAATTTTGGTAAAGTAAACTATAGAGGAAAATGTGTTTACACCAAACAAAGTGAGAAATTCGGGTTATTGGAAAAAATGAGTAGGAAGAAAAGGAGAGGGAGAAGAAAAAACATAACCAGTGGTTTTCTCCATAGGCTTGGGGTATGATAACCGAAAGGGTTTTAACTTGGGCTGAATGGAGGAGTTATAAGAATCAAACCTATTACAACCATTGTCTACCAGGTTAGAGCTAATGACTTAAGTTCTATTACCCATTAAAAATGTCTCATCTGCATTGGCAGCCAAAGTGAGTGAAATGTTATTTATAGTTGATTTAAAACCATATATGTATTTTATATGAAAATTTATTTACTAAGTGGCAGAAGTGAGATGGACATCCAAACTTGCTCTTATAAATAGGGTTCTCCTCATTGCACCCTACCCACCTGTGGCCAACTACTTCTGTTTTGGGGTAGGTGGAAGACAGATACATAGATGAGGATATACAAAAGTGTGAGAAAAAATAAAATGGATGGAGGCATGTTTCAGAAAGATGTGAATTAGTATACACGAAAGGTGAAAATGTATGTACAGCTGGACAAAGCAGGGGCCTGCTCTCAGCCTTCTGTATCACTTTTCGCCTCTCTCCTCCCTTACACCCCGTTATTTTCATTACTATTTCTTCTACTAAATCCCAAGTTAAATGACAGAACATGCCAGGAAATGTGTTAGGTCCTAGGGCTTAGGTCCCCCTTAACACAGCTGAGTAACTGTAGCAACACAGTCACGGCACCTGGGAGTCCTCACGTGCTCTTGTGGGTCAGCCTAGTTCAGGGATGGGGAATCTGTGGCCTTCCAGGTCCTTAAGTGCAGCCTTTTCACTGAATCCAAATCTGGCAGAACAAATCTTTTTATTAAAGGGGTGCAGCAGAGAAAGATGAAGCTTTTCTTGCTTCCTTTGGTGCTTAAAAAAAAAGTCTTGAAACCAGAGGCCACAGATCCCCAGCTCTAGCATCATTGAAGACCCTAGGAATCACCCTATGTTTTATGCAGGTTCTGTAGGAAACAGTCTCAGAGACTCCTAGATTTGCTGATTAAAGCTCTGGAGTTGAACTGGTCTTTCACAGTTGTACAGCTTTTGGGACAGAGAGTCTATATACACTTCATCAACCATTCATTGGAAGTGGACGACCCTTAGAGAGAAGGAATTACTTAGATAAGTGGTTGTGTTTGGTTGAAGGTAATTCCCAGGAAGGGAATCAGGTGAGAGTCACACATTATCAATATTAGCAGCAGCTGGGGAATAAGTTCTTCTACCAGAAAAGGGGATCCAGGCAGTGTGCCACTATCCAGCACAATAACCCAGATTCCTTCAGTGAGGCAAATCAACAACTGTTATCAGCTGGGACTAAATTAATTCTTTGGGATTTAATTCTTTGCGATTTAAACACTTACAGTATGGACATTAATGACTGTAGGAGTTTAGTACATTCATAACAGACATTTGAAAGTTGTTAATTACAGAGTGTGGCTAGAGATTTCTTTTACTTTTGCCTATGGCAAATCATAAATTAGCATCAGATGAGTGAAAACTGTTTCCCAAGATTGTTCCACCTGGGCAAACCCTGAAAGTAAAGGTTTGAGATTCACAAAATTAAACTGAAAAGGACACCTTGTCCAATGTGCCACCCAATGATTTAGTTCCCTCTGGCCACTTACTGACCGCCCAGCTGGTGGGTGTGCACCTCCAAGGTCCATAATGTCATAATTGCCAGCAATTGGCCAGTCCATGCTCTAACAGACTCAACTACTAGAAACTTAGCTCAACGTAGGGAGTCTATCCATCTGTCAATTTTGCGCACTGATCTTCATCTTCTTTTTTAAGGGATTTTTTTTTTTTTTTTTTTTTCAGTTTTTGGCTGGGGCTGGGTTTGAACCCACCACCTCCAGCATGTGGGACCAGCACCCTACCCTTTTGAGCCACAGGCACCACTTTCAGCTTCTTTTTAGGGACAACAAAACACACATTTAAAACACATTTTTAGTAGAAATATTTCGTTTTTCTCCAGGTTATCTCTTCAGATAGTTGTAGACAGCTCCAAACTTGTAACACTGTTTAAAGTCCCATGGAGAGGTTGCAGGACAATCTCAGGAGCTTCTCTTAGAATATATTCCAGTTTGACAGAACCCTCTTAAAGGTTGATATTACAATGGAAGGAAAACTCCAGATTCTATCTGCATAACACCAAATTCAGATGTTATTCTTTTATGAAGGCAGCTTAGGTGATACCAGCTCTTTGGGGGGTTACATTATAATTGGTAAACCACGGACTTTTCAAGCAGTCTGTGTCTTCCCTCCTTCCCTCCTGCGGTCATTCAGGGTAGACGTCACCTGATTAGCTGGTCTTTCAATTTTCTTCCAAAGTTTAACATTATGTAACTTTTTTTTAACATTATGTAATTTTCACCTATAAGATGTATTTCTTGCTTGTCCAACATGATATGACTTTTAAACATGGACACTGAATAGCATTGGTAGTGTATGCATGTATGTATGAGGTTTTTTCTAATATATTGTAAACTCCTTGCAGCCACAGTCTCCATTGACCACACTGAATACAATGATTTTTTAAAATGGCAATAAATGATTTCTGATTTTATCTTAAATAAGTTATGTGATTTAAGTACTTTCTAAAAATATCCATCTTACCCGTTTTGAAATGTGTTGACACAAAGCTGTCTATTTGATGCTTTTATTTTTTTATTTTTTTTTTTTTATAATATAATCTAGATTTTTCCCTCGAGTACTCAATAATCTTTTTTGGCCAGGGTTGAGTTTGAACCCGCCACCTCCGGTATATGGGGCCAATGCCCTACTCACTGAGCCACAGGCACCACCCTATTTGATGCTTTTATATTTTAAAATTTCTACTATATTTTAATGACTGTTTTAAAAAAAAAACTATCAGGGATTTTTCTGCCTTGTCATTTTTTTTTTTTTAACCTTGATCACCCATTGCATAGGTCTTCTATTTTATTTGCCTTTTCAAAATGATTAGCTTTCAATTTGTTGATCTTCTCTGTTGTTTTCTTATTCCTTATTTCATGAGTTTCTTGCCTTGTCTTTTATTTTCTTCCATTTTCAGTGGCTTAACCTTGTTCCTCCATTCCTGCCTCTTATAGCTTAAATGGAACTAATCAATTTTCAATCTTTTTTAAGTAAATGTATTTACTTAGAATACATGTTAAAATTTCCTTCTAAAATCTGGTAAGCTGCATCTGAAAACATTCGGTATCTAGTGATTTTCTGAAGTCCAAACGTTTGGGACTTTTCATGATGAATTCTGTGCTGGCGTATTATTTATATCAAAGCTTTTTTTTTTTTTTTTTGCATTTCCAAGCATATCAAATTTGTGGAAGTTGTAAAGTCTTCGCATTGTTATCAGTTACTTTTAAGGCTCTTTATGCTCAGTTTTTTAAATGAACCATTTCTGTTTCAAAAGAATCTCTATTTTCCTATTACTCTGTGCAGGACATATGCTCATATTTGAGCTCATTAATCTCTATGTCATTATCTTTGTTGCTTTTTATCATATACAAGTTTTAAGTAAAGGTATATCAAATTTCCCATCGTGTTCATATTTGTCAGTATTTTTTATTAACTTGGCAAAATGTATCTGTTTATAATTTAAAGTTTTCATTTCACTGCATTCCAGTTCAAATTGATTATATATTTATTCATGAAAGTCTATCTTGTCACGTATCACTATATTGTACATCTTATTTCTTTTCATTTTAATTTTCATATATTGTAACCATAAAAAGTTAACCAATTATTTATAATACAGTATAAATAGTAGTGTAATACATATCACTAGTAATATGCCATGTATTACACAGTAGTAATAGACATAATAGTAATATAATAGTAGTAGATAGTAGATAGATCTAATAGTAATAGTAATACTAGTAGATCACTATATTGTACATCTCATTTCTTTTCATTTTAATTTTCATATATTGTATTGCTTTGTTTTCAAGCATTCTACACTCTAAGTATATCCATGTCATAAAAAGTTATCTATATCTATACACACACAGATACACATGCCAAATTGAACCAATTATTTATAATACAGTATAAATAGTAGTGTAATAGCCCAAATAGACTATAGTCAATTGGACAGTAATATAGTCTATTAATATAATAATAATAATTAGTATAGTCTAATATAGTCTATTTGGATATAGAACTGTAGAAAGATAGTTATAGTTTCCCTACCAGGTGGCTTTGTGCAATTTTACTTTTGTTTATTCTGATTGAAACTTTTTCTATTCAAATCTCAAGATTTTCATATTCACGTCTTGTCACTTTGAATGTTTCTTTTTTCATATTTTGTCTTTTTTCCCCCCTAAAACTCCCTTAAGACCAATTTTGGAATTCTCACTTTGTATTAGTCATGATTCTCCAGAGAACCAGACAAAGTGGAAATATGAATATGTGTATCTAATGAGAGAGACTGATTTTAAGAAATTGGTTCACACCATTGTGAAGCCTGGAAAGTTTAAAATTTGCAAAACAGGCCAATAATGTTGAAATGCAAGAAGGTATTGATATTGCAGTTGCTGAATCTGAAGACAACTTGTAAGTAGAATTTCTTAGTTTTGGGGAGTCCTCAGTCTTTTCTCTCATGACCTCAATTTACTGAATGAAGCCAAACTATATTACAGAGGGTAATCTGTTTTATTCATATCCACTGACTTTAATTTTAATAATATCAAAAAATACTTTCACAGCAATATTTATACTGGTGTTTAACTGGGCACTATGATCTAGCTAAATTGACACCATAAAATTAACCATCACACATTTCATATTTTATAGAATGCATAAAAACTTTTAGTAATATTAAATTTTCAAACAGCATTTAATATTAAATCTCTATTTTGATTTAGCAAATTTAGCATTTGTGTTTATCAGTTATTTAGTTATTATTTTTTCTCAGATACAACCAATACTTCACTAATTCTACCTCCAACTGTATCTTATCTGTAGTTGTATCTATGCATTTATTTTTTAATATTAATGATTAGTTCTTATTTGAAGAAATTATAGTTTTTACATTGTAAAATAAACATCTTTTACTGACATCTTTTATATCATCATAATCATTTAAAAATATTTATGATCTTTTTTTGATTACTACAATTGCTCTTATTTTATTATTAATTACTTAATTTGATGTAGTCTTGGATTCAATTTTTCACTGCAGATTTCTTTCACGGAGGACCTGCTAAGTGGCGAGATTGAGTGTTGCCATGAGGGCCAGTAAGCACAGGTTTCGTGGCCTTGTTTTCCCAAGAAACCGACTGTTCAAGTTCCAGCTTTCTTCACTAGCGTCTCTTTGTTTCTGATTTGCATTGGCTCACGAAGCCGGACTCCACATGAGTACCCTGAACACCACAGATATCTTGTCAGATTTCTCTATTATGTCATGGCCTAAGCTCAATTTATCCTAAGACTTTGAGTACTCTCCTTCTTTGCCACATCTGAAAATTTCCATTTCTTTCTTTTGATTCAACTGTTTATTACTTTTAAAATTGGGCTGGAAATTGAAGTATTTGTACGGGTACCATAGGTGAGACATAGATTAGCAGCTGCTGTTATTTCCAAATGTGAAGAGGGCCTTTGAGATTTTAAATGACAAAAAGCTCAATATGAGTCAATAGTATGTGTTGTACCCTGCTGGTGTGCAGAAAAAAAAAAAGCTTAGTTTTCTTTCCATCACCAATGCCAGCACACCAATTGGAATAGTAACTGTTCCAGTATGTTGCACGAATGGTAATACTAACAAAAGAGGGGGTGTTGACATAATGGTGTGTACATATATCCATGTAAACAGGTATAAATCTTTTAAAAGTTTTTATTATTTTATCTCCAAATATTAAAGGAATACAGATGGCTTTGGTTTATGGATTGCTTTCATAGTGCTTAAGTCAGGGTTATTACTGTGCCCATCACCCACATAGAGCTCTCTGTACCTGTTTGATAGGTTTTTATTCCTCCCTTCCTCCCCCTCCTCTTAATTTCCAATGGCTTTTACTTCTCTCGGTGCTTATGTGTGCCCTCTAATTATTTACAAATTATCAGAGAGTACATGTGGGGTTTGTTTTTCCATTTCTGAGAAAGTCACTTTGGATACTGATCTCCAGTTCAATCCAAATCTCTGCAGACATTGATGTTTCCATTTCATGGCTGAATAGTACTTTATAAGTATATACAGGGTGGCCATATAGTTCTATTGAAAATAGACAATGGGTGAAAGCTATGTTGATTGGTTTAATGTAACCACGTCAGAATGTATGAAAAAAAATCAGCACACTGTACCCCACATATGCATGAATGTATTCATGATCTATGTGTATTTGACTTAATAAAAAAAAAACCTGAAAAAAAATTGGACAACTATTTTAAATTGTACATGAACTCTATGGCCACCCTGTATTTTGCAGGGATATACCATCTGACAAAAGTAATGAAGGTGGTTATCAGATACATAAATAGTTGCCATTGGGAGACAGAGCCAAGATTTTCTTTGTGCTTCAAATATTCATTTGTTAAAAGTTATAGGCAAATCAATTTGGGCCTACAAGAAGATACTTCTTACAACTTTTACTATATAAAAATGGAATGACCCTTTCTTGTGATATTCAAGAGGCTGAAACACTACTCATTAGGAGTACTGCTAGTTATATGAATCATTAAAAAGTTTGAGCAAAATGAGTTTTAAGGGTCCTTCCAAACTGGGGAGCCTACGGTTTCATGTCAAGAGGAGTCAAGTTGGATCATTATCTCCCTCAATTCTAATACTACTTAAGGTTCTCTTTATTTTAGACATAATGATGATAGTCTATTGATTTAATATTGTAGTTAACTCAATGGCCAATTTTTTTACACATACCTAAATGCTGAACTTGACATACATTCTTACTATTTTATTTTCTGAGATTTGCATCATTACGTTAAATTCCTGAAAACTTAAAATTTCAGGTTTGATATTCAACATGTAATGTGCTTGTCCACATTCCTACTGCCCAGATCATCTCTGTGTTTTATATCCTCATATAATCCACTGATAGAAACACTGATCCTGATAACAGGTCTTAAGAATTTCCTCCAGTGAACACAGATTAGAATTTTATTCATTTCTTGTGATTCTGTTACCAATGTCATCATGGCACATATTCTCCAATGTTTTGCTATTCCATTCTTCTAATCAATAGTCTTGCAAAACAGTCAGAAAAAAATAAGTTCAGTCTGACATAACATAATTTTTAGTTACTGTATCCTGGCTCATGGTGATCACCAATTTCTTTTGCAATGAGCAAGTTAGCAATTTGTCTGTATTATTTTTCCAAGAACTGACACCAGGCCCTATATTATATGATGTGAGCATCCACAGCCTTACTGTGTTTTAAGAAGTCCTTCATGTTCACATGAGTGGAGCTAGAAAATGTTCTTCTTAGCAAAGTATCACAAGAATGGAAGAAAAAGTATCCAATGTACACACCCCTATTATGAAACTAATTTATACCTTTTATATG
>NW_003852517.1:5533565-5557999 GCF_000181295.1 Otolemur garnettii
AAAAAAAAAAAAAAAAAAAGAAGACATAGTTTTCCCATCTGCCATCTTCTAGTCTATTATCCTGGATTTTTAGTGAATCTCAAATAAGTTTCATAGATGTTATTATCAGGTACTGAAGCATATTTCACCTGGACAAGGGTATTTGACCTCATTTAATTCAGTTAGATACTCTCATTATTTCTCTGTTTTGAGTTTCATCTTTTAAAATCTGGAACCTATCTCCTTTACCCAGATGACAATTTTAAAATACAAAGAAAAGGTGAATCTATTACTTTCTTTTTGTCTGAGCCTAACTTTTCTTTATTCTTTCACTTCATATGAAAGAAACTATTATTTTTGTCCTTGAAAGTTATTCTTAGAGTTTACTTAATTCTACTTTCAAGATTTCCAAACACTATTCTGGAGGCTTGTGACATTTTTAAATATTTTTCTTTCATCATGTCTAATTCTTGATTTTTTTTCTACAGAAACGAATGCTTATTTTATTCAGGAGAAAGATACATAACTTGCATTTGCACCCTCACAGGTCATTAAAACAACAGTAACAACGGTAACAAAGAACAGTGAATTGTTTTTAGTTCATTATGTATTCACACAAGTCAATCATTTAGTCAATGTCCAATTAAATGCGATAGGACATTGGGTTAACACTTAGATGTCTCACAGGTGATTCCAGCTTACCTTCTCTTGGTTATAATTAGTAGTACAGAGCTAACGTTAGCAGAGTGAACCTCAAGAAATCTACCTTTCCTACATTTCAAAACAAATACTCTACATGTTGCTACAACATAAATGACGTTGGTCATAGTACCTTTAATGACCTTAGTAACTAGTCATTACTAAGTAGATATTGAGTTTCTAATAAATTTAAAGCAGTTTCTGGCCCTGTAGGAAATTCATGGATATATATGTTCCAGGGAGTAAATGACACCAGAAGCTAATGGCAAATCAGCCAAACATCTTTGTTCCATGTAATCTCAGAGACAAGACTTACTTGCCTTTTAAAATGCATCTGTCAGAGTAATTTAACATGTGATTGGTAAACAGAGAGGACTCTATTCCAGACTCAGAATAAATGAGTAACAATATTGGACAATAGTCCCCAGTATGTTTCAAAAGAATGCCAGTAGTCTGCAATAGCAAACTACTGATTTTGGACAACAGCACCTACTCTCTGCTATCTGCAATCACAGAAGTCAATAGAGAAAATAGGACAGGCTATGAAAAGACTAGTTATAATAGGAGGCCCACTGCTATGCTGGGGCACAGCTACAGAGCCACTGATTACATAAGATCATCTATTCAGCCCCTAATGAGATGTTGTTAGTGCTCCGTTCAACCTTCCTCTAGTCACCAATTATGTTTACAGTTAGTGGTTTGAGTACATATTTACTTCTCTAGAGAGTGGGTTCATGTGCAGAATTATGGAGAACGGATCACAGTATGGCCCTCATGCCCTCAATGTGCAGCCTCC
This sequence comes from Otolemur garnettii, assembly GCF_000181295.1. Lineage (NCBI taxonomy): Eukaryota > Metazoa > Chordata > Mammalia > Primates > Galagidae > Otolemur > Otolemur garnettii. Next base: position 5,535,040 of record NW_003852517.1, read on the forward strand.
AGGAAACCCTGCAGTATAGTTAGAATTTAAACAGGAAAAAATGGCAAGAAAAAAGCAAGAAAAACAGTATGAAGAAGAGGGCTGGAAAACAGGGCAGGGTAGAAGTGGAGGGTGTGTACTGCCTTTGCTGTCCCTAACAGGAAATTACAACAAATCCGAAAGGCTTGCCCTGTGACTAAAGGAGCATTTGTTCCTGACCATTAAACCTGGCTTGCTCACCAGAAGCATTTTACAGTCCCTTTGGCCATGCTGAAAATTTGAGGATGGAGATAATCCCTTTCACTCCGTTTTTGTTGGTCTGCAAAACTGTTTGAGAGATTGAACCTTGGGCATTTGTCAGCGAGGTCTAATGCACATTTTGCTCTCTTTCAATGGGTATTCAGCAGATTTGAGATCTATAAAAATTCTACTTAGTTGTTGCCTACTTTCTAATCTATGGGGGCTGGGCAGCTCAGCGTTATCTGAGAGGTGCCAGCTGTTGCTATTACAGACAGCATTCAATGGTTCATTTATCTGAATATGTACTGTTACTTGGCAAGATCTCAGGGAAGGAGACTTTGTTGTAATGGTGATGCACTTCTTTTTTGATGGAGCTCTTGAATAAATATCCTTATAGAAAAAAGGCTTTCTGAGTGCCTGGAAGCATTTCTAATACACATACTGACTTCAGCAGCTGGGAGATATATGAAAACTCCTTGTATACCCACACCCTTACCAAAAAATTCATATTGTTGAAATAGCAAATATCTAAGTAAAGCACTGAATATTTCTCAGGGCATGTAAGTAAAAAGCAATAAAACATTCATTAATCTGATTGCAATTAAGATGTTCAATTATTGGATGACTTATAAAATATGGAATTGAATGTGCAAAGCTGATTCAAAAGTGTGTGGACTTCATTAAAGTCATTTAGTGCGTTTTAATTAGTAAATTACACTCTTCTGACCTCATGCATGTGTTAGAATTTCACACACTTGCTTTTCACAGCAGGGGCCTGAGTTTAGCCATCACTTTCATTTAAAATAACACGAGAAAGCAAGACCTAGAGTTTAGTTAAGTCAACAAATTAGTTTTGCTTTAATTCCTAAAGTATAAATAGATCTAATTTATAAAATAGTTAATTATTCTCCCATATCATGGACTCTAGCTTTTGTTTGATAATTGTCTCTAACATCTGTACTTGTTGATTTAAACATCCTTAGTCATTTGGTTTAAAGAAAGCTTTCCTTGGAAGGCTGAGGCAAAAGGGATTGCTTGAGTCCCAGAGTTTGAGGTTGCTGTGAGCTACAATGCCATAGTACTCTATACTCTACTTAGGGTGACAGTCTCACTCTGACTCAAAAAAGGAAAGGAAGGAAGGAAAGGAAGGAAGGAAAGGAAAGGAAGGGAAGGAAGGAAGGAAGGAAGGAAGGAAAGGGAAGGAAATGGAAGGGAAGGAGGGATGGAACGAAGGAAGGCAAAAGCTTCAGAACAAGAAGCTACAATTGTGACATTTTGTAGGCTTTAGGTGAAATAAATCAAAGATCAACTACACAGTAGCAGAAAGGAAAAGTGAAGATGAAAATGGCGCTGTTATTTGCAATAAAAAAAAAGGCTGGCCAACGAAAAGCTAGGGATGGAGGAAAAGTGTTGAAATGTGAAGGGGCTGAGGGTCAAGGAAAGAAGTTTGACAAGTGATGCATAGTGACAGGAGTCAGAGGTATCAAGGATGCAAAGAAACAAGACATATAGCTCCCTACCTAGGGCTGAAATGCCTTGAGCAAAGGGGCAAGCAGTTTTAATTTGATTCTAAAAATATTAGAAGTAAATTTTGAAATGTAAAGAAAAAAATACAGGAATATAGTGTTTTATTATAAAGTTATAATAAAAACATTAATTTAGAGAAAAGAGAAATCTGCTGAATAGGTGAAAAATCTAAACTGTAAAATCAAAGAAACAGAATTTCACTGCTTTAGCATAGGTAAACTATCTCTCACTAATCACTCATTTCTAAGCAGTGTCCTTCTGGATCTGCTTTAAGGATTGAGATGAGTCATTCCACAGAATCTCCAATGAAGGAACATTTGTTCCGACACAGCCTCGGCCTATTTCCCATCCTTAACTAGGGCTTATGCAACTGCTTGCCACAGACCATCTTCAAAACTATTATTTCAAAACCCTTTCTTACGTTAAGCAAAGGTAGGCCCCTAGGATACAAAGCTAAAATTCAAAGTCATTGGTATGAAGAATCTTACCATTTAATGAGAAAGACAGGGAAGTAATCGTCGAATTTATGACTATGGGAGAAGTGTGCACAGGTTACAGTGGAGGATCATTTATTTACGTCACTCCGAGCAGAGGCGGAGAGGACACCCTAAGTGGTCTCCCAGGGACGCTAACACATGAGCTGTTTTTATGAATGGTAGTATCAGAAGCAGAGACGGGTATCTAACGCAAGGGCAACAACATACTCAGAGGCCTGCAGACCTAAGGGAGGTTGCGTGGTCAGTGACTATAGAAAATTCGTTATGACGTTAAATTTCCCTGTCCTTTCTTCTTTAAGTACCTGGGTATTTTTTAATATACAAAAATATCTCTTATGCCCCTTCTGTGCATTATTTCCTTCTCTTCCCTCAAGTTCTGGGAGTTGGAGGTAGGGGTAGATTGAGGAGAGACAGGGAAATTTGTCTTTGCTATTTAACCTGGAGGAGACACAATATGTGGCGTGCCCCAGGACTTGCATGTGAAGAGTGAACTCAAGGAAGAAACATGAACAACTCTCTTGCCAAGGCGCAGGTCCCCCCACTCATCACTTGCTCACTGTAAAGCAGCCCTCTGCCTCCCCACTTTACAGACTCCAGTAGCCACCTGCTTCTAGACACATAGATGGTTATTAGGGGCATATCTAAGTGAGGCACCCCAAAGTGGCACAAGATTCTAGCCATAATAAGACCAACTATTCATTGAGAAATAAAAGAATAAGAACTCAATTATATTTCTATCAAAAGAAGACAACTTCTTTCCTTTTTAGTTTATCTGACCTCTCCGGAATTGACCTCGGCTTACCTAACTTATTTCTTACATCCCCCAGTCCCCAGTCTAGGAAAATCTTTCCTCATCAAGCCTGTTCTGATCCTACTCCAGACCAAGTCTGACAAAAACTCCTTAGGCAAAAAACATTTTATGTTAAATTTTATGTTAAATGCCAAGACATGTTGTGGTTTATTCTCATTCACTAGATATGCAAAACACTGTATTACAAATAGGGAAGACTTCCTGAGGGCTATGTGCTAAGCGCCCTTCCCAGTGTTTGATGTGTATAAACTCATTCCTTCCTAATAATCACCCTATAATTTATCTGCAAATGGTGCCCATATTTAAGGTTTAAGAAATGGCTTTAAAGGTAAAGAAAATGCAAAAGGTCACATAGCTAGCCAACAGTGGAGCTGGTATGCATGGGCCATGTGGCTTCAGAGTCTATGACACCGCCCTGCCGCAGCCACTGTGCCATCCTGTGCCTCAGAAGTACTAGACTGAGTTTGCATACCTTAGAAAGGCTATTGTTGCTCGGCTCTCCCCTCAGATTCCTCACAGTAACAATCAACTCATCACAAGTATTTCAAGTATTTAAATGAGCTATATCTATGTTCCAGGATCACTATTTTAGGCAAGAAGAGAAATCCATGTTCTTATGGAAATTAAATTCTAATAGCAGAATGTAATGACATACAATCATGTGAGTTGGAATAATAGGAGATCTAGAGATCATCGAGTTCATTGTGCTCATTTGAAAAAAAAAAAGGAAAACAAGACCTCTAATAAAATTCATCATAAATATGTACACAAACAACTTATGTAAAGATACAAACATATCAGTAGAAAAAGGGCGGGTGAAACCCGAGTCTCCAAGCTCCATTACACTGACATCCGTATTTCTACGTGTACACCGTGAAGAACCCAGGGTCTTCATTAGAGTATCGCCTGTAAGGATGGTCTCAGCTCTACAAATTTACATATAAATACTGAAGATTAGAAAATAATCACCAGAATATTACCAATGTTTATCTTTCTATGATATGATAAACAAATTTTAAAACTATCTTTTATCCTTCAAAAAGGATCTACATTAAGAATATACTAATAATAGGAAAAAATGTTTAAGTGGAAAAAGAAAATTTTCACTCTAAACAAAACCCTGAAAGTTTAGAACAACTACACGTTATTAAAACATGACTTAGACTTTCATTTCATGCTCTACTCAAGTTCCTCCAAACTTGAAGCCCCTTTCTTAGTTTTTGTCCACTGCAGACCATCTGAGAACTTCAAGGGAATTCACAAGACTAGACCTGCATGACTTGGCAATGACTCAACCTGACCATAGGAGAATGAGAGTGATTTCATAGTCAGGAGCTCAGCTCTGCAGGATTCCTCCTGAATAATGTGTCTCAATTATGCCACATGCTATGGAGAACTTGCTTTTTTCCTAAGAAAAGATGGCTTAAATTGTGCTATCTCTGTAGCAAATTGACTAGATGGAAAAACTCAACAAGGATGAAGATAGCTTGGTGGTAGAAAGGCAACACACATCTCCCAATAATAATTACTGTGATTAAGGATAAGGAATAAAATCAAATAGGAGCCCCCAAATTGTTCCATTTTACTTCAGACTATCGTCCATTTTCTCAATTTCAAGGCATGGTGTATATATATTTTTTAATTTTTGTATAGAATGGTGATTGTACATTAAACTAATAGTAGATTTAATTGAGAACAGTAAGTAGTTTTATGGGATGGCAATCAAAATGTGTTTATAAATTTATAGAAAACTATGGCTGTGCTGTGACATACTTAAAAGAGAATGAGCATTAAGTCAGTTAGATTGTCTGTCTTTTACCCTTTGCTTGTGGCTGAGAACAAATTTCAGGGGCAAAGGGGCAGTCTACCTAGAAACCTTAGAATTTAATCTAGTGAAGTTTTTAAAAATAATTTTAATTCTTTGGCTAAAACCTAGTTTAAATTGTAACATCTATAGTATTTAGCAAACACTCACTCCTTACTTTGGCTAATGAAATATGCTAGGATTTTTCTGTAAATAAGAGAAAGGCCATTAGTATTATAGATATTATTTATAATAATTTATACGTGTATATTATATATACTCTGTATAATATATTTGATATATTATATGTTTCATATTATATACATCTTATATGTTGTGTATAATATATACCTTATAATATAAAATGTTTTAATGTAAATTGTTGTAACAACTTTGGTTTTAGAGCACCAAAACTAACTATAACTCTGGTGAATTAACCATTTCAAATCTGTACTCACCTATTCGAAAAAATGGACACATCTCTCAACATAGTTCACATGGCGTAATCTGTAACAACAGTCTATAACATAAACAGCCTAAGTATCTTCCTGAGCCTACATACCTCATAGAGTGGATGTGAGAATTAACAGTTATTGCAACTAAAGCACTTTCTTGCTGTTTTATTATACATGTATATTTTCAGACAACAAAGCACTATGCCAAGAGAAACAGGACTCAGAATGATGACAATGACAGGCACTGGCAGGATAATTATCAATCACAAATATCTACTGTCCTACCTTGAAAAACTTCAAGACCAAAGATTTAATTATGCTTGTTATACTACTTGGTACATTATGTACCTTGACTAATTTAGAAAGGCATTTTTAATAGCAAAGCTTGGAACACAAAGAGTATTCTCATAAACTTTAATTTACTTTAAGCAAAATCAGTTGCCCAAGGTATAATATGAGCTCTTAAAATCCATTCTCCACAATTAGTTAAAATGATTTTTTCAAAACTCAGATGGAATCTTCTCACCCACTGATTAAACATTACACAGCTCTCCATTGGTCTGAGGTTAATTATCTTAGACTATACTGAGTTGGACAATGCCCTGCCTGGTCTGGAACTTTCGCTCTTCTTCAGTCTCACCTAATGGCATCCTGGTCGGCCCATGCACACTTGGCCTCAAGGGGGCTCCTTTCAGCTCTTCCAACTTACGTTCCCCCCTCCTTGCTCAAGATCTGACACACATCCTTCCCCCATCCCTACTTACTCATAGTCATCTTATTGGTATCCTCAAAGAGGTCTCCAAAGTAGGATGTGAGCATCCTTTGAGGAATGCATGGGGCCCTCTTTTGGAGACTGGGAAAAATATTAGAGCCTTTATTTCTATTTATTTGTACCTAAACATATAAGTAAATTGTGCTTTAAAAATATTGAAATATCCATCAGTAGGAGTAGATACATGACCATATACATATTTGGAGTATTTTGTACAAAAAAAAAAGTCTGTATTTTAATGCCACAGACCTCAGTTCAACTGTCATTTCTTCATAAATACCTTCTTGTATAAATCAGACTAAGGGAAAAAACTCACCAAATGGACTCTCATAATGCTATACACTTCTATGAAGCATTATGCTAGTTATATTTTTGTTCCTGAGGCTATTTGGTTAATGTCTCTTCTCATTCATTAGATTCTCTCATGAAGGTAGGCAGTGAGGTTAATTTTAAATCCTTTTTTATCTTCGTAAGGCCTAGCATGTTGCCTGACTTATAGTAAGTACTTAATAAGTATTCGATGGCTGCGGCTATACATGTTCTGACAAGTCTACAAACTTGTCCTAGAGAAAGTGCCACACACCTCATTGCTGGACATCATTACAGATACCTTCAAAGTACTCGCTTTGGGGAGCTCTGCACCAACACCAGCAGCTCGTTCACCCTGCAAGGCAATTTTGGAACTCTTTTCTGGAATGGCCATCAAAGCTATCATTATATTAACCTTGGTGTCCTGAATGCCATCAAAATGTCTTCTTTTCAATACTTCCTTTATCTTTATGTTAAGAAAAAGTCACTGGGGGCCAGATAGGTGAGTAGGGATTGTATTCCAATACAGTTATTTGTTTACCAGCTAAAAACTCCCTCACAGACAGTGTCATATGACCTGGTGTGTTGTGATACAAGAGCCATGAGTTGTTGGCCAAATTTTAAGTTAAGATTTTTCTATTCCTCGTCAATGTTTACTTGGTCAGCTATGCTTCTTACAGTCAGCCACTGATTTTGACACACATTTTAATGAATTTGGGCAAGGTTTTTTGTCAGTGCTCCTTGTGACTGACCACCCTGTCCCCTCGTCATCAGTGATGCTTTCTCTCCCCTCAGAAAAAGGTTTAATCCATTTGTCCACTGCCATTTTCTTCATGCATTATCCTCATAAACTTGGACTAACCTGTCCTTGATTGCATTTCCACTACTGCTACGTTTAATAAGAAATTTACAAATGTTTGTTGCTCTAATTCAAGCTTCCACATTGTCTCAATGGCACTTAAAAACATGCAGCAACAATCATGAACTCCATTCAGCAAGACACCACCACACCTAGACATGAACACAACTGTGAGATACTGACATACCAAGGTTTTGAAACCTTACTGAGTTGTATGTACCACGCTACCAATGTAAGCACATGGCAGTATGTCTGTGAACTTGTCAGACCTTGTATGTGAACCATATAAACAGGCACACCTATGTGTATACATTAGCCAATATGTATCTCTAAACATGTATCTCTAAATAACCAATATATGCCTATAAATAGAGATCTACAATTTTCTCCCCCTGTTTGTAATCCACAAACCTTCTCTTCATGTCTTTAGCTCCTTTTCCCATGGATTTCAATTGACTATCTTTGTGTCATATGTTTATTTGCTATAGACTTGTCAGGACAAAGTGCAAATATCAGCTGGGTCTATGATGCCCACAGTAATTACAAAACTGTTTGCTGTAAAACAGATTAAGAGGCCCTACTCAGCAAGCACTGAGCCAAGTTCTTCCCTGGTCGCCTCCGGAACATGTGGCAGGGCTCTGTAATGTGATGGATAACATATGAAGGGCAGGGGGCTGCCCATATGCTGCTGCAATTTTCCTGTACAGGATGTTCTCTTTGGACTTAATAATGGTGATTTAGGACACTGGGGAAAATTCTAGCTCTCTTTAGGTCTCATTCAGAATCCCCAGGCAGGAGGTGGCAAACCTATAATCCCACACCGCAGGAAAGAAAAAAAAAAATGAAAGAAAGGAAAAGAGACCTCCAGGACTGATTTATATTAGAACTGATCAGATCGGTTTGTACTACCTGTCACAGAAAGAAACATAGATCACTGAGGAATTCCTAAAAGTTGAGTAAATACTACAGAAAGTCACATAAAACCCTTCTAATTTGGGTTAGAGTCAGAGGAAGGAACGGTAGTTGTTTCTGCTGGAACACTTATTAATACATATAACTCATGCTGAAATTAATAAAATACATGTTTGAGATTGGAGGGGGCTGCTGGTGAACAGACGTGCACATAAAAGGGTGCCTGGATTTCAGTGAGCAGAAGGTCTAAGGTGATGGAGAATCACTACTAAATATTCTGAATTAAGTCCTGCTTCCCTGATAGGTCAACATGGTTGAGAAGACTACTTCATCATTCCAAAATGCATAGGAAAAACAAATCTCAAAAAAGAGAAAGAAAAGGCAGAAATATACAAGGAAAGAATGATTTCAGATAAAGTATACTTGACAACATTTTGGTGATTTGGATGTGAATGCTTAATGGATGTGAGGACGTACTCTACGAAGCCCTCTCAAACTTCATTGCACGTAAAGAACATTTGAGAAGTTTGTAAGCATGCATATTTTAAGGCCATACCCTAGAGATTCTGATTTAATAGGTCTTGAGTGAGGCCAGAAATTTGCATTTTTAATAAGCAGAAGGAGCAATTCTACAAGATACATTTAGAAAAATAATACTTTATCATGTTTTCCAAGGGAACTTTCTGCAGCAACGGAAATGCTCTATATACACAGTGTGTGCCTTTCCACGAGGCAGTCCTCAGCCACATGTAGCTACTGAGGACCAAAGAAGTAGCTTGTGCAAGGGAGGACCTGAATTTTCCATTTTATTTAATTTTAATAATTTTAAGTTTAAATGGCCACATGTGGCTAGAGATGGAAACCAGCTTAGGAATATATTTACTTTGTTTTGAGACAAGGAGCATGTGAATTTTTCTTTTATGTTTTACCCAACGCAGTGAGAAAGCAAGAAATATTATATACATCTCAGTAAGAATAGCATGAAAGGCCATTTTCTGCAGAATGTTTCTATCTAATCGATGACTGATTTTACATTAGTATTCAGAATTACTAGATTAAACATTTTTATTCCGATCCCAGGCCATAAATAGCAAGTAATGCGATAGTCATAGGGTGAATTAAATGGACCATCTGTGGGTTAACTCCATTTATTTGTACTTAAAATGACTGAACACTGAGCCGTGGGTGTGCCGTTAGACCATGTGGCAATCTCACCGGTTAGCTTCATGACTTCTGCCCGCAGCTGATCGGATCAAGTGCACACGCCTGGACTAGATGTTAGAAATGCCTATGATATGGGCTTAAGAAGCTCTCCAGGTCCATGGGCCTCTCTATTCTTCTTTTTTTTATTATTGTTAGGGATATATTGAGGGTTCAAGAAACCAGGTTACACTGATTGCATTTGTTAAGTAAAGGGGCCTCTCCATTCTAAGCAAACAGTAGGAATGCTGACTGCCAGGAAAGTCACAACAGAAGAAATTGAGATTCCAAACTGTCTCCCGGATGGGCCTAGTGCCAAGAAATATTCTAAATCAAAGAATATCGGTGTGTAGTATCCATGGACCAATAAAAGAACAGCAGTTCCTCTCCAGAAAAAGAGCTGGATGCTACGTCAGGCTTAGCAGGATGTGAAGTCTTATCTTCAGTGGTCCTGGGCAGAAGAGCATTTAGATAGAAAAGCTACAGAATGCACACGCACAAACACACACGTATACACGCAGGCGAAATAGAGGGAAGTTGACAGGCAAGGGTGGGGAGGAGTAGATTTGGACGAGCCATGAGAGTGCATAATCATGTCAAAATAATTCACCCCCAAGCAGAAAAGAAAATGAAAGGGAAGTAGGGCAGAAAAGAAAGAGCATTAATGGGTCCGCCTGCTCCTCTGCCCCAGAGACAAAGGTTCTTTCTGCACATTCGCATTAGCATTTTGGCATATGAAAATGAATTCTAGTGCTCGTTTATAATAAGTAACTGCCCTCCTAACTGAAGACTTAGACGAGCTCATGAGGCTGGTAATAAACAGTCTTATCGAATTGTTTTTAGAGTTCCATGATTGGCAGAACACGCCTTGTGCATGGTTTGGTAAAGGTGATATCCCATATCGGTGCAGCGTGGTCTAAGTTGCTTAGTTTCTGTGAGAAACTCCCCTAAAACTTGGTCCTGCCCAGAAAACAGCAAGATGGAATCCACATCTCTAAATCTTTCTCCTGTGATGTTAGGATATAGGGACACCTCAGTTAGTTCATCAATTTGTACGTTAAACTCACTTTGTAATCAGACTTGGAAAACAATTCCTCACTCCAATGTTTCATGAAGCTATCATCTACATGGCATGTCTCAGCTTAAAAATGTTTGGAGGCTGGCTCAACTTTTTGGATTTCCACAGTTTTTACAAAAACAGGAGCTCCCATTACAAAGGTCATACAGTGAGAACAGTGGTAGATTGGGGATCGATGGTCTGGCTTTTCTAATGCCTAATTCCAGGCACATTTTGCAATGCCATGCTACCTCACATCTGAATGTTTCTAAAGAATCTAGTACAGACACAAACAGTGCAACCTAGTACTTTGTGGCCTCATATTTTCTATCTGAAATAGAAACAAAAGAATTTAGTAAAAGAGATTTACCAATTTAATTTTAAAAACTAAAAGGATTAGCATTTCCTGGCTGGTCTGTTACTTCTGTATCCTCCACTTGTCTTTCTGCCTACATAGGGGTGTGTGTGTGTGTGTATGCATGTATATATGTGTATCTTTGCATTCTAAGGCTATAATTTTGATGGATATGCCAGTCTTGATAAATCTCTGTGAACTATAATTCTGGCCAAAATTCTAGGCTTTGTTTTCTAGGTGCTCCCAAGACAACGTCAATTATGACTGCTAAGGCTTGGCCTTCAGCCCACATGTTCCCTCGTCCCTGCTGACTGGTCCCACTAAAAACAACAGGTGCGCCTGTAATCCCAGCACTCTGGGAGGTGAAGGGAGGCAGATTGCTTGATTGAGCTCAGGAGCAAGACCCCATCTCTAAAAAATGGCCAGGCATTGTGGCGGGTGCCTATAGTCCCAGCTACTCAGGAGGCTGAGGCAAGAGAAACACTAAAGCCCAAGAGTTTGAGGTTGCTGTGAGCTATGATGCCATGGCACTCAACCCCAGGGGACTGAGTGAGACTCTGTCTCCAAAAAATAAATAAATAAAAACAACAGGTGGCTGGAAGTTTGTGGGTCTGTGGGAAAAGGGAAGGAGCTTAGGGAAGTGGGGAAACAACAAACCAAGGAAAAGGAAGTAGAAGGCCACACATAGATACCTGACCGTTTCCAAAATGCTTTCACTTTTGAAAGTAAGAATCACACATACAACCTGGGAGTCTCTGAGTTACCCAGACTGATTCACAGCTGAGGTCAAAGTTTGTTAGAAAAGGTTTCTATGCGTTATTAACTTTTGTATTTTGACGTTGTCCCTGCTTAATTCTCAGCTTGAGTTGGGTCATTCGAATCATGAATTTGCCAAATACTTGTGCAAATATTAGATAATGGTGCTTTCTAGCCCAACTGCGAACCATGCTTCTTACAGCCCCGTGCTGTTTACTAACTCAGAGACGCAGTCCCCAAGGAGCCCCTGCTTTCCAAGCCGGCTTACTCAACATCCACCACAGCACTCTCAGGACAGAGTAACACAGTCTGCTTAAAACCTCTAAGTTCTAGTGACTTCTCCACCTGTTTCATTAGTTATTCTATCACATAGGAGCTGAAAAATAGTAAATAAAATGAGTGAGGACAAAGAAGTTTTGAAGTGAAGGTCTGAGTGTGCAGAAGCTCTTTTTTTAAAGACATCTCGTTTTCTCATTTGAAATCAACACTAGGTCACTAATTCACATATATACACACATACCAATACACATATGTAAACATACGTGGATATGGAGTGCTTCTTTGTTTCAGATCCTGTCCATGTTACTTTGGATATCAGTGTGTATAAGATGCACTGTCCAGGATGGTGATAACCAGGGAGCAGTGTCAGTGCCAAGCGTGTGGTAGGGAGCATGTTCCTATCTAGTCCGGAGGTATCAGCACAAACAAGCTAGATGACCTTTATCAGGCTGTTCACCTCTCTGAGCTTGGCTCCTCACCAGTCATTTTTTACAAGGTCCTAGGGAGCTCTAAAGTACCAAAGATATTTGGTGTAAGCATACACTGAATCTACCTTTTCCACGATGATCATTCAATGCTTTGTCCAAGTGTAAAGTTAGTGTGTCTGTGCAGGGAATGGCCCTAGGTTGTTATACCTAGCATGTAAACCAAGTCCAGCTTCCTTTCCCCTTTGGCTGGGGACAGAGGCCCGTCTCAGGTGCTGGGGCCTGGCTTGTTGGCGGTCACTGCTGACCTCTCCCCAGCCAGAGCCCAGCTGCACACTGCAGTTGTGTCCCATCACTGAAGCTTTTTCCTCTTGTGTTAAATCAATAGTTTATGACATCTACAAGGGAAAGCTGTAAATTTAATTTTGTCCCCTGCAGTGTGATTCCTATCTTGTTTGCCGGCAACATAATGAATGTCTTTGCCCTCCAGACCCTCCACCCAGTGGAGCAATTGGAAGATAAAGAAAGACAAAATAGCAAAACACAATTAGGTAGATGGTTTAAAACTGGGTTAATCAGAAGCACTGCTAAAGAGAGGCAGATGTTGTTTGTGTATATAAATATATATGATTTTTCAGAAATCAACTAAAGAGGAAGTGATAATTAAGGAAAATTGGGGCTCTATCTGGCCAGTTATTATTCTAAGTTTTTGCATACTAATGTAGTTAATCCTTACATGTTTTGGAGGCAGGTACTATTATGACCCCTAATTTTTAGATGAGGAAATTGAGGCTCAGAGACCTTTGGGGGCCTGTCCATGTTCACAAAGCTGCATGGAGTAGGTCTAGTGTTTGGATCTGGGCAACCTGGCTCCCGAATGAATCCTCCTGGGAACCGGGCTACCCTGGCTCTCAATTTATAGCATTATTATAAGCAACTGCCAGCACTCATCACGAACAAAACAACAACACTGAATGGTTGTACGGTTGTATGTCTTAGCATGCTACGTAGGTAGGCAAGTATGTATGCAGTTTTGCAAGTATTTCAGAGCATATGGTCATTATGACCTGAAAAGTAATTTAGTGAATACATTTAGATTCCATCTTCAGAGCTCTGTTACCTGAAGTCATGTCCTCAAACTTATCCAGCTCAGAATTTAGGCAATTTATGCAGTTAAATTGCACATGAGTGAAGACATTTCTCTTCACAGCATCATTTGGATTAGGAGGTTGTTACCCGAATCCATGCATTAAAAAAGGGAGAGAGAAAGATCTGTTTGCAGATACTATGGAGGTGACTGAAATGAAAGAGGATCTTACCTGATGAGAGCGTGTCTGGCCTTTGTGCCTGATGCTTACAACTGTCCATCTGTCCATCCATTAAATCCCTGTCATGGGTCCATCACAGTCTAAGTGATCTAAGTAGGGGATGTGAACAGTGACAAAGGCAGACACTGTCCTAGCTCCCATGGTGATACACTCTGGTGTGCACTGTTTTCAACACCCTCCCACCCCTGGCCTCAGCCCTTATAAATAGCACATTATACATAACAACAGAGTAGTAATGCAGAGCTGATCTGTAAACAGGACAGAGAGAAAACTGCAAATGTGAGTATGAGCATGGCCACCAAGAGGAGAAGGGGTGGAGAGAGGAGAGGAGGAAGGACAAAGCCTGGGGATGTCCCCAAGGGGCCAGAGGAAGGGTGGAATCAAAGAAAGCATGACAACGTTGTCCCAACAGACTTGACACTTAAGTCCATAGTCCTAGGATCAGTAGAGCTGAAGGATTTTTTTAAAAAGAATTCCAAGATACATTGGTGGAAATAAACAAGTTCTTTGAATTATGCCTTCTTCTAAGGAATACAAGAGCCCCCCTCACTGGGGGCTCCCCACTGTATGTTTGAGGAAAGTTACCCTATGAGTTTTTATTTTTATATTGGCCAATGGCTTTATCAGGTGTAAGATATGACATCCCAGGAGGGGAGCTTTCTCTGTTCCATGATGAGAGGCAGAAGGATGGCTGCATGTCCCAAGAATCAAAGGACATTCATTTACATTTGAAACAAGAGAGAAAAAACACCATCATTTTATTGTCAGTTTTGTTCCAATCAATCCACCCCTCACCACGACTGCCAAGTTGTCCTTTGATAGAAATTCATTCCAGAAATGGGATGTACATTTTTAATGAGATGATTTTGATGTTTACAACCTCTGAGAAGGCCCCCCCAAAGTCCTGTGGAAGAAGACATTTTCTTCTACTTTTTTTCTCTGCATATGTCTGATCCCTGCGCATTTCGTTTACGAAGTCCTGACACAGATTGATTGGAAAACCCCTGGCGATGGAATACACGTCTGCTCCTGTGGTGTGAGCTGACAGGGTGCAGGACGGCTCAGTGACCTGAGCATCTTCCCCACTGATGCTTAAAATTCCACCATTAGTGATTAATGCTGAGGGTAAATCGAGGAGCTATTATAGATTAGATATTTTGAGGCACAGTGTCTTGATTTAATTACTAAAAAAAATCACAGCATGATTGATTCATTATATATTTCTAAACACTAACTCTAATTCTGCTGTCTTACTATGCTATCCTTTTCAAAAGTGGAAATTATATGGAGAAGGAAAGAGATATAAGCCTTTCAGCCTATCAGCAAACTAATGTGCTGATCAACAGCTTAACTCCCTACAGTTAGAGGTTGGGATAAGAGATATGGGGTAGGGGGAGAGCAAGAAACCACAAAGTTTAAATTGCTTCCCCCATAACTGCCTCTAGTGGAGGTAGCAGTAGAATAGTTAATTTTGAACACTCATCTTTATTTTTTATTTTACATCCTAACCAGAAAACAAAAGGGTTGAGCCAAGTTCAGGTAAGAGATGAGCAAAAGGGCTAAGTGGTTCTCAACCTGTGGGTTGTGACCCCCTTTTTAACACTGAAAATACATTGCGGCATTAGGAAGGTTGAGAGCCACTGAAGGTGTTCACTGTGGGGTAAGCTTCCAGAGCCTGTTTCCCTCCCATTCACATCCTCTTCCTTTCTGCCTCCCATCGTGAGGGATGCAGCAGTGAACACTGCACAGCCCCAAATGTGTCCAGAACTTTGCACTCCAGCAGTGCCCACAGAACAATCCCTGTTCCTCACCGAGAAAGCCGTCACTATTTACCAGGAAGGCCCTCCAAAAATTAAACTCATTGTTATAACCTTCTTCCTTACTTTAAAAACACATCCCCTTGCAAAGATAATTTTATTTCTCTAAACTCATTTCATTCTTTGTAGAACCGGAAGGATCATTGAAGTGTTCAGGTGAAAAGATACTAAAAATATTATCCATTATTTTCTCCACTCATGCTATTGGTTATCAACAGCAGGTCTTGTGAAACGAGACTCATCCATTTTTGATGCCTGCCATTCAGGCGAATGTGAGTAAAGCTTTGTCTCTTGTTATAGGCCATAAACACCAATGGCTGGAGCTGACAATTCTTTGGCCCAAGCCTATGACTGTTGATTATTAATAGGCTTAAACCGTATCTATGAGAAATCATAAACATAACCATATGGCCTGCTGTTCTGCTAATCTTCAATCCATTTATTGGGTTTGGACACTTTACCATAAAGTTTAGGTGTTTAAGATATTAAGACTTTTTAAGTTTCTGTTCAGTGAGGACTAGACATAGTTAAATAAAATTCTTTTTGAAACTTTTTCAATCTGCATAAGAAGCAAGAAAAAAGTAACCAAGAATTCAAACTGTTAGCTATTAAGTATCTTGCCTTATTTTATAAGTCAATCAGGGGAGACTAGTATTTTTTAAAACAGTCTTATTTCTTAGTGGCATAAGATAGCAACTATATTCTAACTATGTGACTACTTCTTGACAAATTTAACAACTGAAAGAATCCAGGCTTTAGTATTTTATATGTGTGTGTGTATACATATGTGTATTCTTATATATATCACATAATATATGTTTCCTATTATAAAAACTAAGATTTGCCTTGTGTAACAGGCGCTGAATAAAAGCATATTAATATGGAGTAATGTTTGTGACTGGGGATACAGGCACAGTTGTGAGGGGTATGAAGAACATGGTTCTGGCTTGGCGCCTGTGGCTCAAGTGGCTAAGGCACCAGCTACATACACCTAAGGTGGCGAGTTCGAATCCAGCCTGGGTCTGCCAAACAACAATGATGGCTGCAACCAAAAAATAGCCCGGCATTGTGGTGGGCATCTGTGGTCTCAGTTACTTGGGAGGCTGAGGCAGGAGATTCACTTGAGCCCAGGAGTTGGAGGTTCCTGTAAGCTGTGATGTCACAGCACTCTACCAAGGGGGACAGCTTGAGGCTCTGTCTCAAAAAACAAAACAAAACAAAACAAAACAAAACATGGTTCTGCTGTCCAGCACACACCAGCATCTGCCCATTACTTGCTGAGTGGTGAGTATAGCACATGAGTTAACCTTTCTGATTCTCAGGCTGGATAGGGGTGTAATGAAACCAATTTTAGGTTTGTAGCTTACATAAGATACTATATGTAGCATTCTTGCTATGTGACAAGCAGTGGAATTAGCATTCAATATATTAAAAACAACTTGCATGATTTGGGTTCTAAAAATAGTGAACATCCTGACTCAGACTGATTTACACAATGAAGATGTTTTGGGTAAGCTCCAAAGCGGCAGATCTGATCACTACCTTTGCTTCTCTGTGGTTTCTGGCTCTTCTCTCCTACCTATGTTTTTCCTTCTTTATTATTATTATTTTTTTAGACAAAATCTCACTGCTTCCCTGGGGAGAGTTCTGTGGCATCATCACAGCTCACAGCAACCCCAACTCTTGGGCTCAAGAGGTACTCTTGCCCAGCCTCCCCATCTGGGACTACAGGTGCTTGTCAGAACACCAGCTAGTTTTTTTTTTTTAATTTTTATTAGAGATAGGGTGTCCTTCTTGCTCAGGCTGGTCTCAGACTCCTTAGTTCATCTGGGCCTTCCAGAGTGCTAGGATTTTAGGAGTGAGTCACTGTGGCCTGCCTTCCTCTCTCCATAGATTCAATAACCTTCAAATGCAATGAAACTCTTTGAGAAATCCCTAAGTTTCTTTTTTCTCCTATCATGGACCAGAATTAGGTGTGTGCAGGTTAATACAGCAGTTGAAAGCATGAAAACTGAACTGAGATGGCTGGAGTCAGAATTCCAGCATTGTACTTCACTCCTGCGTAACTTTGGTTTTCTGCTTTATTTCTCTGTGCTTCAGATTCCTTATCTGTGAAATGGAGGCCAAAAATATTCTGTTCCTCTTTGGATTGCTGCGATGATTATATGGCTTAATCCAAATCAACTGCTTAGAACCGTACCTGGCACATAATAAATGTTTAATAAGTGTTTGATATTTTAAATTCTAAACCAATCACTGAGAAGGGGAATAGAATTATTATTATCGGTTTGGATTAATCAGAATATATTAGCTGGAGATAAGATCACATTTTATTGAATCATGTGGGAGGATGGAAACCTTACAACAAAATTGATTTATATTAAGCAGGAGAGCAAGTCTGAGCACCACGCTCAAAATATTATCACTCTTGCTACTGCTCATGTTATTTTAATAACATCATCATAGTACCTTTCTCCTCAAATAGAAATTAATTGACTAAACTGTAGGTAAACCTTACCTGATAGTTTTATTTTTACCTATTCACTTGAGCTGAGAACATATTTTTGTCAGAAGCATATGAAAAAAAAAAAAAGTATGACTTCTTGTTACCTGTAATGTCAATGAAATAGGACTTCATTTTAGCTTTGAGTCACCTCTGAGTCAAAAGGATCCAAAACCTTGGGCCCCTTTGTCCTCTAAGGAATAGTAATCTGTAAGACGGTATTAGAGTGAGGTATAAACAAGGGAACTGTAAGAGATGGGAGTACAGAATCAGATGAAGAAAGGACCCATTCCTGCAGAGAAGCAGAGGCATCATTTACTTATGTGTATCTCTTCGGAGTTCAGAACAGTGCAGTTCCTCAAAAATAACTTATGGATAAAAGGAAGAATGAATGGGCATAGGGAATCCTTTATAAGGATCCTTTGAATGCATCTATTCATTCAAAAACTTTATGTACAAGCAACAAAGTTAATTCTTTTGGTGTACAACTCCACTAGTTTTGATAAATTCATATGGTCATGTAATTACCAACATGATAAAGACAGGATAGTTTTGTCATACTTTTCCCAAAAGGTTAAATAAAAAAATTATTCAATTTATCTATGTAAACATATCTTTTGAGTTTCTACATGATATCAGATATTGAGGAAGTCGCTTGGTATAGGTTGATAACTAAAAACGATATGCCTTCTGACTATGCAGAAGTTATAGCTGATTATTTTTATGACCTTCCATGATTTGACAGCAAAGAAAAAAAAAACTATTAAAATTTTACCAAAGACAATTAGTGAAAAGTAAAAATTACATGTTTATCAATTTTATTATTTTGAGGCTTTTCTTTCAAAGTTTATTTTTACTTGAAAGTTATGTTCTCTTACTATCAGTATCTTTTACTTAGAAGTAAAAATGTCCATAGGAGTTGAATATCCTCCACAAGTTGACCACCCAAGGGACTACAACAAACTGGTCAACATACAGAGGTTGCCAAAATCAGGGACTAGGCTTAGTATGTGGTGAGGTGGTCAACTATGGAGGTTCTGCTGTATAGTACTTTTTTACTGAGGCTTGCCAAATATTTGAGTTTTTTGGTTTGTTTGTTTGTTTGGTTGGGTTTTCTGCTTTTTTGTTTGTTTGTTTGCTTGCTTTAGCTTGTGACAGAGAATAGAAAATTCAGTGAGGATAAAGGCAACTTCAAAGCTAGGTTTAAGAGCATTTGAAAACTCCCAGGGAAGATGGTAGCAATATTGTCGAGAAGATCTGGGATAGAAAGGCAAGCACCTGGTTGTCTCAATCACTCTCTCAAGAAGGCCTGCTTCCAGAACCATTAGTGTAATCGATATTGTGTGTCACGACTCAAGCTTTGCCCAATAACCTAAGAGTGAGGATCAGTTCCCTTCTATCAGCATCGCTGAGTGAAGTGCTTCTCCCCTCTTCCTGAGAGCAGTCTCCGCACCAACGATGACTACTGGAAATGGGGAGCGAAATGGTGGAAATGAGAAAAAAGAGTCCCCCTTCTCAAATAAGACACAAAGAGTAAAGCAAATGGTAGATAGTGCCACCCAGTGATTTCTCAAAACCCTTAAGATCTACTTATTTCTAAATGCACGAATTTTATGTTAGCTAAAACAGCCATGTAGATGTTCTTCACACAAGGTTGAAAGTTCTTGAAGGCTATGGGTATCTTACTCATCCCTGTAATCTTAGCATGAAAAGTAGAGATGGGCCAGAATAAATAAATATTGGATGAATAAATTTTTTAAAGGAGCCAGTGTAGGCTATCCTGAACATAAGCGTGGACCTCTTGTAACAAAGGAACCCTCTATTGGGGTAAATCCCACTACATTTGTTGTGCTTTTTCCAAGCCATAGTACAATACAGTATGATATATGCTGCGGCCTTTCAGTCCATCAATTAAATGGCTAAACACTGATCAACTTGTGGAAAACGAAGATCCAGTGGAAAAACATTAATAGCAACTCTTAAATTTATAGTCCAATGCCAAATGATCACTGATGATTCAGGGGTTAAAAGATGTGTCAAGTACTTGCTGTCACCTTCCGAGACACTTTCTTTGTAGCAGGGGTAGGACTATTAAAACTTAAGTTTGGAAAAGACAGACATGCATGCAAATACACACACACTGGATTTCTACCACGTGTATAATACCATTTTGCAATCAAATATTTTGAAATACTAGAAATTGAGATCAGTGGATTATAAAAGAATTTCAAAGCCACGTGTTTTAGCAGAAGGTAAAGATAGGTCTGTTTAAAGTTGATATTTCATGTGGAATTATCAATGAGATAGAAAAAGAGGGCAAAACATTTTCTGCTTGTTGACCACTGGGAAAGCAATCTCCAGTTACTCTCCCCTTCTTCCTCTTCTTCCATCTCTCCTTGTTCGGAAGATGCATTTCACACAGTTACATTGTTATTGGACAATCTATTTCCTACCCCTTTTGAAAAAGTACCCAGCACTTTGATTAAACAGTTTCTGGTCCTCATATTCCCATACTTTTCAACTCTGACAGTTTAATTTCCAGCCTCAGAACTTTTCCAAATCAGAAAATGCCAGATTTGTGCATTGTCACAGGTAAAAATCAAAGCAGCCTCATTTATTTCCAAAGGCTGTTTAGCTGCCTTTAGACGTTTTTAATATTATGACTCAAAAGATTATTTTTTACAGCTTATGGCTGCAGGATAAGCTACCCGTGCAATTAGTTTTTATAAACTTCCCAAGACAACAATAACAACAACATTGTTACGACTACAGATAATGACATCTCCATTTATATAGTGCCTTTTATTTTAGCTGATCCCTAAGTATTCTACAAGACATACTCCTGGGTATCACTTCACCCATCCTTGGTATGCAGCCACCTTGGGGTAAAAGGTAATAGGTGTTTAAGATAGCTGACCCACAACACATCACATTAAGGCTATGGTTCTCTCCCCAAACCTCCAAAGGTATGTGATAATAACAGCAGTCATAACAGCTATGTCTTTTTATTGAGCTCATTTTTTGCCCTATTGAGACCAGAGACATTATTCTGTTGGAAAAAATGCTAATTCACTAAAAAGCCCATAAAGAATTAGCATATGAAACTATTACTCATCAAATCCAGTCATATCCCATACTTGTTCCTTTTCCTTCACTTCAACCACATAAATGAGCAACTTACCACACCATGCGGGAACTGTGTGACCCTCTTTCAGATAAATTTCTTATTTCCATGCTCCCACTCTCCATGTAGTAAGTCTATCTCAAAAACCATATTCATTCAATCCAAATAACACCCAGTGGCTCCTTGTTGTCTGTTATGTCATATACAAGCTCTACCAATTTCCTCTCAAAGCCACTCATCATTTTGCTCATCCATCACTCTTTTCCATCCTAGTCTTTGAACTAGACTATGTGTATGGCCCTTTGCTTCAACCCATTTTCCACCATCAGGCCTTACTCTTTGGTATCTCATCTTTCTGTACTGGCTTATGCCAACCTGTCCACTGCCCACCTTCTCAAATGGCCCCTTTGTCAATATAAGGACAAGTCCAAATTTCAAGAATTCTTATTTAATATGTATATTCACCCCTGGAACCACCATTTAACCTCTGTGGTGATCCAGCATTCACAGTCCATCACACTAGGCCCTAGACAGTTGAGATTATTGTCATTTTGTGAGTTTTTAGGGTTCCCCATTTAGAGTATTCTCCTCAAGTCCACGAGTTCCTCTGCATTTTTGTTTATTTTTTCTACATGGAAAGTAAACTTTTTGTTTTCACTTTTTAAGTGGTGTATAGTAATAGTACGTATTTAACAGGCACATGGTGATGTTTTACACACACACATATATATACAATGCACAGTGGGTGGAGTAGTGTAATGAGCATATCTATCATCTCAAATATTTATCATTTCTTTGAGTTGAGAACATTCAATAACCTCCCTCTAACTATTTGAAACTATATATTATTATTAATGTTTGTCATCCTACAGTGGTATGGAACACTGGACATGTTCTTTTAGTTATAATTTTTGTACCCTTATTTGACTAGAGGAAAGCATCCAGGGCGGTGCTGGGAAGCTAGGAAGTATTCAATAAACCTCGATTAAATGGCTGTATGTGAGGTGTATGCCCAAGGAGAGTGAAGAGGAGGCAGACCGATGGCAGCATGTATGCATACCTACATCGAACCACACAGACCCACATTTTAGAATCGTGTCCTTTCTTCTAAAAAAAAATTAAAATAAAATAAAGCCTGAATCACAGTGAGTGCCACATGGCTGCAAGCAGAAATATCTGCAGGATGGCTTATGAGAAAGGCATTTCCACGATAAGAAGCAGAGCCAAACTTCCTGGTACCTTCAGCGCTACGCAGACACATTGCGCTAATGGTTATAGTAAATCCAATGAAAACTCACACTGAAGGATGTGAAAGCCTAACACCCAAAAGCAAGCTTATCTTTCTGTTTATAAAATTGCACTCTTGTGCAATAACCCAGATCATAAAAATTAAGAGGTAGAGGAGCTTTGGAGGTCACCCAATTTAACCTTTTTCTTGATACATACATTCCTTATATAATAATATCCCTCGTAAGCACAGTCCTCCACTTTAATAGAATTTGCTTGATATGAGGCTCACAAACACCTGCAATACTTACAATATTATCCTCACCAGTAGAGCCAAAAATGCAGAAATATAACAACTGGCATTTTCAGACATTTTACTGAGTACCCTATATGTGCAAAAAATTGCACTAGAAGCAGTAGGAAATGGAGCAGTTTGCAGATGAATAAAAAATAACCTTTGCCCTCAAAAGAGGTGGGAAGGCATTATTCTGCCAAAAAGAAAAAAAAAAACACACAAAGAGAAAAATGAAAAGGAAATGCTAAGTATGGCCCTGGAGTAGAAGCACCAGTTCCATATTTAAAATGGGAATGCAATACGTCATTGGCAAAGATGATTGCATATTGCCGACGATAGCACCATATCATGATCTTGATCAGCCTCAACCACTGATGTGATCTCATTTGTCAAAATAATAGAAGGATAAACCAACCAACTAAATAAGCA
>NW_003852517.1:5559676-5571709 GCF_000181295.1 Otolemur garnettii
GTGCCCACACATGCTCACACATGCTCACACATGCATGCCAAAGGGAAGCAGTCTAAAGCAGGCAGATCAGACAGGAGGCAGTAATACATTTACACCTTATTACTTAAACCAAGGAAGCAATAGAGAAAGCAGAATGGATTCCAGGGAAGAGACTACGAATGCTAAAGGAACAGGATGGGCTAAGACATGTCGGTAACAGAAAATCTCCTTCTCTAAAAAAGGCTACCAATGAAAAGGAAACATACTCTTATGACCTGGGAACCCAAGATAAAGTACAGCAATTTCTCATCTGCCTTTCTAGCCAAGACTTCAAACCACAGAATAAAAATGAATAAAGTTTAAAATTAAACAAATAAAAGGTATTCAAGGGAGGCATTTTAGGATAAAATGAAAATTCTATCTTGATGAAAACAAACAAACAAATGAAACCCCAAACCCTCCCTGAAGCTCTTTTAAGTGCTAGATGGTCTCATTGTCTTTTCTTTCCACTGTCCCTCTCCTACAGCAATCTCAGTCCTCGGGATTATGTCAAATTGGAACTTACTCGCTTTACATTGCATGAGAAGAGGTTGTATCCCAGTGCCTATGTAAGGGTCTCAGCTACCCAACTTTTACTACTTAGAAACAACGCCTCCTGACCGCACTGGCCTTGTCCCACTTCCTGCAGAATAACCCCTATTACTGTACCACAGTTTAAATTTTCCCAATAGTGCTAACACTAAAAAAGGGACTGAGGGAGCAAGGCTTGTTTCTGCCTGCTTCTGCTGTTCTCTACTACCTCAGTCCCCACAAACCTCAAAAACCTTTCCAGACATCTCCTGGAAGGAGTTTCATCTCTGGTCACTTATTCAAATAATTCCTCTGCTTAGCAAATCAACACACTGGTGGAAATCATGGTACTCAAGCCCTTGCCAGAGGAAAACCCTGCCTATGTCTGATACCTGAGCACTGGAAGATGAATTTTGGTGATGGAAGTGGTTAGAGACGGAATAATTGATTGAGTGAGCATGTTGACGGTTTCCCAGGATAGCAATGTCGGAAAAAAACCGAAAAAGTCACAAAGTTGTACCTAGCACAATTGCTACTAGAAAGAAGTATTTATGACCCTCAGTCTTCTATTAAATATTTTCATGTAAAATAGAATGCTTGTGTAGTCATAGAAGTAGCATTTGTTCCAAGTAGCTATAACATATTTATGAAAACATTATAACAAATAGCTTGGGCTCAGATCTGGAGATGTTTGTTTACTTTCCAGTCAATCATTTTTTGAAATCGTGATTGTTTTTAAGATTATACACCCATACTTAGTCCTCAGGATATCAGAGGCAATGTGTACAATGACTATACACGTGTGTCAGGTACCGGGCTCTGTGCTGCACAGATCTGTGGATTGGGTGGATACGATCCCTGCTCTGGTTGAACTTAGAGTTCACTTGGAACAATGGAATGCATGATTACAACTAGAAGGAAACGATGGAAGAAATGCAAGGTGCAAAGGAGAGTCTATTACCTGACTGTAGATACATGGAGATTTAGATTCTTACACCAGATGTTTTACATTATTATTTTTCTCTTAAAAGCTAAATCATTAGAAATGGTATTCAGTATCTGTTAGGGTAAAGAAAAGAACTGTTTCATAGGGAACGTTTCTGGGCTGGTAAAGAACATGGCCAGCATAACTGGAGGCTGCTTTTGGCTATGATCGAAAGAGAGGGTCACACACATCCTCTTATGATATAATAAAGTGCTCACTATTATGGTTGAGAAAGTAGAGAAACAAATATAATATTGAAGTGAATGACCAGTGGTTCTGCAGGCTAATTATTTTGGTGTATGTGAAAGTTGTTTTATTTCTGAGCATGCACCTGGTCTATAACTAGGGCAAAGCTACAAGTGTCATTAAAAAAAGCTATTATGATTACTATTATTATAAAATTCCTGTAAAAATTGGGAGAGAATAATGTGTGATATTTTGTGGGCCAGTGATTTGTTGACCATCTATTGCTTTTTACTCTAAAAAGACTAACACCCTTAAGATCGGCGAAATGATTCCACAGATCTGATTTGTACTCAAATTAAAGAACCAAATAGGTGCTGCTAAAACTCAGCCAAGAACAGCCCAAGATGACTTTCATAGCGTTTTATACACCAGACAATTCTTTCAGCCATGAGCTTGTCATTTATGTAGGAATCTTCTAATTAGCATACTTAACCCAGTTATAACTTATTTGTAAAACTCAGACACTGCCCAGTGATTCACACACCTTTACCTGAGTCATTAAGTTTAAACTTCTTTGATTCTTCCTTCACTAGAGTTGGGCTAACTTATAACCAAGGACAGATGTTCACCCCAAAGTGAAAGGTAACTCCCAACACCTACTCCCCACTTGTCAGCCCCAAAGAAGATGTTGGTGATGAGTATTTGAACTGATGTAACTATTTTTTTAATATTTCATTCTAATCTACATAGAAAGCTTATGTCTACAATGATTTAGGGGATCCAACATGCATCTCAGTTCCCTAAGCTTGCATATCATTCACAGTATCAGAAATCATTGCAAATGTGGCATAATGATGATATCAGTATAAATGGCACAACGTAAAAACCTCAACATACTTCAAAATAGTTGGTATTAATATGCGCTTTTATTTTCACAAAGCAATTTCAGACAAATTGTTTCTATTATTCTCTGCAATATTCTGAGGCAGATAGCCATTACTGTTCTAACACCAGACTCCTACCTTCATAGCTACTGACACCCAACATTGCGATTCCCAACTGGCCTACACATCTGACTTCCTGAGAAAAAAATGTTTAAAATTTTAGATTGACAGATCCCACCCCAGAGATTTTGAATGCAAATTTCCTTTGCAGGATCAGGAATCTGTATTTTTATAAAGGAGCCCTAAGTGACTGTGTTCCAATCTACCCAGTGATTGCATTAAGGAACCACTGTGGTGGAACAGTCATGAAAGAAAATTTATAGATGAAAAGACACAAGCTTTATTAAAAATGAATAGAACAGGTTTCAGCTTCAGTGGAACCTGTTAGCCTCCTCTGTGAGAGTAGTCCACAAGTGTATAATGTTTGAAAAGTTATTTTAAAGGAACTGGAAATCATTCTCCCATGACAATAACTTAGTAGATACTTGCGGACTCCAAGAACATTCATGAAACCTCTGCAGGCTGTGACACAGCCATATACCAACGCCATGAGGTACTATTTCAAGTATTCAAAACGTTCTTTCCATAAAATACATTTCTCTACCATATGATAGAAATGCAATTACTTCATTTATTTTTTCATGTTATAACATTCAATATTTTATTAAACGTATATTGAACTTCATATGTGTTAGGCAGGTACCAGGGGTAAGATAGAGAACAAAATTGAAATAGTGTAGCTCTCATGAAACTTATACTGTAATAGAGGATTCTGCCACTTAAAGGAAGCAAAAGTATCTTAAGTGCTATGGCACGTTGCTATGGAGATGCCTAAGAATGGGACCTGATCTTTTCATGGTAAGTATTTATATGTGTGTGAAGAGGAGTAGGGGAAAGATTAGAGCAGATAAGGAACCTGCCTAGAGAAATCTTTTCTAATATAATTTTTAAACAGAATGTGGAAAAGGCAATTAAAGAGTCATCTGGGCTTTTATGTTGTTGTTGCTTGTGTTTTTAATAGAGGTTCCTGAGCCCCATGCCAGACCTGTTGAATCTGAGTTCTGTGAGGGAAGCTGAACCTGGTGATGTATATTTTTATGTATTCCCACAATAAAATACATTTCCTGAGTTTTTATTTTATATTTGGCACTGAGCTATATATTAGTAATACAGAGAAAAAAGGCTGACCGTCACAGTGACTATTACAGATTTACGGAAGGATATCTGTAAACAAAGAATACAGAGTGCAGTTGGAACATACATCGAATAGTTGGCCCCTTTATCGTTATAGCTGCATAAAATATACCTACTTTGATCAGTATTTCTTTTGGGTTTCAATATTTGTCTCTGTTTGTGGGTTTTAGATTAAGGCAGAAGTGGGATAATATTTTGATATATTTTAAATTAGATACTTGCCTGTATATGTTTCATATATTATATATGATGTTTGCATATATTATATATGATGTTTCAGATATATATATGTATATATATATATATATATTTTTTTTTTTTTGAGACAGAGTTTCACTTTGTCTCCCTGCAGGAGAGTACCATGGAGCCATAGCTCACAGCAACTTCAGAATCTTGGGCTCAAGTGATTCTCTTGTCTCAGCCTCCCAAGTAGCTGGGACTACAGGCACCTGCCATAACTCCCAGCTATATTTAGAGACAGGGTCTTATTCTGGCTCAGGCTGGTCTCAAATGTTTGATATATTTTAAATTAGATGACTTGTCATATACAGACAAGTATTTAACTTAGCTAGAATTAAACAGAAATAAAATAGAATGATTAAAATAGTGAGGGTAAAACTAAATCCACAGAGGATCCTATCTTTCGGGTAACTCTGCTTAAGATTACAGAAGCAAAACCAGCTTGTACATCTCCAGCATGGTCGTGCACACTTTCAGCAGTGTCAAGTTTCAGCAGTGTCAATCCAACTCCGCATGACTGCACGCTTATGGCATGGAATGCATTCCATAAGTGATGAGAGATGTGTTCAGGTAAGATACTGAACTTGAAGAGATTTTTAATTTGTGGGAATAGAGGATAGTATCAGATAGGAAATAAATATAGACACAGGCATTAGGGCAATATGATACATTAGTTAGAGCATATGAGTCCTAGAATCAGATGGAATGGGTCTGTATATCAGTCCTAACAATCTGGCTGGATGGTTTTGAACAAGTTATTTTACATTGTAGATACTAAATTTTCTTATCTCTAAGATAATGTTACTGATAATGTTCACCTCAGGACACAGAGTTCTTGTTATACTAGATCATTCAAATGATAAATGACAGTTGCTGACTTTGGCTTTAACATTGGGATCATCTTGTTATTTTAGTGGATGGACAATAGTTCTGACCTGAAGACATACAGGGATTATAATAGGCAAAGATTAGATGAAAAGGCATCCCCTATAATAAAAATAGCAAGAAGAAAAATGAAATGATAGCAAAATCTAGGACACATTTGGAGACGAACAAGTAGGACACACCAAGGAGGGGAAAATAGGCATCTGAGCAGGAGGGAAGTGGGAGAATATGGATTCAGTGAATCTCATTAAGGGAGGCCTTAAATATCATGTGAATGGACCTAAGAGCCATTCTGTAAGCAATCCGGCTAGTGAATAAGACGAGATACATTACTGGACATGCTATAATACACCAATTTTGGTTGCACATGGGAAAATAGGAGGTAACATCTGGGAGACCTGTTATAAGCCTGGGTCTCATGAATGATTAGCAGGCTCTCAAATCATTATAATCATCATCATCATTATAAATATCTTCATCATCTCTATCATTATCACCCTCATTACAACTAAATTTGTCAATCTTGTCATGTGTCAACTATTCCAAACTTACCACAACTCTGTGATGTATTTTACAGGCAGTATTTCCAGTAGAAAATAGAAGTACAAAGAGGTTAAGTGATGTGAGAGATTTCAGTCAGTGGAAGACAAGGGTGTAAATCCTGGCAGTCAAATCTAGAGCTTGTGCTCTTAACCATTATGTCCCACTGACTCTTGGAGTAAAGCAAAGTTAAGTGTAGTTTCAAGACAGAATCAATAGGACCAGGCATTTGAATGGAGTATCGACACCAGGAAGAAGGGGGAGTCATATACATCCCAGACAGACCTTTTAAACTGCGGTCACTGGGATTTTGGAATACCTTTAAAAATATAAAAATTGGGACAACAAAGTTTATTTTTTAGCAGAGGTATTTGGAGATTGTGTTGTATGGATTATAAGTACATTGAGAAGCATTAAAAGAAAAGATAAGAGAGACAGATATAAGAGAAAGAGAGGCACAATGAATATACCAAACCAGAAATAATCTCATAGAGCTGAATCAGTAGACCCTCCGTTCCCAAATCCTCCCTTCTATTAGCCATCCACATTACATGAGACATCACTTTTTAATCATGGTTTTAAAATCAATTAGAAGATCTATTTATCTATATCATTTAATTATGTCATCTCCTATCAAATACGTATCACAATATCACATATGTACCTTATGTATTAAGTTATGGAAAATATTGATATAATCTTTTCATGTTTAAGTAGGGTTTCCTGCTATTAAATTGCTGGGAAGAAGTCCAAAGTTCCTGGCTAATTTTGAACTTCATATCATATTTTAAAGGAGCGATTAGAGAAAGGCTACCACAGTAAGAATATACATAAAATACATTTGTGAATGCAGTCCCTACCACCTTCTCTAAGTAGCATTCTCAAAGCTTCATAGTGGTCATCTAACTTTTTGATTTTTTCCCCCTACCTCTTTGGAGATTCAAGCCCCTGCAATAACTAGGCACAAATGAAATCCTGAGCCAGTAGAAAATATTCCTCATTTAACAGAGTGCCAAATAATCAAACGTGCGTAAAGCAACCTCACATTAAACTTTGAACATTTCCATTGTTCCACGTACTACTAAAAGTCCATTTTGGTTGGATTTACCATCCTTGATACATATAAATTCTTTTTTATACTTTTCATACATTTAGCATCTACCACCTTAGATTTAAAAAGTTTCAGGTATTACTCTTCAAAGTGGAACACCTTTTTTTTTTTAGTGTTTGCCATCTTTGTTTTGGGTTTCTTTTAAATTATTTTTTATTAAATCATAACTTTGTACATTGATGCATTTATAGGGTTCAGGGTACTGCTTCAATATACAATGTGAAATTCTTACATTGAACTAAGTAACAAATCTATCACAATTATATTCATTTCTTAATAGTTTTGAAATGTACCACTGCATCATGCACATTAGGTGAAGTCCCCTTATTTGTTCCCAAAATTACCTTTATCTGATTTCCAAAGATGCCCCATAATGCTGGTATATTAGGCAGTGCTCCTAGCTCAGTGGGTAGAGCACTGGCCACATGCACTGGGGCTGGTGGGTTCCAGCCCAGCCTGGGACTACTAAAACAAATAATATAGCTGGGCATTGTGGCAGGTGCCTGTAGTCCCAGCTACTCCAGAGGCTGAGGTGAGAAAATCACTTGAGTCCAAGAGTTTGAGGTTGCTGTGAACTATGACGACTCAGCACTCTACCAAGGGAGACAAAGGAAGACTTTCTCTCAATTAAAAAAAAAAAAAAAAAGAATGCTGGCCTATCATGCTCTGTTGTTCTCACCGAGCCCTTCCTCCAGGGCTTTATTTCAGCTCACTTCCCCCATTCACACTGGAGTCCCCTACCTTTTAGACTATCCTGGGATGGATGGGTTCCTGTCCCTTTGGCTCTTTGAATTACTTTTCTCTTCTCTCCTGTAGCTCTATTTTGTCACAAGCAGTTCAGATGAATAAGAGCAAGACTATATTGGAATTCATTTTGAATTCCCATCTGATGTTCACATTTGGATAACTTCACTGATATCAAACTCAGATAATATCAGTAGGAAACAATAGCTAATGATTTCCAGATCCCTTTTAATATTTTTGCTGCCCTCTTTATGTTGTCCCTCATTGGGTCTCTCCTGTCCCTTCCCTGACTATTCATGGCTTCCCTTTGACAGCTTCTTCAGTTTATTCCCGTTGAGCTGGCCTTCCATGACCCAGACAGGCTGACTGACTGTGTTAGGGGATTTTACTAAGTGCTCCCACTTGAGTTTTCACATACAAAAAACATAATGTGCATATGTTTA
Source organism: Otolemur garnettii (assembly GCF_000181295.1). Taxonomy (NCBI): domain Eukaryota; kingdom Metazoa; phylum Chordata; class Mammalia; order Primates; family Galagidae; genus Otolemur; species Otolemur garnettii. The sequence goes on from NW_003852517.1 coordinate 5,567,498, forward strand.
CACTGAGCCAATCTTTTTTGTTTTCATTATGTTTTATCTCCTTGCTTATTTCCTATCCTGATCTGTATTAAGAGATCTGAATATTTCCCAGCATCAATTTTTAGAGATTTTAAAAAAGCATTTGAAAATATAAATGTAGAGGAGTACTAGTAGTTTTGTAATAATTTATTTTCACTTGCAGAAGCTGTTGCTTTTCCCTCAATGACAAAGATTAGTAAACCTTCACTGAGTCTCCCCTACATTAAGCATGCCACCCGTGAGACCAGTACGAAAGAGATGAAGCCGGTCATTCTGTCATTACCCATCATTCAGAGTATTAAAAGGAACATGGGTGCTGCACAGGGATTGGTTGGTCTATTAAATAAATAAAGGAAGCCAGTTCTTCAATCAAACTCTCTGATTTTCCTTTTTTCCCTTAAGTTCACTATTCATGCACCAACCATCAAATTGTTCTTTAAATTCATTAAAAAATGCTGTCCCTTGCCGTGTAGGCCTCATGGAGCTTCAGATACAATTGCTTCCTAACAGACATTAGTTCTCTACTTGACAGACACTGTTAGCATTAGACTTTCGAGTACCTTTCATGGGATCTTCGGTTAAAAGGCCTTCCAGAATTCTTGCTGGCTTGGTGCTTGCTCTGGCTGGTTGATTTTTCCAGTTCTTCTGAATTGTTTTTCTCTTACCCAAATATATATATTTTTTGCCTTCAGAAAGAGCTTCTTTGATTTCGCTGGATATTTGGACAGTTTTGTTTTGCTTTCACCAGCCCTTGCAAGGGTTTGTTTAATCCATTGACTATATTTATTCTAAATTTCCATTGAAGTATTCTAAATGTTTCCAGACTAGTTGTGGTTTAAATTTGCAGATTTCTCCTTATTTTTTTTTTCAATTCTCACATTTTGGCACAGTTTGCTCCCCTAGAGTTTAATAGCTGGCTGATATATTTCTTCATTTTTTAATTCTCCCTCTAAAATTTTTGTGATTAAAAAAAAAAATACCTATATAAATCACCAGCACCAATTCTTGTTCAACTCTAAGGATCCTCTCCAAATATTTGCTTTTCATTGGAGTTCTAAACATCTGTATTAGAAGATACTCACTTACCCCATCTGAAAATTCTAGCATTTCTTTTGTTTCTCACACAGGTATTTGGACACCTGCATGGAACACCCATTCTCACGGTGTAGACTAATATTGCTGCCTGCACTTCTTTTACAGATGTTCCCTGTTCCTCCATATTTTAAGGTAAGGTTCATTGTTTGGAAAAGACAGTCCAGCCTGTTTCCCTGTGACCACACTGACTATTTAAGTGAGGATGTGCACACACAGAAATCTATCACATAGTGCTTTTTCTGTACGATAAGGTGCTCACTCCATTTCCATGTATACCCTTTGTCACATTCAGTATCTTGGATCCCTCTCATACATCCTTCTCAAACATTTTGCAGGCTACACATAGTATACTCTACTGGTTACCTTCCCTTCCAATACCATCTAGTTTTAAAAACAGCTATCTCCACCCATGTCTAACAGATGCTGAATACAGTGCAGTACCTTAAAACATCCTAATTATTTATTGTCATTGTTTAGCAGTGAATGAATGCTCAGCCTTTTTTATTCACTGCGGTGACATGAGAGCTTTCTAAGAGAAAATTATTTATTGAGACCTTTCCTGCTTCACACCCAGTGCTATGACTCACTACTGAATATGGAGGGGGTTTGGGGTGAAGGGTGGGAAGGAGGGAAGGGAAGAAATCCCTCCAGTTTCTCCTCAAAAAAAAAGTAATGATTTTTCCCTTGGAAGAAAATCAAAGGCTGCATAAAATGTCTGCCCCTTTAAAAAATGTAAGCTGATTTTTTTTAATGCCAGGCACTTTTATCCTTATAGCTTAAAGGCAACGAATGAATGAAATGTGGAAAATGAAGTACATGTGACAGCATCAAAGAAAGGAGGCCGAGCTGGAGAGTGTGTGTCTGGCTATGTCAGGCCTTGGTGGGCCTTTTTAGACAGACCATTAAGGCAATCTGGCTGCCAGATGAAGTCTTTATGAAAGGGCAGGAAAGATGTCTGAAGTCTTTTTGATGTTTTAAAGGAAGCTCTCCTTTATATCTCCCCCTCCCTTTCTTCCTCCATCATCTTGTCCCGACCGGTGCCATCCCACTTGCAAGGCAAACCACAACCATCTGTAGAAGTGTTTTATGCTTTAGAGGATTTGGATCTTGGCTTGATCTCTATCTCAAGGCCTACTGGGCCACTTTTAGATTCTGCTTGGAGAAAAAGATGGTGAATTCCTATGTAGAACTGGTAGAATCCTCTAGACATTACAAGAAGCAGTGGTTAATCAGTGTGGAATTAATCAAGTCCTATTTACCTAATCAAGATAAGGATTATTTCTTGAATAGACTTAATTACATCACATTGGCACCATTAGAACATCACCACAGATTCCCCTCATCTCATAAAGAGGAAACCAAGCTTCAAGGACACACAATCAGTCCAATAAAATTACAGGATTGCAGTCCATTTCTCCATGCTCTTGCTTCCTGCACCATATAATCTTTCTCTTTAGCTGAAGACCTAAATTACCATCTCCATGTGTGGCTTGCTTCTTTTGGAATTTGACTCCATGACTCTGAATGGAAAAATTATCTCACAAGCAGGGTTTGCATCAGCTGGATATGCCTCTCAGTGTTAAAGCCTGTGGCTTTGAACATAGCAGGGTCAGCAGACAAGAAAGCCCTAGCTATCTGTGAGAGTATTTCTAGTTGTGTGGGAGAAGTATGGGCAACCAAAGGGGTTGTAAGCAATAATGATCATGTTTCCTGGGATAATAAAAACCACAACAAAGGGTGTTTCATGCCCTTACTCTGACCTCTCAGGTCTTCATAGTTCTTCTAAATTAAATGTGTTCAACCCTTCCATCTTACAGCTCTACATCAGCTCAGGGGCCCATATTACACTCTCCATATTCCAGTCTTTCCGTGTCGCATCGGGCACATAGCTGATGCCTCATTAGCTCTGCTAAACATCCCAGTGGAGTGCAATGAAAAAGTGGACTGGCTAAAGGGAAGCTAAAGAGCTCCTGTGTTCATGCTCTACCCACCAATATCTATCTGGGGTCTTTGAATATATTACAAGTGGTAAAAGTGGCCTGGACAGGTGAAGACAAATGAAGATATTCGATTTCATGACTTTTAAAGTTTTTTTGGTGTACTAATATTCCAAAAGAACCAGGAAAAAAAAAAAAAGGAAAGAAAGGAAAAGAAAAGGAGAAAAAACAGCCTTTTTCTTTCTTCTTTGCCTGGTCTCTACTTCTCACTCCTCTTTCTGAATCACACTGATCTTCCTACTGCCTCTATATAGCAGCAATGCATTTTTTCAGAGTATCAAGGACTTGGTGAACACAGCAGCTTTGTGTTCTCCCTATTCCTTTTATTCCGGAAAGAGAAAGTCTTCCTTCTTCATTACTACACAGCAAGGTGTTGAGTTATAAAATTGCCCTCTGACTCAAACAGCATTCTTTTTTTCCCCACAACATTTGCATCAAAGGCAAAGCTCACCCAGAATTTTTTCATGCAGCTACATGCTTTTCTACACGAATCATCCCCAAACTTAAAAACAACAGGCTCTTTAAAAGTTCACTGGTGCTCCTTGCAGATGTCCAACATTATACTTGTATGTCCTTAAATTCCTTCCTTATCTTAAACTGTTGTTAGGTAATGTTCTTCAACTCATTTTGTGATCCTGCTATGTGAGAGGAAAAGCAGACATGTAAGTGCCATTGCTGTGGAAAGGCCTGGCTCAGGCTTTCCTAGAAATAGTTCAGTTTGAGACTATCATAGGCAGATAGATCAGTTGATTAGGGGTCTAATATGATACCTTATGACATATTTAGGAATACTGGGTATCTGGATATTTCCTGGAAAAATTCCTATAGGAGTCATATATTTATTAAGCTTAGCCTTTCTTCCTTGGTCTAAGAGTCCATGATTTTTTTTTTTTTTTAAAAAGACACATTTATTCAGCGTCATGATCAGACTATTACATTTAGCAATCAACAGCATGGGTGCAAAAAAAAAAAAAAATCTACATTAAAACCCTTTGTTGGAATGCTTTACACTTTCCACAGAACAGAAACTAAAATAACCTGTTATACAATTAGTCACAAATACAGTCCTCGAGTTTTTTGCCCATACACATGAGTATTGTCT
>NW_003852517.1:5573420-5634056 GCF_000181295.1 Otolemur garnettii
GGATATATACCTAGTAAAGGAATTATAGGATCAAATGGCAGGTCTATTTTTAGTTCTCTAAGTGTTCTCCAGATGTCTTTCCAAAAGGATCATATTAGTTTGCAATCCCACCAACAGTGTAGAAGTGTTCCGTTTTCTCCACATCACGTCAGCATGTGTGATTTTGGGATTTTGTGATTTGGGCTAATCTTACTGGTGTTAGATGACAGCTTCCACCACTCATTCTATCCTCTGGTTGTCTAGTCGCTCTCTCTCACCTGTTTGTGAGATAAAATGTGGCCTTTTATTGGTCCTGATAGATGCACACAAGCTTCTTTCATGCTAACTTGAATGCTAACCTCGCATTCTTTCATGTGAGGCAAATGATTCCTGGGAATTAGGACAAGAAGAATGGGAAAATGTGATGAATTCATCCACTTGGTCAATATGTATTTATTGAGCTGCTACTATATTCCAAGTGTGGGGAATTCAGGGGCAAATAATAAATGATGTCTTCCTCCAAGAGCCTCCCTACATAACACAAAACTCATATATGCAACAGATTCTAAATGAGGAAGGCACAAGTGAAATGGAGAGTTGATTCCTCTTGTAATATTCAAAGTTTTAAATATTCTAGAATTGTACAAAGCCTTTGCTGTCTTCATTTCATGGCTATTGATTAATCATATATTTTATGCTTTACTTCAGCAATTATTTCTGAACACCTACTATGTGTCAACTATATTCAAAATGCTGGAGATCTATAATGGAGACCAATTAATTTCCTAGCTTATATTCTAATGGTGAAAAAGGACAATAGACAGGTAAACACAGAACTTCAGGTTATAATAAGAACTACAAAAAAAAAAAAGTAAAGATTTATGCATAGCTGCTGAAGGCTTCTCTGAGGAGAACATTTTAGTGGAATCCTGAATGAAGTGAGACAGAGAAAACTAGGTTATAATCTAAAAATGTTCCTAAATAAGGAGGAGTAATAGAAAAATTTCTGAGACAGGAGTGGTGCTGGCATTTTGAGGATCATAAAGAAACCCTAAACTCATAGTGGGAGTATTTACACCATGGAAATTGGCAAGTACTACACTCACAGCTTTCCCTGGGTATGGGCGATATTCAAGAAGTACTATATCTGGGCCAATGCCATACATCCAGAGAAAGAAGCCTACTTATTCCTCACCCTCTCCAAACCAAAACCACATTAGTTCCAGAGAAGGCCTTCAATAGAGACGGACAATTTTAAAACCTCAGCCTTGTACCCATAGTACCTGGAACCTCCCCCAAGCTACTTGGATTTAAAGTAGAAGGAACAAATAAAGAAGGTCCTCTGGGACCTTATTTTGGTATAAGTTTTTAAATGACCTATACTGTTTTAAGAGGGGTTGTGACTCCTTTTTTCAAATCAATGCAGAATCCCAGTTTTCTGTCCCTACTTTTTGATCTGCAGAGTGATATCACATACACTACATGTAAATCCTGAGTACAAAAGACATTGGCCTACATAGCATTGTTGACACAAGGATGCCAAAAAGAAAGATGCAATAATCATTTTGTAGTTCAAAAATACTGGAAAAAGTTTCCTATTTTTAAACAATCAAGCTGAGATTTAAAAATCAGGCACCCGGATTTAGTACCTGCATACATACTTCAAAACATCATGTTGTATAGGGTAAATACATAGAATTTTATCTATAAAGTAAGAATAAACAAAATCCAAAAGCAAAAGCCAGACACCATGATAGGCCTCAGATGCAGGACCAGAAATACATACACACACACTGATGTATTAAGAAATCTTTAGGTTTGTTTTATTTATTTATTTGAAACAGGTTCTCACTCTACCCCAGGCTGGAATACAGTAGCATCATCACAGTTCACTGTGACCTTAAACTCCTAGCCTCAAGCAATCCTCTTACCTCAGCTTCCTGAGTAGCTGGGACTATAGGTGTGTGCCACCAGGCACAGTTAATATCTATTATTTAAATTAAATCATAGCTGTGTATATTAATGCAGTCATGGGGTACAGTGTGCTGGTTTTACATACAATTTGAAATGCTTCCATCAAACTAGTCAACATAGCCTTCACAGCATTTTCTTAGTTATTGTGTTAAGACACTTATACACCTAATAAATTTCACATGTACTCTTGTAAGATGCACCATAGGTGTGGTCCCACCAACTACCATCCCTCCACCCATTCTCCCTCCTCCCCTCTCTGTCCCCTTTCCCCTTCTTCTTGGGCTATAATTGGGTTATAGCTTTCATAAGAAAGGTATAAATTAGTTTCATAGTAAGACTGAGTACGTTGGATACTTTTTCTACCATTCTTGAGATACTTTGCTAAGAAGAATATGTTCCAGCTCCATCCATGTAAACATGTAAAAGGTAAAGTCTCCATCTTTTTTAAGGCTGCATACTATTATTCCATGGTGTACATATACCACAATTTATCGATCCATTCATGGGTCGATGGGCACTGGGGCTTCTTCCATGACTTAGCAATTATGAATTGATCTGCAATATGCATTCTGGTACATATATCTTTGTTATGTGATGTTTGGTCTTTTTGATATATACCTAGTAGAGGAATTGTAGGATTGAATGGCAGGTCTATTTTTAGATCTCAAAGTGTTCTCCAAACATCTTTCCAAAAGAAACGTATTAGTTTGCACTCCCACCAGCAATGTGGAAGTGTTCCTTTTTCTCCACATCCATGCCAACATATGTGGTTTGGGGATTTTGTGATGCGGGCTAATCTTACTGGAGTTAGATGATATCTCAAAGTAGTTTTGATTTGCATTTATCTGATGATTAAGGATGATGAGCATTTTTTCTTGTGTCTGTAGGTCATGCACCTGTCTTCTTTAGAGAAGTTTCTCTTCAAGTCTCTTGCCCAACCTGAGATGGGATCACTTGTTCTTTTCTTGCTAATATGTTTGAGATCTCTGTGGATTCCAGTTATTCAACCATTGCCAGAGACAGAACCTGCAAATATCTTCTCCCATTCTGAGGTCTGTCTGCTTGCTTTACTTACTGTGTTCTTGGCTATGCAGAAAGTTTTCGTTTGATCAGGTCCCAGTAGTGTATTTTTGATGTTGTTTCTATGGCCCCGGGGGGGGGGGTCCTCCTCATAGAATGTTTGCCTAGTCCAATTTCTTCAAGAGTTTTCCCTGCATTTTCTTCTAGTATTTTTATAGTTTCATGTCTTAAGTTCAAATATTTAATCCAGTAAGAGTCTATCTTAGTTAATGGTGAGAGGTGTGGGTCCAGTTTCAGTCTTCTACCAGTCGCTAGCCAGTTCACCCAGCACCATTTATTAAGTAGGGAATCTTTTCCCTACTGAATGTTTTTAATTGGCTTGTCAAAGACCAAATAATAGTAAGTAGCTGAGTTCATCTCTTGGTTCTCTATTCTGTTCCACACATCTACCTCTCAGTTTTTGTGCCAGTACCATACTGTTTTGATCACTATCAACTTATAGTATAGTCTGAGGTCTGGTAGCATAATTCCTCCTGCTTTTTTTTTTTTTTATTTCTGAGTAATGTCTTGGCTATTTCAGGTTTTTAATGATTCCATATAAAATGAAATATTATTTTTTTGATATCTTTAAGTATGACAGTGGAGCTTTAATAGGGATTGCATTAAAATTGTATATTGCTTTGGATAATATGGACATTTTAACAATGTTGATTCTTCCCAGCCATGAGCATGGTATGTTTTTACATTTGTTAACATCTTCAGCTATTTCTTTTCTTAGAGTTTCATAGTTCTCTTTATAGAGATCTTTCATGTCTTTTGTTAGGTAAACAACCAAATATTTCATCTTCTTTGGTGCTAGTGTGACAAAAGATTGAAGCTGAAATAGTCATTAATGCTAAGAAAACTAGTGGTTCCTTGTTTTTGTGTTTTTCTCCACCAAAGGTGTCCAAGATGAGAGGACATCTGACCAAGCACAGGCCTTAGAAGGCATCTGAGCATGGTTCTCTGTCACTTTAATTTTCAGTACAGATGGAGTCTATGTTGCTCAGTAGGTACTGAACTCCTGGTCCCAATGGATCCCTGGACCTTGGCCTCTCGAAGTGCTAGGATTACAGGCATGAGCCACTGCTTCTGCCAGACATCCCTACCTTTATAAATCTTCATAAATACACTGGATAACCTCCCCACCCCCACTCGAAATTCCAGGATGTTGCAATTGTCACACAAGAGACTGAAACTATTACATGTAATACTTAATTAAGGATCTATGCTTCTAGGGATGACAGATTTACCTTCTTTTTCCTCTTTTCCCAGAAATAAAACCTTCAAGTTATGAGTAATTATACCCTACTGAGAAAAGCGATAGAGTGCTACACTCAGAGGACTTATCAAGCCCTGAAAATGTGGAGTCAACATTTAAGACTTTTTTTTTTAATTAATATTTCCCCCAACACTAACAGTTTCCCAGCATGTTCCCATGGGGAGATAGACAGCATTGTATCTGCATTTTAATGGAAATAAACAGGACTGGCTCATTCACTTTTTTACAACACTGGCTTCATGTCTCCAAACCAGTGTGGTGTAGTGAAAAGTGCCGTGTGTCAGTGAAAAGCTACAAGGAAGGTAATATTTTCCATTACTAGGAACAGAATTTTGGAGCAAATGCAATCATAACATTTGTTAAGAGGACTTCACAGGGGCTTATAGACTCTTTCAGCTGGTGCTAGGGGACAGAGAACCATCCTTAGAGGCCTTCTAAGGCCTGTGCTAGGTCAGATGCCCTCTCATCTTGGATACCTTTGGTAAACAAAAACACAAGGAACCACTGGTTGTCTTAGCATCAAAGACTATCTCAGCTTCAATCTCGGCTACTGTGCAATGTTGTTTAAGTCTGGAGCAGAATAGTCTAGTTTGTGGAACAGTATTCAATTTATTTTTCTAAGACTAATGGTCTCTTCTGGGCTCAATGGATACTTAAAACATTGGTTCTCATAGTTTTTGTAAGAATTAGCTATATTGCTTCTTAAAAATGCACATTCCTAGCCTTCACATACAGACTGCTTTGATTGGTTTCAGATTCAGAAATCTATATTTTAATAAGCAAGCAGCATCCCAGGAGATGCTGATAGAGGGGTCTGCAGTGAACCTTGAGAATCATAACTTAAAGGGATCTACAGATGGGTTTTAGGAAACCTGTGAAAAGCTGATATTGGATGAAGTATGTGTCCTATGGGTTCTTACAAATGCACATTTTTCTTGGGATTTTCAAATGGGTCTGTATTCCAAGGAAGGTTAAGAATCATATAAGGGATGAGATGATTTTGGACAGCTGACACTTCCTCTCAGAATTTGGATTCCACTCAGCCACAGTGAGTCCTAGGAAAATTCAGCAGTTTGGCTTAGGAAATGGAAATCACTTCCTCTGCTTATCTAGTTCCCTGGCTTAGCTCTTCTATTGTGAATCTGGATCTCTGTGCCATCATCCCATTGTCCCAACATTCCTGATGATATTCCTACAATCAGCCAGTAACTCAGTTGAAGGACATACAGGGGCCTCTACAGCCATGTTTTCTAAACTGTGATGGTCTTTTATGATTAAGGAATGATCTATGTTGAAAACACACAGATTTCATTCCTGGGGCATGTTCATCCATATCTTAGTTATTGGGCTAAAGAATCAGATTTCACTCTGGTGGCACTTAGAGAAAAACACTATTAATTGGATGTGTAATCTCCAGTAAATTCCTTAAGAGCCATGGGCATCAGCTTCTCTATCTGTATATCGGGATACAAATATCAGTGTCAAATTTTAATTACTGAGTGAAAAAAAATTGACATGAACGAACCTACAAGATAGTTTAAAATATTCTATCACAGCAGGATATTATTTTTGTAACTGAAACATTAGTGTGACTTCTGTGGCTTGATGATTGTTGTAGTCACAAGAATAGATGTCACTGTATTGCATATTAATGTAATAATTCATGACCCAAACAAGGGTTTACACAGAGCCCTTCTGATTGTTCCTTTCAGTAAGAGGCAGCTGAGAACCACCTCTTGCTGTAGTGTAAGAATTAGGAGGAAATGGAATAAGAGCAGATTTATAAGGACATATCAGACATGAGTTTAATAACCCAGCACTACATCTACTTCTTTTCTTTAATCATTTGTCTCTCTGCCAAGTTACTGCTACCAACTTTTTTCATTCTATTATTCTCTAATTTTCTTTACCTTTTTCAGCAAACCTTTTTTTTTTTTTTTTTTGAGACAGAGTCTCACTTTGTCACTCTCACTAGAATGACATGGCATCACAGCTCACAGCAACCTCAAACTCTTGGTCTTAAACAATTCCCTTGCCTCAGCCTCCCAAGTAGCTGAGATTCAGGCACCTACCACAACACCTGGGTTTTTTTTTTTTTAGAGATGGTCTCGATCTGACTTAGGCTGGTCTTGAACTCCTAAGCTCAGGCAATCCACCCGCCTTGGCCTCCCAGAATGCTAGGATTACAGGCATGAGCCTTTCAGTAAAACTTTTTTTTATTTCCTTTTCCTTCTCTGCCTCTTTGCGTTTTTTCTTTTCCCATTTTTACTCTTTTTTCCTGGGGAGATTGGATTAGGAAGAATTGGAGTTGTAAAATATTATTAATAAGCAATACCTGGAAAGATGGAATCAGCAAATACAAACAAATGGATAAAGCATCTGCCCTATTCTAAATCATTTCTGCTACAATTTTGTTGATGGCTAGTGCCATCCTACTGTCTCCTGGTTTCCAGAGGTTTTTCTTAAGAAGAAAATAGGTGATTGGAAGAGATGATTTCTAAGGACCTTTTCAGCTCTGGAAGGCTGGTTAATGAGAAGGAAGGTATCCATAGCAAACCAAACTTCCATTCTAATTTCCTTCACCAGGAAAATATAACTGGATGACACCTGTACCAGAGATGCTTCAACTACCATTTAATTAGATAATTTGGCAGTGATATGCCAGCCTCTGTGCCATGACAGAACAATCCCATGATAAATGGGTACTTTCTTGTACAGCCCAAAATGGGGAGGAGGGGGATATTAATACTCTTTATTTTTATAATGCTTTATTGCTTATAAAGCATTTTCACTATATGTGAATGTACCAAGTCTTCACTAGAATCATGAGGTAGAGATCCTACTTCCACATGTTACAAATGACAGTGCTGAGCTTGCAATTATTTGATTTGCTCAAGGTTAAACAAGGACAGTGAGGCAGCCTTCTATCTCCCAAAAAAAGAAAGTGAATCAATTCCTCATTAGCTCAATTTCTCCTCTGTTGTTAGGGCAACTGAAGGATTTGAACTCAAGCAGTTTCCTCCTCGAAGTTCCCACTTATAGACTTATTTGTCACAATAGATATAACTCACAAGTCTTGAAATCATTAATTCCTGGCAGAGAGGTTGTTCACAAAAGCATCTGGTTTTAGAAAATCTAGGTACCATTTGTCGGATAATGTAATGTTTTCTTAGATTTAAATAAAACGCTTCCCATCTGAAAGACTTGGTGAATGTTGTAAAGAGAGAGCTATATCAATATATTTATAAATAAATAAAAACAACATTACTGGCAATGGCTGATCCAATTTTGCAACAATATGTCCTACCTTAGGATTAGAATGAGCTCAAATTCATATTAAAACTAGAAGGTGGAGAAAATCAGAAGTTTGGCCACCAAGATTTAGGAAAACACACTTAAATCTTCCCACCCTTTCTCCCATACCAGCTAAGTAAGTAAAATATTGAGATGAAATATACAAAACCATGAAAGAAAAACTTTAAAACAATAGCAAGCAAAAACAATAAAACAGTAACTGCAAAACTTCTTTAGAATTGAATTAAATGGCACACTATCACCAGCTCCGTAGTCATCATTTTTTGCTGACCCCAGTTCAGTCACACATCCACTCTCGTAGCAGTGCACAGTATTTATGAAGTCATGCTGAGTTTCAGACAGAAAGATGAAAACCTTCTGTAGCTACAGGCCAGGTGCAATTGGAACTGGCCACTCTAAAGCTTGCCAGTTAAAGCAATCTCCCTCCTATAGGAGAGAAATAGATCGAGGTTAAAAACACATCACACTAGGAAGAGGTATCAGAACAGAGAGAAGTAAAGGGTGAAAAGTGATAGTGATTAGGAAATGGATACCAAATCATTCTGCCTCAACTAGCGTGTACTCAAAAAAACCTTAAGTTCCCCCAGCTGATTGAATGGGAGACCCCAGAAATACCCAGAAATAGATTAAAGCAGAGTTGCTGCCCATAAGAAGGGAGGTCATGACTCATCACACCCCTCTCCCTTCTAAGAGATATCCTTCATAACTTACTAACAGGCCTGAGACTATATAAGGCCAACCTTAAATCTGCTTAACACATCACTTGAATCTGGATTTACATCCAGTGACTTGTCCCTAACAGACTTCCTTAACCTTCCAAGCCTTTAGATCAGCAGTTCTCAACCTATGGGTTGCAACCCATAGGAACTGTATTAAAGGGCCGCAGCAGGAGGAAGGTTGAGAACTATTGCTTTAGACAAAGCTTCATTTCTTTAATAATTATAAATCCAAGAATCTTTAAACTCAACTATAACCTTCAATGCCCTACTTTGAGATGTCCTGTCCTTTGGGGACAAATCAATGCACATTTTCCATGTACTGACTTATGACTTTATGGGTAATTCCTGTCTTCCTGGAATGTCTGAAACCAAACTGTAAATCAACCATGATGAGATCACTTGATAGAGGCATCTTGGATTTTGTTCTCCAAGCTGTGGTCAGACATACTCAGCTCAGAACAAATCTCTTAGAATTAATTTATATAACTTGGGTTCTTTTCCACTGACACTTAGATATAGCAAGCTGTAGATGTCAAATGCACAAGGCTACCATGTGAGACACTTGAAAGCAATGCAGAGAAGAATCTAGAAACAAGGCAGGCAGTGAAAGAGACATGCAGAGAAAAGCCATCTTTTTTAATGTGTATGGCTCTCCAGAAAAAATTTCCTAAGGAATCACATTTCAGTGCTGGTGTGGGCTGTTCTTAAATGACCCCTCCACCTCCTATCCTCCCTAATCCTTGCCTTATGCTCAATTTAATTACTGTTCATGGTTCATGTTTGGATTGATACAAAAAGGGGTTTTTACATTTTATCAGAGATCATCAAAGAAAGGTTTTGTCGTTAGTGTAGATTTGGGAAAATCATTAAAATAGAGTTGGAGGAAGGCCAGGTGCAGTAGCTCATGCCTGTAAACCTAGCACTCTGGGAAGCCGATGTGGGGGGATTGCTTGAGCCCAGGAGTCTAAGACTAGGAAGAGTAAGATCAAGAACTCTTCTCTAAAAATAGCTGAGTGTGGTGGCTGGCACCAGGAGTCCCAGCTATTCAGGAGGCTGAGGCAAGAAGATCACTTGAGCCTAGGAGTCTGAGGTTGCTGTGATCTGTGATGCCATGGCCCTCTACTGAAGGTGACAAAGTGAAACTCTGCCTCAAGAAAAAAAAAAAATAGATTTGGGGGAATATATGCCTTCAGGCTTGTCCTTGACCTGTTACTCTAAGAGTTATTCTTCCTTCTTCCCCTTCTCTTCTGAATCACTATCAGGTGGGCTGGTACAGGCTACATTATCTAGGCTCCCTTGTCAACTGGGTTCATTCAATGACATGCACCGACAGAAAATTAGAAGATGGTGGCAGGGAAGGAGCCAGTGTGTTCTTCTACCTGTCCCTACCTTGGTCACGGCCTGGTAGTGGCTGTATCTCCTCTGATCAATCCCCTTCACTCCAGAAACCCTTCACCCTTCCATTATCTCACCAGTTAACTTTAATCATTGAGTTGCCTCCATGCCTTATCAGATTTTCAAAACTCAATCATCTATGTGACAAATTCTTTGAATTTAATTTTCGTTTTTCAAAAAACTGAGCAATTTCTGTTTACCTGGGTGTGCTTTTACTGATATGATTATCTTTTATTCAAGCTTTCTATTATTAAAATAGATGGTAATATTACTGATTAATTTTATCATGCATTTGTACAAAACAAATTATTAAATAGCCAATATATATACTATATATATTATACATACACATATATGTGTGTGTATATATATATATATGTAAACAGTTTTGTTAAATTTTCTACTAAATTGGTATGATTATAATCAATTTATAATCTACTCGAGTTACTGCTGTATGGAATATGAGCAGGAATAAAAGAAGTAAACAGAAAGGATGTTCAAATTGTGTTATCATCTAACAGTACTCAGTTTTGGTGAAGATAGAAGCTCAAAAATAAAGGAACGTATTTTTTTCAAAATATGTTCTAGGAAAAAGTTCTTTTAGAAAAAAAAATGAGAAAACATTTAATGGAAAGTTCTGTCTGTAGAGCAGTATTTCTCAAAGTATTGTTCAGAGACCAATTATGTCAGTTTCACTCAGGCTACATGTCAAAATATTAAATTGTTCCTAGGCCCCACCCTAGATCTCCTGAACTAGAACTTTGGTGTGTTGTTTACAAGAATCTGTTTCTAAAATAAATACACTTAGTGATTTTGATGTACATGGAGTTTTGAGGCTCATTGCCCTAATAAAGTAAATAGATTACAACTGGTCATTAGAATTGCTTGAGCCAGTAACAGTTTATAGTTGGAGTAAACCCCACATTTCAGAAATGTAAACACATCTTTTCATAATAAATACAACCATAATGATCAGTTTTTTTCACTCCATCTTCTCAGTAATTTTCTGGGGACTACCAGGAATCCTCAGCTAAATTTTGATCTAACTTTGATTCTTAGTTATAATGGTATTAGTGGTATTAATAGTGCAGCGAGAATAATTTTTGGCTGCATTAAGTTCTCTGTAAATATTTGATGACAATATTAATTATCTTCTCCATCTCTTTATCCATACAATCTAATACAATGTCCAACTATCAATACATATTTGTTGACAACAATTGAATTGATGAGAATTCCTCCAAACCCTTTCATTTCATGCAACTCTACTAGTGATCAGATAGAAACATTCGAGAATCTTATCTCAAGTAGTTCATAATTAGTATTTTCATTAATTTTATGATTAGTGATTTTATTTCTCCTCAATACAGTACCCAACCAATGTGGCTCATTTTCCAGAGATTTTAATTTGAGCTCTTTGCTGCCAGGATAAAATTTAAATATTCTATGAAAAGTAGAGATAATAAGGGAAGAAAAATAATTTAGAAAAAAAAGTAGCAGGAACTTTAGCCTTGGAGGAATCTGCCTGATTATGTATAGTTAAAATATAAGGGTAGTGGCTGCCCTGGTTAAGATTGCAATGGAATGAAGGATATCTTTCTTTTGCAGTCTCTCCTCGCTTGTGTGCCTTTCATTTTTTGTTCTTTCCAGGAATCCTATTTTTTGTGTTGCTCTTTATCCAGGCACTCCCTCATTCAAGGTCTCGCATGTGTCTTGGGTTCCCACACCCTTTCTGACCAGATCCCTGCTTCGGCTACACCTGAAAGGATCCCTTTACCTGATTTTTTTTTTTTCTATCATCTCTCATTCTGTTATTGCCTTCACTTTGGGGCCAAGCTATTTGAACCTTCCAAAAGGTCCATTAAACAAAAAGGAAGACCAGAAGTCATTCAAAGTGTCTTTCACATAGTAAGTGCAGCAGTCTTTGATAACTGGGGATAATGGGGTCCTCTGGCCAGTTCTAAAAGATACATAGCTCCCTCTCTGACACACACACACACATATGGTCTGGGTTGCCTCATCTACCTTCAGTTACTACCCTCCTCTCTGTTCTCTGCCTCTGCAGGATGAATTTAGGAGAAAGGAACAAGAACTGCATGGAATTTATAACTTTGTGCTTATCACTCCTCCCAAACATCTCACCTCCAAAACTCTGACAGAGCCAGCTGCTTCAAGATGCAGACAACATCATTTTTTTTAAACTACAGTGCCAGGCAATCATGGTTTACAAACTAGTTTGAAGTGCACAAACTCACCTTACTCAGCTAGATCGGATAAGTTACAACTCTACAGACTCAGCATATTAAGTTAAAAATTGCTTAAAGCACCGTGCCAACTCTTCAAAGTCTTCCCCATATCATTCTCTAGGCGGGGAAGCAGACTTTATAACCTAAACATTTGAATTGGTCTCTTTTCCTGTCATTATAATCTTAATTCCTCTATTCCAAAATCAAGATATCTGCTTCAGATGATTCTTAATAAGGTGAACCACTTACTATTCAGAAGAACACTGGGAATCTAAGACGGTATTCATACTCTCATTCTACACATGTACTGTCTGGGCATCTATTGAACACCAGTAAAAGATCCAATCTTTCTTCCCAATGACACGAAGTTTGTTAGTGGGCAAAGAGATGTATGACAAGCTTTATTACAATATGATACATGCTACTGTTTATGTATGGATGTGGATAGGTAAATATGAAATTTAAACTCGAACATAAAAGATAAATTAAATTTCAACAAAGAAAGATAGGTTATGGCACAAGAAGGAACACTGTGATAAATGGCATGGAGATATAGACAAAAATGGCTGATGCAGGTGGCAGTAACCACCAGTGTGCATGCATGAAATACAAGGTAGGAATCAAAGAATGAGGAAAGCTGAGGCTGAAAGATACGGGTGGGATGATATGATTAAAATGCATGACTCAATTCACTTAGCATAGTGTTCTCCAGTTCCATCCTGGTTGTCCCAAATGGCAAAATGGCAGAATTTCCTTCTTTTTTTGTAGCTACATAATATTTCATTGTTGAGTATGTATCACAATTTCTCTATCCATGGATGGATGCTGAGGTTGATTCCACATCTTGGTTATTGTAAATAGGGCTGCAATAAATGTGGGAGTGCCCATATCTTTTTCAATATACTGATTTCTTTTCTTCAGGATATATACCCAGCAACAAGATTGCTGGGTCATATTCTATTTTCAGATTTTTGAGGAACCTCTATACTGTTATTCACAGTGGTTGTTCTAATTTACACTCCCACAAAAGTGCCCAAGGGTTCCCCTTTCTCCACACCCTCGCCAACATTCATTATTTTCTATCTTTTTGATGAGAACCATTAGATTAAGTGAAATAAGCAAAGCACAGAAAGACAAATCTCACATGTTCTTGCTTATATGTGGGAGTTAAATATTACAAACAGTTGTTCTCATGGAGACAGAGAGTAGGATGATGGTTACCAGAGGCTGGGAAGGGAGCAGGGAGTGGGGAATAAAGTGAGGATGGTTAATGGGTACAAAAGTATAGTTAGGTTGAACAAACAATATGTGATAGCACAAAAAAGTGACTAACAATAAGTTAGGATATACAGGTACTTTAAAATAACTAAAAGAGTGGAATTGGAATGTTCTGAACAGAAATAACAAATGCCTAAAGTGATGGATACTTCAATTACCCTGATTGATTAACTCACATTGTACACCTATATCAAAACATCACATGTACCCTATGAAGATATACAACTACAGTAGAACCTCTGTAAGTTGACCACCTAAAGATTGTAACAAACTGGTCAACATTCAGAGAGAATCAACATAAGGAATTACTGTACTGATATATACATCTGGTCTACGAAATCAGGTCAACTTAAAGAGCTGCTCGATGTAGGGAGGTAGTCAACTATGGAGGTTCTACTATATTATATACTTATAATGATCAAATATTTAAAAATTAAAAATATTTTCAGCTTTGTGAACCATATAGTCTCTGTCACTACTACTCAACCCCGCCATCATAGAAGGAAAGCAGCCAGTGATTATGTGTAAAGGAATAGTCATGGCTGTGTGGCAATAAAACTTTATTCATAAATAATATAAAATAAAACCCATGGATTTTCTTTTGTGAATATTTCTCTGAGACTAAATTCAGGGAAATCAGATAGGAAGTTGCTAGCTGTTCATACTAAGAAATGGTGACGAGCACAGCTACAGGGATGAAAAGGGGGAAATAGATTGCTGTTCCTTTGAGAAGCAGAATCCCTAGAAGTTGATGACTAAGGCATTGTGTAGGTTAACAGGGACGAGTGAGAACCTCAAAGTGCCTCCACAATTTCAAGTGTTAGTAACTGATGGAAGAGTTTACTATTAACTGAGATTAGCAATCCAACAAAAAAAGATTTCTGAGTAGGAGGGATGTTTAGGTGTGCTATTTAGAGAAAGAAATTTAAAGAAATTGTTGCTAGGATGTTAGAAATCCTGGTAGAAATTTCAGTCAGAAAATCACAACTTAAAAAAAAAAAAATTAGTGCTGAGATGTTTTCCTATCAGTATTTTTTTTTTAGAGACAGAGTCTCAATTTATCCCCCTCACTAGAGTGCTGTGCAGTCACAGCTCACAGCAAACTGCAACTCCAGGACTTAGGCGATTCTCCTGCCTCAGCCTCCCAAGTAGCTAGGGCTACAGGCACCTACCACAACCCCCGGCTATTTTTTTGTTGCAGTTTGGCCAGGGCTGGGTTCGAACCCGCCACCCTAGGTTTATGGGGCCGGCACCCTACTCACTGAGCCAAGGCACCACCCCCTATCAGTATTTTTTCTGAGTAAAAGCTACAGGAAGTGTGGATCTGGGTGGGAAGAAGACTGTGTAGAAAAATTTGGTCAATATCTCCTTACAAAAAAATAAGTGGTTAAATTGTTCCAAAAAATTTCAACAATCAGCTTAGTTGTCACTTCTTCCAGGACGCCTTCCTTCTGTCAAGGAAAACAAATAATAAAATAAAATGGTTTTCTTTTGTGAATATTTCTCTGAGACTAAATTCAGGGAAATCAGATAGGAAGCTGCTAGGGAAAAATAGTGAAGATCATAGCTATAGGGATGACAAGGGGAAAATAGATTTGACGTTCATTTGGGAAGTAGAATCCCTAGAAGTTGATGACTGATGCATTGTGTACGTTAAGGGAAAAGAATAAGAACCTTAAAGTGCCTTCACAGTTTTGAATGGTACTGACTGATGACAGAATTCACTACTGACTGAGATTAGTAATCCAACAAAAAATATAGGTGCCCTTTCTGTCTGCCTCCACTTATACCCCAGCTGCACTAGCATTATACTTAACCACTATCCTATGAGAATTCATTTGCATTTATTGTATTCCCACTGAAGTGAAGTTTCCTTAAAACTGAGACTTTATGCTCTTATGCAATTTTGTGGTCCCAGACACATCGTAATTCTTAGTACAACATAGCACAACCAAGTTCTTGCAGGAACCAGTGCAAATCCACTAGAATAAATGAATCAAATAGTGAGTAAATGAATACATAAATAAAACAGAACAATGAGACAAAGAGTCATCTTACAGACATGTAAGCTAGAAGCAGAATGAAGATAGGCAAAGTTCAAGGTTAACAATAGGAAATAAGAACAGTCAAGTAGGGTGAAATCAGAAGAAGGATTCCTTAAGATTAACCAAATAGTATTTCATTTGAGCCTTTAAAAAAAATCATTTTAGGGGACAGGAGTCAGGATTTGGTTCCTTGGTGAATTTACGGAACACAGAAAGTGGTTGCCACAACCATTGACTATACCTGCATAAATTTATAACATTAAGAAAAGGTGAACATATTGGTGGCCAGAACTTATAATTTGGAAGGAATGAGGTAGAATATCCTTGGCAAATGATAAAGATTTGCATGTGAAGGAAACTGAAAAGGTATGCAGAAAGAAACAGGAGTGAAAGATACGATAATACAATAATACAATACAATACAATAATGAAAAATGGGCAGAGGGACATTTATAATTTTACTTCTGTCCACAGTCTCTGTTATCACACACACACCCCCCACTCAGCTGTATGAATAGCAGGTGTTTCCTAAGCATTTGTTGATCAACTACTAATGAGGAGAGATTGAACAGTTAATGCTAAATGCTAGGCCCAAGAGAGGGCACTGTTTTCTACTGGTACTCTGACATTTCAAGAAGCTTCAACCACATTACTGGGAGAAGGGGAATAAGACCAGCAAGCTGTAAGAGGTGGTTTCTCTGCCACAGGCTTGTGGAGGACAGTATCATCTGGGTATTGTTCCCTGAATACAATAATGGTGTGGAATGTGCCATTTCCATTTAAAAGCCTGATACAGTCTCTCTATTTTTCTAATGACAGTGGCTTAAAAAAAAAAAAAAAAGTAGTAGTGACATTCTCATCTACTGTGCTATTCAGTTTACGAAAGACAAAGTCCAGCTTCCTGGCCTGCCTTCTCTCTGGCCTTCAGACAATCAGCTCATGACCCTGAACAGAAAACACATTGCCCCAGTGGCTTCGAATGTTATTTGTCATGAAATCTCCCAGTCCCCTTTAAAATCCTGCCAGAGGGCTTGGTTCAGTGGCCTTCTGCAGCTGTGAATTCAACAGGTTAAAGCTACATCTTGTGAAAAATGTTCATTTGTTCTAAATTTACCACCCACTATGCCATGGAGTGACCCTTTGTTCTTCCATGAAACCACCAGGGGAAAAAAAGCAAGCGAGAGCAGCAGCAGCCCAGCTCCGGGAAGCCTGGTGCTGCCTGTGTTTCCTCTTTCCTTGTTTTTTTCTACTTGTAGGTAAATAAGCATCCAAGCTCCTGTCTGAAAAATTCTGCCCAAGCTCCCACCACCTTGTCAAACTCTTCAAGGGAAACATTATTGCCTTAATTGCTTAAGCCCAATTTGCATAATATGGAGTTCTGACAGCCGCAAAAACAGGGATGCAAAAAGGAGATTAACAAGGGAGGTGCGCGCTTAGCCAACCCTGTGCAGTTTGGAAAGGGGACCAGAGAATTCCTTGGATGGGTGGGTTAGCTGTTTTGTCTGCTCTCTGTCCCTCCCCCCTGTACCTCCTTCTCTATATCCCACCTTCAGGTTTGTTTGTTTTTCATTTGCATTCATTGGCTCCTAGCATGTGCCCAGACTGCTAATTGCCATTCCTAGCAGAGCCTCCTTCAGGCCCTGGGAAAGCTCCGAAGCACCAGCCAGTACGGATTTAAAAACAGCCTTGTCTCTTTACACCAAGCTCATCCAAACAGTCAAAATGTTAACACTTCTTGGGAAGGCAGTGACAGTGATGGCATCTTACTCATCTTTGTGCCTTTAGCATCTTTTCATGAGACTACACTGATTTCTCTGAAAGAATCACGGATGGTCAACTTGTCTCTGTGACGTCCAGAGACATGCCCCAGTGCATGGCTGGCACGGTACCCCCAGCCCCTGGGCGGACATCTGTGCCATTCTCTCTAGTAGTGTTTTGGGCTCCTTGTTGCCTAGAGGTTAACAGACCCTGTAAAAGAGCCTCTCATCTGGATCCCGTCACCCTGCATCACTTCTTTAAAAGGAAAATGTTCCACTTGTTAAGGCTTTGGCCTAGGAGGTATAGAAGCTGTATGCTGCATTTCCCTGCCGCTCAACCAGCTTGCCAAAACTGTTAACCTACCGAGGACTTGAAACGACCCCTTTTCCCTCAATACCCACACCTTGATGAATCTAACTAGAGACTTGTTCCTGAACAATGATAAATGTGACTTATTTTAAACAATTGTGGAGAGACCAATGGACTTGTTCTGCCCTATCAAGGATGCTAGCTTTTCATCTTTAATAAGCATGAATACATCAAGCGTTTTCCATTCCATTACTCAGGAAACCCTAACACTTCCCCTCAGTAAACTCTGTAGTGGGTTGCCTGACAAGTTAACACACATCCCTCCACCCCTGCAGTCTTTGATTTCTTCTTTGATTCTTCAGATTCTGGGTTTGCCCTTGTCTCTGTCTTTGTTAGATTTTTATTTCAGCCATGACTGCCCTAGTCCCATCCTTTCATACCCTTTTTTTGGTTCCAGTAACTCCTACTTTGGACACTCTTTCCTACTCACCAATAAACTCTTCTTGGGTGCTGCCAAGTTTGCCTTCTGGCATGGAAGTGAAACATCACTCTATGCAAGTGAAACATCCAAACCCCAGTCATGATGGCACCACTAAAAGGTACCAGGAGACACACAGCAACGTCGTCTTTGTATGTGGTTGAAGTAAACAAACACAATTGATTTTTATGTATTGATTTTGCATCCAACTACTTGTTTAAACTAGTTTATATGTTTAAAGAGTGTATAAATCCTCTGTATTTTCTACAGCTAATAAGAGCTTTATATCTTGCATTCCAATCTTCATTTCTTTACTTTTTTTTTTATCTTGCCTCTGTGGCTATGAAGCTTTTGGTGGAATGTATTATTGAGATTCTTCCTGATATAGAAGGCAATGGTTAATTTTACTATTCAATATTTTGCTGTTTTCTTTCCAGTAGATTTCTTTATGAAGTCAGGAAGTTCCTTTCAATGTGAATATACAATCTATTTTTACCATGAATGGAGATAGTAATGTATCAAATATCTTTTCTCCATTATTGTTTTTATGGTATAAACACTCTTATAAATTTTTGTCCCATTTTTAGAAGTAAATTTTTTAAATTTATATTGTTCCTATGGGTATAGTTCCAAATCCTTGTGAATATGTTATTATATAAGGGGTTCAAACTGAGGTACTTTTTGTGCAGACTGTGATTTCAGCATGTGTGTATGTTTATATGTGAAAGAAGTGGCGAAGGGGGGATTGCAAAGAAAAACATACGGTGATCAGTGATCAATTAGTTGGATGGTATATTGTCTTTGATCTAGGACCTGAAACTAAACAAATAAGCTTTGGGATTTTATTTTATTTTTTTAACTGTTTATCTAACAGAAACTGTTTAGAAATAAATAATAAGCATTTTGGCTTTCCTGCCTTAAGTTTTATTTGTGATGATATTGATAATCATGATGATGATGATTTGGAAGCATAAATACAGTATAGAATAAGAGTAGAGAGAACTCCTAGTAGGGAATGATGGAAAAGTCAGAGATAGATAATTAAGAAACAATAACCACAAAGGGAATGTGGTTTCCTGTAATCCCATGTTCATTTTCAGCATTATTCACAATAGCCAAGACATGGAGTCAATCTAAATGTCCACCAACAGATGATTAGTTAAAGGAACTATGGTATATGCACACAATGGAATAGTATTCAGTCTTAAAAAAGAAAGAAATCCTTTCACTGAGGGCAACCAATGGATGAAGCCAGAGGGTATTATGTTAAGTAATATAAGCCAAGCACAGGAAGACATGCACAATTTCACTTACCTGTGAAATCTGGAAATGCAAAACTCACAGAAAGCCGAGAGTAGAATGGCAATTGCCAGAATTTGGGTAGGAAGAGGATTTGGAAGAGGTTGGTCAAAGGACCCAAAATTTCATTTAGTCATTAGAAATAAATTCAAGAGATCTATTATACAACATAGTGACTATAGTTAATAATAATGAATTGTATACTTGAAAATTGCTAAGAGAATAGATCTTAAGTAAATAATAAATGATAAGTATGTGAGGTGATACATACACTAATTAGTTTGATTTAGCCATCCAACAATTTATACATGTTTCAAAGCATCATGTTGTACATCATACCCATATAACGTTTTGCCAATTTAAAAAGTAAATAATTTAATAGCAATAACTAAGATTATATTAAACTAGATTAAATTTGTACTCTTTTTTAAATTAAATCATAGCTGTATACATTAATGCAATCATGGGGTACAATGTGCTAGGTTTATATACAATTTGAAATATTTTCATCAAACTGGTTAACATAGCCTTTTGCAGAAATATAGGAACACCAAGGGATTTTGGAGTATTTTTTTTTTTAATAATGAGAAACTAAAAAGGATAAAATGAACTAGCCCTATAGTCACAGCTTAAACATGGTAATGGACAATCTCGGCATTACCAGGGTAAATGGTAAAAGTGTGCTGATTTTATGTGTATATGGTTGAGCTCTTATCAGATGTCCCTGATAAAGAACTAGTCAATCTGGTAAAATAATGAAAAGTAATTAGTGATCAGAATTGATCTCAAAGAAAGAGGCTCTTATCACTTCTTGTTTAATGAGGTCTATGCTATCTTCTACCCCTTCTTTACAGATAAAAACAAAATGTGGCCAGCAAAGTGCCTCATATCTACAATCCTAGCACTTTGAGAGGCTGAGGCAGGAGGCTTATTAGAGGTCAGGAGTTCAAGACCAGTCTGAAGAAGAGCAAGACTCTGTCTCTACAAAAAAATAGAAAAATTATTCACGCATGGTGGCAGACACCTATAGTCCCAGCTACTTTAGAAGTGAAGGCAGGAGGGTCACTTGAGCCCAGGAGTTTGAGGTTGCAGTGAGCTGTGATGACACCACGGCACTCTAGCCAGGGTGACAGAGCAAGACTCCATCTCAAAAAACAAAAAATGTGAGGAATGGGCAGCAGAGAGGTGGTAACAGAAGACAGTGACTTCACAGGTTGACACTGGTCACTCTTCTGATTGTGCTACCCTACATGTAACAAAAGTGAGAAATTGGATTACAGTTGGGTTCTTACTGTGATAAAGACTAGGAAAGGAATGCGAAGAAAGGAAACTTTTACCCAATCCAGTGACACAAGATTTTATTGCTTGAAACATTTTGTTGAGCAGCCATGAGGCAATTCACAGCCTAGTACTTCTGGAAAATAATGAACCATGTGTGCTGTGATATCAAGTAAATAGAGTTGGAATTGAGAGAATGCTTACGATCAGCCAATTGGAAAGATGCACAAAGTTCAGTTCTAGGCGCAAAATGATTCAGAAGAGATGAGTTACCTTCTGAGCAAATTTTGAAGATGCCAAAGGTGAAGGATTTTTAATGTTTTTTATTTGCAGCAATACCATAATGTTTCTTGATAAAGATCAGAATAAAAGAAAGAGCCAATTTAGAACAGAATAGGAAGGAAAGTCATTGAGAAATTAGTCTATAAAGACTGACATTCTCCTGAGTATATTCACTTTGTAATTTCACTTTTACCATTTACTCTGCTAAGGCAGAGATTGAATTTAGAGAATTTTGTTTAGAAACAATATAAGACTTCAAAGAAATTGCAGAAGTAAAATGAGCTTCAAAGACATTTGTCTGAGTTGATTAGATACTGCAAATGTATATTTAAGCATTTAATGACCATCTAACTAATGTTTAAAGCTTATAAAAATCATTAGAAGGTGTTTTGAAATTACAAATCTGTGTGTTTGTTCCTTGTAACAGTCTTCTCTATCAGCTGGGTGAGTGTAAACCTGGGTACATAGATAGATTGGGCTAGGAATAGGGGCAGGGAACTTGTCTCTAAGTACAGAGCTCTATTGCATTACTGCCTTAAAGGTGTGACCTGTGTGAAAACCCCCAAATTTTAAGACTTAGCAGTAAGTGGGAAGTTCTAGTAACTTGAGAATTTGCAATGGGTCACTTTGCAATTTTGAATTTTAAAACTATATTCAAAGATCCTAAAGCTTCACTATCCACGACCAATTCTCCTCCCATAATATTTAAGGATGAATACTCAGAAGTGGATGGCTGAATTATGTCCCAGTTTGATTTCTAATTATTTTGTGTATGTGAAAACTCTATACTGTTTTTCATAGCAGCTACATCATTTTGAATCAAAATTAGGATCTCAAAGAGACATTAGCAGTCCTATGTTCATTGTATCACTATTCACAATAGACAAGATGTGAAAACAAGCCAAATGTCCACTGACAGATGAGTGGATGCAGCAAATGTAGTATGTGCACACAGTGGAATACTATTCTGCCTTTAAATAGGAGATTCTGCAATGTAGTATGACATGGCTGGATGGATCTAGAAGACTATATACTAAACGGAGCAAGCCAGTCACAGAAAGACAAATATTGCATAATTCCAGTTACATATGGTATCTAAAACAATCACATTCATAAAATCAAAAAGTGGACTAGTGGTTTCCAGAGCCTAGGAACAGGACGGGAGGAGTTACTAATCAAGGGGCTTAGATTTTAAGTTGAGCAAGTTGAATAAACCCTAGAGATCTCCTGTCTAATATTGTACAGATAGCAATAATGTATTGTACACTTAAAAATGTGTTGATAAATCATCTGTTTAGTATCCTTACCACGACTGCTTTTTTTTTTTTTAAAAAGAAAAAAAAAAGAAGATTTATGGGACATTTAAAAGCATAAAGAGTTCATACAAAAAAAGAGAATGTCAAAATTATTGATCAGGGGCTACAAATATGAAACATATAAATTAATCTCTACACTTTTAATGGAATTTAGTGGCAAATTATGATTCGAAACAAAATTGTTTCCTTTCTAAAAAGCTTATCATTATTTCAGCTAATGTGTAAATTAAGCTCAGCTTTATAGGTCAGGTCCTGTTCAAATAATTGATCCCTTTATAAAATGCCCTATAACACAAATCCAGCCTAGAGTGAAAATGCACTTCCGATCTTGCTATGAGAAAATGGTCCTCTCTGCAAAGCCAGAAATCAGGTTATATCTTGCCGCACAAGGCTCCAGGTTTTCCATTTAGAATGTGCACCCTAATCTAAAGAGTATGAATTTGTCTTTAAAACTATGTAAAGGAGCCAGCAGGGGAGAGGCACAACAGAGTCATCTCTAAGCAGTAAAAAGAGTAATGGGAAGAGGAGAAATACTGAATCTCAACAGACTATGACTAAATATTTTTTTTTAAGTCTTAAAAGAGCTGAAAGGCAATGAAATAACCAGATTCCAAAGTGGACTTGACAATGATACTTTGGGTCGTCTTTATTTATTTGTTCACCTGTTAATTCAATAAACTTTATTAAGAATTCAGTATGTACAGAACACTATACGGGAAACCTTGGTGATGGATGGACCAGGAATAGGGACCATGGTCCCAGTCCTCGAGAAACTTACAAAATTTACTGTCATAAGAAGAGAAAAGTAAGGAACAAATAAAGGCTAAATTGCTAGAGTTTCCTTTGGCCAACTGTGAGATGCTGTCCAAAACTCATTCTCCTTTTCATCTATAATAGAGACTTAGCTACGTCTTGGTCACTCGGTGAAGACTATTTCCCAGTCTTCTTTGCAGTTGGGTGTAAATATGAGGTTAATTCAGTGGGAGTATAAGTGAAGCGTGATGCTTCCAACCCTGCTCTTTAAAATCCTGGGCCCCTACTGCCTTGACACCTTTCTCATAGCCTGCTTGTGCAAGACAGTGAGAAGAAAAACAATTGCCTGGATCTTGCCACTTACTGAAGAAACTACCCACCTCCATCAAGACCATTGACTTCTGAACTGTTTGTTGCCTAAAACGAATGAACTTCTATTGCATTTCAATTTCTGTTTTTCGTTTACTTGTTTTATTTTCCTGATATATTTGTTACAGACTCTTTGCCTGAGTGCTAAATAATTTAGCTTCCAAGCAATCAAAGAGGTGTGTTTAATTAGAGAGGACTCCTTGAGTTGATGTGGAGAGAGATTATGGGCATGAATTGTCTGGGGTGGGGAGGGTAAGTATGTTCAGTGGCTCAGTAATCAGGACAAGCCATGGTAGGTGGGGATAACAGAGTCAATTAAAATGAAAAGGCTTTAGTAAGAAAGTAGTAAATAACAAGGTTCAAATGATTGTAAAATCACAGTCGTGTAGCACCGTAAAGTGTTCTAGAGGCCATGTGGTCTATCTCCCTTCCCTAGGCATGACAATTGCCTACAAATTTTGGAATAAGTAACCACGCAGCAGCTGCTTGAACAGGAAAGTTACTACCCCACAAAGGTACATATTCCTTTTAATGTAGCTACAAACATGAGAAAATTCTTTCTTAAATGAATCTAAAATCTACCTATTCAGACTCTCCAGTCAGTGGTTCAAGTTTCGTTCACACAATTGACATCAAAATACGTTTATCCGTCCTAAAATGTGACATCTCATTTAAGCCTTAGTTTGCCATTTCTTCCTTTAGCTTTTATTTTTACACTTGATCTTAGCCAAAGGCCAAGAAGTGGCAGCCTTTTTATTTTCAAACCAACCTCCTCAAGGTTTTTTAACATGTCCCTCAGCACCCTTGACTTTGAGGCTCATCGCTGTCAGGATCACTCCGTAATGGGCCTTCTTCGGTTCCTGATGTTCTTGGAGTGGCAGCATTGAACGTGCTACTCTCGGTGTGCTCTGACAAGGACAGAAAAATCGACATTCACTGTCCTTATTCTGAGCAGTGCACATCTTGTACTAGAGCATAGGGTCAAATTAGCTTATTTTTCCTGGAAGCACTGCTTTAATATCTAAAACCAATTACTTTTATGCCTTGGATGAGCTGGTAAGGGCATATGAGACTCCAGAAGCAGGGAAAGAAAAAAAAGGATTTTTATAAGAATATAATACACAAAGTGATGAGGAAGTGGGTAACACAAGAAAGTGTTTTCAGGAAAAAAAATTAGAAGGCATAGTAATGAATTGGATGTGAATAGTAAAAAAAGAAAGAAAAACTTCACTGAAATAATGATGAACTTAAAACAGGAGATTTAGGAAGAAGGGCTGGAAAGGAGCTATTAGGTGGACATTTTTTCAGCTCTGTAGAAATATTCACAGCTAGTTTCTGCTTTACTCAATGGGGAAAGGAGAGAAATAAACTATGTTGGAAATAGATCGTGTTCAGATGCAAAATGGGACAGGAAGAGGAATGCTTGTTCTTATGTACGGTTTAGAACCAGGATGGAAGAAGAACAGATGGTTTGGTGGTTCAGATAAGCACTTAAAGTGAGGCTGTTCTTATCCTAAGCTTATTCCAACCACCCAAGTTGCTTGAATCTGCAATATGACATTGGAAATATCACAATCAGGAAGCTTTTAAATGAGATTTCTGGCACTTCCTGAGGCGGTTGTATTCTCCAAAATCTGTTTTAATTAAGACTCAGGAGATTAATTCTCACTGCTGGTGGCTCTTGTGGTATGAGCCCACACCTTCACCAAACAGATAAATTCATACAGGTAACTGAGCCAAAACACTTTAATATCAAGTCCCCAGGATTTATAGCTGTTTTCTTCACCCAGACTGTAGAGCTCAAGGAATCCTGCTTGAAAACGCAAGCACTAACCCTCCACAAACCAAAGAAACTGCAGAAAGTGTTCATGTTATAGACAAGTGACTAGTGACATAGAGTAAAATACAACTGGCCTCATATTCTGGCTCTTCTACCAATGGCTGACTTTGAGTAAGTAATTCACTTCCCTGAGCTCTGATTTTATAATGTGTCCACAAATGCTTGCATTCTTGCGTTCACTTCTATCCAATTAATTAAGTGCCTACTGTGTTGTGCACAAATATTAAGACAAAGGCCCTGCCTTGAGGCATTCACAGCCTAGTTGGAAGAAGCACATTGGATTACAGTTTTCCCTTCAGTTATTTTAAAGTGAGCTGTGGGCAAAACATTTTACATAGTATTTTCTTACTTATTCCACCCAAAAGTTTTATGAAGATACTAGTATTTTCAGTTACAAATGAGAACTGAAGATTAAAAAGTAAGTAGAAACTGAGGAAGGGGGGATGCCAACGTTAATATTTGAAATCAGGTATTTCTAATTCTGAAACTTTTGTTCACAACCTGTGTACCATGCTGCTCATGGACTAGACCATGGGGACGCCTCAGTGCCTCTTCAGGCCATAATCCAGGGAGTCCCTTATAAGGTTTGGGGTACGCTTTTATTCCTACTATGGTTCAGGTGAAAGACACCACATTTTAAAATTTGGTGCAAAGTAAATTTAGTCTTAATCTCTTTCAACATCTGAGGTTGTTACTGAGCAGTTTGATAAAGCAACAGATAATAGGAGCTGTGGATCATGTGCTGGTAATTCAGAAATGGGAGTCAAATGTGGGGAGTTGGGAGGAAGACAGAAAGAGAAACAGAGAGACCCTTCTTTCTATGCAGTCATCTCCCCAAAACAGTAGGCCCCGTGGGTATTTGAAGGCAGATTTATAGATGGGATTTAGGAGAAAAAAGATGGAGACTAAGTATGTAATTGATCTCAGAAGGAAATAACATAGACAAGGCATCAACATACTACTTACGTATGGATACTACATAGAGACTGCTATAATTTATAGCAGGCCTTGCCTGATGAACTCTGTTTTAGAATGCATAGAAACATTGGATTCTCCTGATTATTTGTTACTAAAATAGATTTACCATTTTGCTGTTTAACTTAACTTTAAACACCCCTTGCCACAATTTTTATGTCCTTTGTCCTTGCCCTCCACCTGCTAACAGTTTTAATATAGATTTGCCAAATTCACTTCCCGGTGTATAGTGCAGAGGTTGTCTGAGAATAAAGTCCTATGCCACCACACCGGGCTGAGTTCATTTCTAACACCATGCAATCCATCTCTAGCTTTGTATGGGTTAAAATTTTATTTTTGGTAACAATTTATGCTTTTGCTCAAAAGAATTATATCACATGCCTTTTATTTGTACTTTATTGTGGTAAGAACATTTAAGGCATGAGATCTGCTCTCTTAATAAATTTTAAGTGTATAACACACTACCGTTGATTGTAAGTATGCTATTTTGTGGCAGAGCTCTAGAGTTTATTTATTTTGCTTAACTGAACCTTTACGCCCATTGACAAGTAACTCCCATTTTTTTCTTCCCCCCGTCCCTGGAAACTACCATTCTACTCTTTAAGACCATGAATTTGATTACTTTAGATGTTCATATAAGTGGAATCATACATGATTTGTCTTTCTGCAAGTGGTTTATTCTTAGTGTCTTCAAGATCCATCTGTGTTGTACCGTACTGTGGAATCTCCTTTTTCTTATGGCTAAATAGTATTCCATTGTATGTAAATACCACATTTTCCTTACACAGTCATCTGTCAATGAACGTTTAGTTTGTTTCCATTCTTGGCTATTGTGCATAGTGCTGTAATGAACAGAAGAGTGCTAATATTTCTTCGAGATCTTGAATTGGATGCTTTCAGATAAATACCCAGAATGTGATTGCTGGATTATATGATAGTTGTGTTTTTAATGTTTTAAGAAAGCTCCACATTGTTTTTCACAGTGCTGGCCCCATTTGAAATTCCCACCAGCAGTGTACAAGAGGTACAGGCAACAGAAACAAAAACAAGTAAGTGGATCTACATCAAACTAAAAAGTTCCTGCACAGCAAAGGAAACAGAGTGAAAGGCAACCTATGGAATGGGAGAACATATTTGCAAATCATATATCTAATAAAGGGTTAATATCCCCCAAATATTAGGTGTGCCAAAAGACATAGACACATTTTAAGAGGTCTTGATAGAGGTAAATCAATCATTCCCCCAAAGTGTATGAATTATAGGTAAAATGGAAATGTGTAGATGTGTAGGTACAGTTGACCAGTAAAGACACTTTCAATTCCACTTCAAAAAGTAATGCTTAGATGACATCTCCTAAATGTGTGTACATTTTTTGGTGCCCACTGTATATAAGGAACTTAAACAATTCAAAAGTAATAAGAATCATCCAACTTTTAAAAAAACGGGCTAAGGACTTGAACAGATAGATATTTCTCCAAAGAGGACACACTAATGGCTAACATGTGTATGAAAAATTATCACCATCATCTCAGGGAAATAGAAATTATAGCCACAGTAAGGTACGACCTTAGACCTGTCAAAATAGCTATTATGGAAAACCATAATAATAGGTGTTGGTGCGGACATGGAGAAATTAGAACTATATGCCTTTTAGTAACATATCTGACCATTTTACCCTCATTTGCACATGTATTTGTGTATATGCATCTATACATATATGCAGAGAGATACAGAAGATTATTGTAACTGGAGCAAAGCATCCAAGATGAGTGACAAGTGACTGAGGGAGCTGAGGGTGGAACATACGCTTCATGGGAAAATGTATAATAGAGAACAATTTATTAGTTATTGGAGAAGAGAGTATTGGGATTTAGGGACATTACATGTGTCAAGCAGTAGAGAGGGTGCACAGTTTGAGATACCAATTTTTTATTCCCATCAGTCGTCAGGATTTGCTGTGTGATGGAGCAGCCATCATGGATTCTTGAGTATCCTGCCTTTAGGACTTTTAGGATTTGTATGTATCAAGCCAGAACAGAAGAATGAAATAAGGGATTTGGGGGCCTCTTATCTACTACTATAATCAAGCACAGTAGGAAGGAAAACAATCTTGACATGGTCAGAATAAGTAGCCATTCTATAGTCAAAAGAGCATTAAATGAGATTCCAGAAGCATCTCATGAGTCTACGCTCTGAGTCTACAAAAAAGGGAAGCAACTCAACTAAAATACACAAATTACTTGTTTATATATACTGTTTCATATCATCTTAATGCTGGCCTATATAAAAATATAATTAACACTCTTTTACAAACAAGAAAATTGAGACTCTGCACGTTAGTTCTTGCCCAAGTTAACATATACGATGAACTAATGGAGGTAGGTTTTGGACCAAGAACCTAACTTCCAAATGACAGCCTTTCCACTCTCACATGTCCTCTTTTAACCAGCTAGGGAGGCCATTTACCCATTCCACTTATTTGGGTCTCCATCATATGCTTGCCTATAAATTGAGATATCTAGTCTACCGAGTGATTTCCAAATTCACATGTTGTGTGCATGCCCTTATGTGCCCTAATGCCTGCTTGTGTGAAAGAGGCAGAACATTCACAAACACAGAATCTTACATAGATCTTCGATATAAGTCAGAAATACTGGCAGAGCTTAGCTGATTGAGGCATGAGTAAGGGCTCTGGTGTTTACTCTGCCTGTCCCCACTCTCACCCTGGACTGACACAAAGGGACACTTAACAACTTCATAGAGAACATTGTCAGAACCTCCATATGTAACATTCTGTGATCCTAAGAAAAGAATTGTGTGTGTGTGTTGGTGAGCAACAGCAAACACAATGACAGGATCTTTTCCTCCTGATCCTCCTCCAAAGACATTTTGTTCAGGATCACAAGGTGGAGATTCATTCAAAAGACAGTTATCAAGCATCTATTATGAGCTGGAGCTGAGGAGCCAGTCTTGCCTCATGGGCTCATTTCCAGCACTTCACAGTGGAGCAGCTTCTTTTTATGAAAGTAAATTCCCTAAATACGAGGTTATCCAAAGCCACTGGTCTGGGTCCTAGTCCTGCCCCAATATGAACAAACTATGTGATTGTGAGAATGATGTTGCCTCTCTGAACATGGTTCCTCATTTGTAAAATAAGGCTGATCCCTAAGACCTCCTCCAACTCTGACATCTTATGATGTTATGCCTATTTTGTGTGTTAAAAAGCAGTTCTTTGGCCAGGGTCAGGTTTGAACCCACCACCTCCAGTACATGGGGCCAGCATTCTACTCCTTTGAGCCACAAGCACCACTTGAATTTCAGACTTATAATTCCCGCTGTGCTACATGCTATGGGATACGGCAGTTGCCTGCCATGGATGAAACTGCTTCTGAATAACCACTCACTTTGTGCTCACTGAAAAAACTATTTTTTAATTTCCTCATTAGGACATAAACATATTTCTATAACTAGCTATTTAAATGTGAAGTAAGAAAAGCCTCATAATTTTTTTATCTTAATTTTGTTGGCTAGACGTTGGGTCTGGGTGTGAAGTCTGCAGAATAAGAGCTACATTTGAGAGTTTCATGCTGGGAACAGAAAGAATGGGTTGGGGCACAGGAAAGGAAGAGAAGAAAAGGCCTGCACTGTCACTCAGAAGCGGGCCGTGGGCTCCAGGAAGGAGCTGAGCAGTCTCCTTGCCTCTGATGTTCTTTTTTCTCACCTTTCATCTTCTCCTCATTTACAAATGTCACTTAAATATCTGTGCCTTTTTTTTTTTTTTAAATGAGATTCTCTTTTTAAAATACATAGATTGCCCAGAGGGTAAAATAGTCTTCATATTCTTCTTTGGTCAAATAGACGTGAGGCAAGGCAAGCACACCAAAAACCAGAAAACACTATTAGCCCAGATTTGACTCAACAGATAACAAATACTGAAGAAGTTGGGACTAAAAGGTATTCAGACAATTTGGTGACATTGTAGAAGTGCATGACCCTTAGAATAAGTAATAAAAATTCCAAAATTAGAATGACATTCCTGATAATACCAGCCAAAATAAAGGAAAAAAATAATTGTACCTATTCCTTTACCAAATATTACTTGAGAACTTCCATTATACCAGTCTTAACTGGTCAAAAATTAGTTGCAAATTCACCTAGAGCAGTGGTTCTCAACCTTCCTAATGCTGTGGGCCTTTAATACAGTT
Source organism: Otolemur garnettii (assembly GCF_000181295.1). Taxonomy (NCBI): domain Eukaryota; kingdom Metazoa; phylum Chordata; class Mammalia; order Primates; family Galagidae; genus Otolemur; species Otolemur garnettii. The sequence continues at coordinate 5,603,575 of NW_003852517.1, forward strand.
CCTGTGGGTCACAACCCACAGGTTGAGAACTGCTGATCTAGAATAACCAAAACTTGGAATCAATTCCATCTCTATAGGAGACAGATTTAATGTGGTTCATCAATTCATTCAAATATTATGAACCTATTTAAATTTAAAATATGTAAGAATTGTTAAACTATTGAAAATTAGACTGTCATCTTAAGTAGAAAAAGCAGACTAGGAATTGGTTTGCATGCTATGGGCTATTATCTGGACCATGTAACCTATGTGTTTCACATAGAGATTTGAAGGGAATCTGAAAAAAGTAAAACTTGCAGTTTTTATTAAAATAGTGATATTGTGGATTATTCTTTTGAGGATGGTATTAAGTGTTGACACCATATTACACTTATTTAATGATAAAAAGGGCCAACTTCTCTAATGGCACGTGGTTTGAATATGACACTATTTAACTACTCAAGAGTCACCTTACAGTTCATGGTAATTCCAGTCCCACAATGCTGCTGCCTGAGGCCTGACCCTTTATGCATACAAACTATATAGAAGATTTTATAACCCTTTGGAAATTGCTGATACTTTCACAGCTCTAATTCTTCCTCTAGGGGAATATTTTAAAGTGGCTCCTTTGCTGATTTAATAAATTTTCATTTTCAAACATTTCCCCTCAGTCTCTTTCTAATGAACTTCCATTTTCCAAAAAGAAAAAAAAATATCTTTCCTGGAGTCCCATGCTGTAGTACTACCTGTGGGTCTGATTCCCCATCTGAGTATCCCAAATTTAATTAGATTGTATTCTTCTGTTACTTAATGACTCAACTAGACTTACAAGTCCAAGATCATAACCTTCCTACTAGGCTGTCGAGTTAGCTATTTCAAGGAACAACTATTCATATTATCTAGCCATAATTATTTCACACCAAGCCTAAAAAATAATAAAAATAGTAATGTTCACTTAATTAGACCCTTCACCAGATGATCCTCAAGCCATTTTACAAGATTTCTTTACTCAGTCATTTGCATAACACATCCAAGAAACAGGTGAACAATATTAAAAAATCACACTTCTAAGGAATTCTTAAAAAATGCATAGACTCATACTTGGTTTCGTTCTTGCTTTCTTATAATAACTCTTCAGATTCATTGCAATCTAACAACAATACAGAATGCACAACGAGGTAACACAACAAACAGAGGCTTTCAAAAGGCACACGGAGAAAAGAAATGTGTTTTTCTGGGTCTGAAAATGTTCCTTTTCTTCTGACTATCTTCACAGCCTGTTCACTTTCTAGGTCATCATTGATTATTTTGGTCTATAAAGTGTCTATAAACATGTAACCAGTGAAGCCACGCATGACAAAATTTAGACATCCCAGTGAAAAGGTTGTCAATCTTATATAAGTCACGGGTGTAATGGCACAGGTCATCTTTTTCCTGTGTGAGAGCTACCATCTTTGAGATCGTTCAGCTTGAAGCGACACTTTTGAGGCCATGTCACTTGGTGCTGGTGCCACTAGTCCTAGAATAATGTTCGAAGTGACTCCCTAACTATTAAGTCTTGCCTATAGTAAGTACTTAGAATTAATACGTATTTTTTAATGAATGAATCTATAGTAATTTTGAGTTATTAATCAGAACCAGATTTTCTCACATTACAACTTAGATATTTTGCCCAGTGAATGAACCTGGACAATTTCAGAAAACCAGCTATAAACGGCATGTTGGGACACATTTAGGGGAAATTTAAATATGAACCATATAGTTGGTAAAGCATAGGCCCCCTCAAAGAGATACATGCACGTCCTAACTCCCAGTATTTTTAAATGTGACTTCGTTTCAAAATAAGTTCTTTGTAAATGTCATTAAGAATCTTAAAATGAGATCATCTTGGATTTGAGGTGGTCCCTCAATTTAATGACTAGTGTCCGTGTAAGAGAAGCACAAAGACCACACAGATACAGCTGAGAAGGCCACTGGAAGGCAGAGGTGGAGATGGGAGCTATACTGCCACAAGCCAAGGGACTCAGAGGCATTAAGAGGGGAGGCATCATTGCCACACCTTGATTTTTTACTTTGGCCTCTAAAACTGATGTTGGAAGCCACCCCGTGTAAGGTAATTTGTTACAGAAGCCCCAGGAAACTAATATAGACCTCACAGGAGATGGTATTAAGGAAGAAGGAAATGATTGCTGTTTGTGTTACATGTGAAACAGTATTGAGGCTATGTAGGAAAATACACTTTTCCTGAATACAAAATTGTATTATTTAGATGGGTAAAATGTGATCTTTAATTGACTTTGAAATACATAAAAAATGTAGATTATATGGTAAAACCATGACAATGTTTAAATCTAGAAATTGCATATTTATTTGCTATGTTATTCTTTTAATGTGCAATTAAAAATATTTTAATAAAATGCTGAAAATAAAGCATTGACCTAAGCTTTCTTATCATATGGTATTTGATTCTTTAACTAAAATAACAATCAGTTTTCCAAACAGACACAATGTGATAAACCACATTCCAATGTCTAAAAGAAAAGCTCTGAGCCTCATAATTTTGCCTTCAACGTCTTATGACTCTTTTCACAACTGTGCTCTATGCACCTTTCTGTCTGTTTTTTAAAATCAAATTGAAAACATGTCATGGTACCTCCTCAAATCTGCCTTTTTCTCAGGTACATTGCTATACAAACCAGCAGCTATGACTCCGCCACACCCCCCACCCCCAACCTCCCTCTGTTCCCCTGACCTTCAGATACCAGGTTGTGCTACTCTCGGGAATAAGTCCTCTCCTGGGGTGACAGTCTGTCTCCTCAGCTCTGAAAACAGCTGATTGTCTGTCCCAGGAGACAAGATCAAAATCTGACAAACTTCCATTCATTCCACCTCAGTAGAAGGTGATCTCCACAAATAAAATGTTCTTCTCGATACTCCTTGTTTCCCCCTCATCTCATCTCTCACCTTTGCTACAAGAATAGAGTTGTCCACTTGCTCTGTTTTAGCACCAGTTCTTGGCAGGCTCTTATCTAGTTGCTGAATCCCAGGACTATCTCCTGGCTATACTCTCATCTTAGCCTTAATCAGAATACCTATGTAGGTAGTCTTTGTGGCTTCACATGTACTTCTCTCACTGGGATCCAAGCTAGTTTTCATGTCCATTTCCTTCCTTACTATATCTCTAGCGTGGTACCAGATTTTCAGACAGTTAAGAAATATTTGTTACATGAATGAATTTCAACTTTACCCTGCTTAACTGCTATATGACCATTGGGATGTTCAGTGCAACCTGTTTTACCCTCAGAATAGAATGTGCCCTTTTGCTTGTGTTTTTCTTTCTTCCCTGCTCTTATTCCTCCTATTATCATTTTGCTCCTTATTTCCTCCCTCTCCCCCGTCCTCTGTCAATGTGTTGATGACTTTGATGGATGACAGCTCACATAGGAAGAGAAATTCCTATCTGATGCTTATTAAGTAATCAATAGAAGAATTGAAAGAGTTGATTCACATATGAAATGGTTATAACTTTAACCACGTATTTTGCCTAGCATTGCAATAAGTGTGATCATAAATGTCTTACAGAAATGTAGTAAGAATGACATTGGTCTAAAGGAGACTGAAGGTAAAACATTCTATGCTTGAATAATTAATATATTAATCATAAATAGGGATGCAGTTATTTAAATACATTGATATCCACTTATACATAGTGAGCATAAGCAGAGTGGGTTTTGTAGATGCTGCTGTTTGTTTTCTGAAAAGGCAGTGTAAACCAGAGCCAAAGGATGGGATATGAAAGATTAGTGGATTTTGCCTTCTAAAGGAGAGAGGAAAGACCATCATTCCAGGGTGGCTCCTGTGGCTTAGTGAGTAGGGCACTGACCCCATATACTGAGGGTGGTGGGTTTGAACTCAGCCCCGGCCAAACTGCAACAAAAAATAGTCGGGTGTTGTTGTGGGTGCCTGTAGTGCCAGCTACTTGGGAGGCTGAGGCAAGAGAATAGTCTAAGCCCAGGAATTGGAGGTTGCTGTGAGTTGTGATGCCACAGTACTTTACTAAGGGTGACAAAGTGAGACTCTGTCTCTACAAAAAAAAAAAAAAAAAAGAAAGAAAGAAAAAAAAAGAACATCAATCCTGTTGTTTTCTCTAAATCTGGCTTTGGGGGGAAAAAAATCCTTATTGTATATATATGATCCATACTTTTTCCTGCACATATTTTAACTTTTCTTGTAAAGTTTGCAAAGTATTAGAAATGCATTCTTCATAAAGTCTCCTGAGATGGTTTATAATGATAAATCAATACTGTCAACGCTAAGGAACACGTTAAGTGTTCTTAAAGGATATATCAATGCAAAAAAGAAACCCCTAATTGTACAATGTATACTTAGTACATTAGGTTCAGAATAGTTACAACTCACTCTGGAATCTGAAAGACCTAGGGTTGACTGCAGGTTTCACCTCTACTGATCATGTCAATTTGAACAAAGCACTCATTTCTCTGTGCCTCAATGTCCTTGCATGCAAAATGATGATAATAACAGTATAGACTTGATACGATGGTTATATGGGCCCCCAAAATTGGTAAGGCCAATATAGTAGTATGCCTATGAAGTAATCAATGAATGCTAGCTGTACTATTCCTATGATTTTCCTCAGAATTGCTATGTTTTTGTTGTGGTAGAGGCAGAAGGCACATTATTCTTATTAAAAGTGAAAACAATTTAGCAGAATAAGAAAGGCCAATTCTAAATTCTGTTAAATGGAAAACATGTCAAGCAAATCAGAAAACTAGCTGGGTACCATCAGAAAACTAGCCTGGCCTCTCAAAGGCAGATTAGCATTAAGCCCTTCTTTGCTCATGAGGGAAGCTGGAGGCATTAGAGAAAGCAGGTGGTATATCCCGTTTCTCATCCAGTATTTCCTACAGGCTCTTTCAAATGATAACTTGAGAAGCCACCTGGGAAATATCAGTTCCATCACTCTAGAGATCAGTGAATCCACTTAGATTTTAACAAGTAGTAAAAATATTTGATGATTCAAATACACATAAATGTTGTATTTCAGAAAATTAAAAAATGAATCCAGCAATTAATTTTTTCTGTTTTTTTAAAATTATGATTTGTAAGCTTTTTCATGGGAATTTCAAAAACAGAAGACACCAGAACTTGTCTCAAAAGTCTTTCTTTAGAAAGAATTATGGTCTTATTCTACCAAATTAAGATAGAGGAAAAAATGAATAGAAACACTTGCCTTCCTTTCATATCCTCTGAATAAACACACAAGATTCATTTACTTACTTAAGAAAAACAAAAGGAAATCTAGAAGTCATCATGTGCTCAGAGGACTTACAAATAAAACCTAAATTTGATCAATGTAAAAACCATGCAGCTAAAATGAGTTGGAAATCTCTGCTTATTTTAAGTCTTGGTAGGCTAGAGGAAAACATTTGCTGCTGGATATCATTACACAGAACCCCTACAGATGAATAACTAAATGCAATTGCCAAAATACAAACATACATTCCAAAATTTCATTTGTTATTCAGTAGTCTGAACCTGGCAACAAGGTTTTTGCACAGAACTCGGTTTTATAATTTGTGTTTAAGCCATAGGTAAGGCCCCATATAGGACTTTTTCATAAAGATACTATGGAATATTTTATTAATATATCTACAGAAGAGAATTCATTAACATATAGTCTTTGGAAAGTAAAACTGAAACTCTAAAATGGAATAAAAGTACTATTATTTATATTTCATACATTAGAAAAAAGATAACAAAAATCAAAAAGGATTGGAGACATTCTGTCTTCAGTAGAGTTTCTGGAGAAGACTTGGCGGTTCTTTCAAGGTATTCAGAGACTGTCAAGGTATTCAGTGGCTGGAGTCGCTTTCTTGAAAGAGTTTCGGATTGTACAGTTGCTACAGGGATATTTTTAGAAGCCTACTGACTGGAACTTAAAGGAAAATGAGGAAGAGAGGGTAGTTGAATTGCAAAAAGATGAGGGTAGGGTGAGGGAGGAAAGAGGGTAAGCAAGCCGGTGGAAACACTGGGGCACAAGGAAGAGCACAGGAAAGGAAATTACTGTGCTGTATGCCGAGAAAGAGGTGCAGAATAACCCTCTGCCAGAAGAATAGGAAAACGGGGGGCAGAAAGAGTGTTCCACTATTTTTCATGAACTGTTTATTACCTGGCAAGGATACTTCTTCATGACACTTTGGCTGCCAAACAAACTGCACCCAAGTACAAAAACGTAGCTGCTCTGTGCGGAAGCCGCTGTTGTGATGTGCTGATTGAGTCCTCAAGCTGGCGGAGAGGACAATTTTTTGCTTGTCTTTGGCAGGTGAACGTGCAAACCTTCTCTCAGAAGGTCCTGTCCAGCCATGTTTGAAGTATTGGGTTTTAACTTTTTAACGTGTCACACAATTGCTTCCTAATTAGTATAGCAAAAACTAAATAGATGTTGAACAGAAGATGCTTGACATGATAGTCTTGCCTGCAGTAGGGCTATGCTATTGCTGATGTTTTTATATATTTCCAGACTGGTTTGATTTCTTGGTTCCCATCTGACAGGGGATTGAGTAAGAAATCCACGGAGACTCTCTGTGAATCACCTTTTCCCTGTACTGCAATAGTGCTGTCCCTCCTCTGTAGGCTGTGTCACCTTCAATTACACAGTGGCTCCATCAGTGTGAAGACAGCTTTCATATTGGTGCTATAGAAAGGCCTCTCCTTTGTGACTAAGCCTTTTCCAGTTGTTGAAATGTGCACCAATTGCTGCCTCAGCTCCTTGGAACCTACTCAGCTTTTGTGCGCCGAGGCATTTACTGTACTAGTAATTAATGCCGTTAGCTTAGTAATTAAAAAAAAAAAACTTTTTGCCTTTATACTCAGGGTGATAATGCTGCAAGTAAAAATTAATTAAAATGAGATGAATTGCCTTCAGTTAAACGAAACGGAAAGAGAAGGGGAGGGGTGAAGGAAGGAGGAACCTAAGGAAGAGTTTGGAGCCTTATTAATAAAGCAAACTGAGGAGGCCGGGCTGCACATTTTCTTCTGACTCTTTCTCCTTCGTGTTAGAGTCTGGGTTAATGGAGCCAAAAACCAAGATTTGGGGAGAGGATACAATGAAGCTACCCTTTCCTTGACGTGGCTGTGGGTCACTGGGAAGGCCACAGACATGAACGCCCATGTTTGTGTAAGCCCCCCTTCAATTTTCAAGTACCAGCCGCTTGAAGTAATGGGCTGTGAAATTGGCTTTTATATTATTATTAATTAGATCTGATGCCTGATTAAAAAAAAAAGATCTGGTAAAAAGATCTGGTTCTTTACACAGGACACAGTCTTGACAAACTCGGTCACTGATTATAACAAAGCGTGAGTATGAAAATGTAGCTCTTCCATCCTGAGACACAGGCCTCTTCAGAGCCAACTTCTACATCTCATGCTGTCCTGATTTGTCTGACTTTAGCTTCCAGTGTCTATCAGAGGGGCGAAGTTACTTTTAAATTAGCGTAAAGGTCAGGGTTCTAAATTTCATAAAGGAAGAGCAATCAATTAATCAATAAACATGCACTTAATGAGATCCTAGTATGTACTTTCAGGTGCTTCGGGGAGCACGGAAACAGCGAAAAACATAACCCGGATCTTCAAAGAATAGATTCTCTCACCAGAAAAACAAAGTCCGAGCTGCATAAATCACATAAAAGTGGTCAATTAAGAGAGAAAGAAGGACAGACGGGAGGGGAAAGGAAGAGCAGAGAGAGGGAGGAAGTGAGGGGTGAGGGGGTGCCACACCTTTTGGGGTCAAGACATGATTGTAAGAGGGTCTTTACCTAACAAATGCAATCAGTGTAACCTGGTTTCTTGTACCCTCAATGAATCCCCAACAATGAAAAAGAGAGAGAGAGAGAAAGACTCTGGCCTGCTGAGTGAAATGAGAGTTCTGAACCAGAGAAGCCACACCATGGACCAGAGAAGTTGATGATGACATCATGGAGAGAATGGACCAAAGGCAAGGGACAGAGAAAAGGACACAGTGTAGGAAAAAAGGATTTTTATTGCAGCTTAGAACATAAAATCTGTATATATTTTAGTCACCAGTCAAGGGAGGTGGTGGGAAATAATGCCAGCAGTAATAAATGTGGAATTTCTCTCACACTCTTCGGCATTTTAAAACTATCTAGAAGATTCCTTCGGTTCTGTTTGGTGTCCCACATATTGCCACATCTTGAAAAGTCCACCTTGCGTCTCTGATACGCCTCTGTGACATTTTCATCAAGAAACACATTTCCACAGCTTATGACTAGGAATCCTTACATGCTTCATCTTTCAAGGTTAAGGCTTTGGTCTTGGTGGGTGAACTAAGCAAATTTAGAAAAATGCACATTAAACCAACAGTTCTTTGCATGTGTTTTGATAGTAGTACAGGAAAAGAAGCTGAGGAGCCCTCAAGTAATCTTCAGAAGTACTAAAATAGTCGTGCAAATTCCACAGCCGTCCATGTTTGGGGCCATTTCACCAGCATCTCCAGGTAACAGCTTTCCAAGGGAATGGTAGTAAGTGTGACCATATGACTTATTCTTCTCCTTCTGTTCTCAGTCCCACAGACTGTAAATTTAGATCCCTGAGATTTAAGGACTCAGTTGATATTCTCTTAGTAAGGCCATCTGTATTTGTACGAAGAGAATCTGCAGAAGTCCCATCAACCTAAGATGTTTAGAGAAAAACGTTTGCTTGGTCCACGTAATATCTAGGTAGAAAGCTCGTTGACAGAATGTTAGCCCTACAGAGGCTGCTCAGATATTTACAAAGGTCTCGGCCGGGCTACGCAGCATTTGCAATTTCCACATAAGGAAGAGCAATCCTAGCTCCAGCTAGTTCAGCCTTAGAAAGAAGAGGACCCTTTACAGTTTTCTCTCTTTCTCTTTTTGTTTAAGCAAAAGGTAGATTCTACCCTAGCAGAGGCAAGGATGGTCCCAGTCTCAGACAAGCACAGGTTTCAAATACAAAGAAAGCAGAACTATTAGATTAAATGAACCTGGCTGGACTTCAGTGGATGTCAGCTGGGCTTCGGAGCTTAACTACTGCTGAACTATGCAAACTGTAAAGAACTCCAACTACCAATGGGAAGAATCTTTTGGCCATTTTAGTAAGAAATTGGCAAACAAGAAAAATGTATTTAATGCCTTCCAACCTAACCTGGCTTTATGCTGTCTGTCCACATACTGTCAAGCTGCATGGCACTGACACATCTGAAGGACACCGTTAATTCTTTCCCTGGCTGCTTTTAATCATTCCTTAGAACCTGGAAGAAAAGGAAACTGCCATTTAAAACATCTGAGAGCTTACAAGAAAAAGATGTGCAGGCACATTTTAATTAAAAAATAATGAACTAGATTATGCTTATAAGAAAAGATGGCCTTGAAGTAATGAAGAAGTATGGGACAAAAATGGGCTAGAATAGAAATGATAGTGGATTACTGACATCCTGTAGCCACTGTGAATTCCACAGTGCAGTTCGATTTTTAATGGTCACATGATGTACTTCATTCTTCCCTCCTCCTTCCAGCAGGCATAGCAACACGCTCTGTGTGTGAGCAGCAGAAAATGCTCCTGCTGACTGGTTTGTAGACGCTCTACTTGAAGTGCTGGACTCATAATCTGGTTCAAGTGAGGAAGTGCTGACTGGCAGCTGGCACCTGCACAGCGGCTGGCTCCAATACTTTAAGGCTTGGCTTTTAGAAAAAGGAAAGGCATCCTGGGGATGGTGGAGTGGGCGGGACAGGACACAGCCTGTCTGTGTGCATCCTCTTCCTACGATAGTGCAGTCTTCTTCTGTTGTATTGGTTGAACCAGGGCTTTTCTTAGGTTTTTACAGGTCTGATCACAGATCCCATGGATTGGAGAATACGGGCTCATTCATTTTTCATTTTAACTTCTCTTGGGAGATGAATGTGAGGAGAAGGAAGAAAGAATGAAAGGGCATATACAGAGAATAATTCATGAAATGACCAAATGCTGCCTGAGAGATGAGAAGGGGAAACCTGGCCATAGAGAGACATAGTGGAGTTCATTAGAGCCCGGTTAGAGGCGCCACTCACTCATTCATTCATTCATCTGTTTATTTATTTAAGAAATCCTGTTGCTACCAAAAAAAAATATTGTTGTTTAAAATTCAATCATAAAATTAGCATCAGAGCTGACAGAATTAGTCCTGACAGAGTAGTTTTACTAGAAAAGAAAATGTATTCTAAAGGTGTGAACTGAAAGATAACAAAAACAAATCCTCTGAAAATGAAGTTTATCTTTTCTTCTCAGCTTGAATTATTAATTTTCTGTTTTTAAATTGAGGACATACATATCTGGATTTCTTGATACTGTAAATGGAAATAGCTATTTTTTACAGCTTTGTTTCCCCTTATAATTCTTCTGTGAAATGGACATCCCAAAGTTGTGTTTCATGGCATAGGAGGCTTCATTGGGAAATAAACTTGGAATAGTTAGATAGTATGGTTTGGGGAAATTCATAACTCATATAAAGATGCTAAAGGCTCTGAAAAGTCCTGCAAGAAAGACTAAATCAGTAGCCATATTTTTTAATGTATCACAATTCTATTTCTGCACAACAGATATTGTAAGATAGTGGTCCCCAAACTTTTTGGCACTAGGAACCAGTTTCATAGAAGATAATTATTTAACAGACTGGAGGGTGGGAGCATTGTTTGAGGATGATTCTAGCACATTACATTGTATACTTTATTTCTAGTATTATTACATTGTAACATTTAATGGAATCATTATATAAGTTACTATAAGGTAGAACCAGGAGGAGCCATGAGCTTGTCTTCCTACAACTAGACGGTCCCAGTGCGAGCATCATTGCCTCAGCTCCATCTCAGATCATCAGGCCTTAGACTCTCAATAAGGAGTTTACAACCTAGATCTGTGGCATGCACAGTTTACAATGGGATTCATGTTCCTATGAAAAATCTAATGCTACCCCTGGTCTGTCAGGGGTCAGAGCTCACGTGGTGATGTGAGCTATGGGGAACAGCTGTAAATAGAGATGATGCTCCACTCCCTTCCCCACAGCTCACATCCTGCTCTGCAGCCTGGTTCCTAACAGGCCACATATGTGGATGGCAAGAGTGGGGAGGGATGCAGTTCTAAGAGACATAATTTGGAATATTGCCATTATGGAGTATAGAAAATAGACTGACACTCAAGTAGACCAACATTCAAATTCTTGTTTTCCTGCTAAATTGCATCCTTATTAATTTTTAAAATCACACATGTTCATTTGTGGGAAGACAGAGTATGTTTCAAGTATGTTCAAGTATGTTTCAAGTATGTTTCAAGTATGTTTCAACCTATGGGCCCTTCCCCTCCCCCCTCCCCCTCTCCCCCTGAGAGGGAAGCTATATGCAGATTATTTGAGGATATTTTTGCTTATCTGCAGTGGGAGACATCACACAAATTATTCACAGACTCTTTTTTTTTCTTCCTGTGCTCATCACCTTTACTTAGTGTTCATGTGTTTAATATGTGGCCCAAGACAATTCTTCCAGTGTGGCAGAGTAGTCAAAAGGTTAGACATCCTGTAAGCTATAAATAACTTAATCTCCTAAGCTTGGTTTTTTTCATTAATGTATAACAGTGATTAACAGTGAAATTAATACTATATAAAAGTAAAGGGAAAAGGAACCGGCACGTGAGTGCATGCTTGTATCATTCAATTTTTAGGTACATTATACATTACTTCATGAAATTACCAGAACAATTCTTGCATAAAGCATGTCTTTCTCTAAATAGATCACAGTAAATCCAAGATATGGCCTTACTATATATATATATATATATGTGTGTATATATATATATGTATATATATATAATATACCTGCACAATTCCTTTAACTTCCATTTTATTTTCCTATATTTAATTAAATTAAGGACTGAGAGATACATCTTGCTTGCATATTTTAATCCAGATACTGTGAGAGGATTTAGACTAAAGTCAGAGGAGTCTTATATTCTAGCTTTTTGATCTCACTTATAAACACCACTTCTTCACACATGCCAGCATACGTGACAGGGACATAGTAAGTACTCAATAAATGTACTTAGTGCCTTTTATTATTAAAAGTGACAGTGCATCTGCACACTGTGTTTCTTCATTTTATATTGATTATCATAAAAAGTGAGGGTGGCACTGTGGCTCAGTGAGTCAGGTGCTGGTCCCATATACCCAGGGTGGTGGGTTCAAACCCAGCCCCGGCCAAACTGCAACAACAATAACAAAATAGCCAGACGTTCTGGCAGGTGCCTGTGGTCCCAGCTACTCAGGAGGCTGAGGCAAGAAAATCACCTAAGCTCAGAGGCTGCTGTGAGCTGTGACTCCACAGCACTCTACCAAGGGCAACAGAGTGAAAGTGCCTCTTAAAAAAAAAAAAAAGTGAAAAATAAGGCACAATAGGGCCTGATGCACTGGTAACTAGAAAAAAATTTTTTTCCTTATAATGAAATATTTTAATATCAATTTGCTATCTTTAAATTATATTTTTATTGCTCTAGAGGCACATATAGCTTAGATTATATTTCTTTGAAATATTATTAATTATTTTAAATGGGCAGTGCTTTTTCTATAAAACACAGAAAAAATTCTGACCTAAATTGTACTTGTCAGAAGCCTGGACAAAGGATTCATTTTCAGTCCAGTAATGTATAATATAACAGCTCCACCAGGCTTTTTTCAATTTCTATATTTTGTGATTCATATGCCATCTAAAAGAAAAGATACCTATAATGGTAAAGGAAGCAGGGAAGAAAGTGATTTTCCATGATGCGTCCATCCACCTCCGACCTTTATCTTGACTCACTCTCACTACTGGTACCCACCTTGAATTCACTTCTGAAATGCAAAACTATATAACATTGAATCATGGATTCTTTACAGCCCCAGGCTATAAAAGGAGTAAGATAAAAAAGTATCTGGATCAAGATCATAAGAGGATAGCAAAAGAGGGATTATGGTTGAACAAGTTATTGGACTCTGCATAATGCTTAGTTAACACCTCTAGGGCCTAGATGTTGCCTTTAATGCTGTAGTATTTGGAAAAGGTCCATTGCTTAAAGTTCTTCTTGAGATATTTGAATGAAATATAATATATGAATTTTAAATACATTCAGACAAATGGCTCTGAGCATGATATTCCACTTATCTGGGCCTTTCTGTAAAATGAGAGCTATACTAGAGGACTTATAAGGTCATTCCCTACTCTGAGTAATGCTTTTATAATTTAATTTAATATGTATATTATATATATAGTATTACCTTCATATTTGGCCACCTCCCTACATTGACCAGCTCCTTAAGCTAACCTAATTGTCATAGACCAGACATGCACCACATGTATGTATCAGTACAATAGGCCTAATTCCTTATGACCACCTTTGTATTTTGATTAATTTGTTACAGTACCTCGGGTGGGGCAACTTATAGAGAAGTTCTACGACATATTCACACATTTGACGTAGTACTTGAAATAAGCCATTTCACGGTCTAGAAGGTACAACTGAAGACATAGGAAGACTTTCAGATAATGATGTCACAAACATGCCTATATGACTACAATTTAGTTGGAACGCAAAGCCTACTCCTATCTTCACAAGTTAATAAAATCCACTCTCCACTTCCTACATTCATTTTCACAACAACTTGAATGAAGTAAATATGGCGAACACATCAGTATCCGTAACCATACACATACATGTTCCTTCTGTTCATGCGCACCTCTTTTCAGTGTGCTGGAAAGCAAATGCAACACTCAAATCGCTAGCAAGTTGGTCAATTTTATCTTTGTTTCTTCCTATCTTTGTTTAGCCTCTAAGGTAACAAAATCTGGACAAAGTTTGGTATGGAATACCCAGCCCAGTGCCCAGCATGTGAGCTGCATATATGCACGTATGCTGACCTAACAGTACAGAGGTTATTACAGGCTCTCTACATCCCTTCCCTTTATTAATTTCGTCATCATTTATTGAGTACTTACACTCTCACTGAGTCCTCACCACAAACCTTAGAGACAGTACTCTCCTTTTAGTGTAATGAAGAAGCTCAGCTTTGGAGATGATAGTAAGTGAGCAGAGGTCAAATAACTTACTGACTGGGACGCAAAACAATCCCGTTCAACTCTGAAGTCCATGTTCTTAACCATTGCATCATTCAAAGACACACACAACCAAGTTTTCATGCATGTTTTACAATTGATGAAGGGTAGAGTTTCAGGAGCAGATATCCAAGGGCCAGCACAAATACATCTCTCAATCGAGATTTCTCAACCTTGGCACTACTGACGTTTTTGGGTGAATGATTCTTTGTTGTGAAGGACAGTCCTACGTGGTGTAGGGTATTTAACAGCATCCCTGGCATTTGATCACTACATGAGGGCAGCATCCCATCCCTCCATCAAGTTCTGGTAATTGACTCTGGACATTGCTAAATATTTCCTAGGGAGCAAAATCACCCCACATTGAGAATCTCTGTTCTAAATGAATGATGATTTACTATGACCACCAGAGTAATCAATCACAAACGATTATGGGAATATATAGGGTCCCCATATTCACCACAAATCTAGGGCCTTTTACCTTTTTGGGTCTCTCCTACCAAATGAATGGCTACCTGAAAGGTCCACCAAACAATATTCCAGCCTTCATCAAACTAATAAAGTTTTGTTTTGTTTTTGTCATTTATCATTTTGATCCTGCCTGATATTCCTGGAAAATTATTGAGATTCTAGAACAGAATATAACTATAATTTTGCAAACTTTTTTCCCCAATGTTTAAATATTTATGCAAAATTGTGACCTATTTAAATGCCCACCCTGACTAACACAGGGAGTTATTCATATATGGGACCATACCGAGGCAGGCAGAATGTTCTGAGAGCATTTTCCCTGCATCCCATGACTTGGATGCAATATATCTGGGAAGCGAGGCCATGAAGAAGACAAACTAACCAATCTAATACCTTTATACAAAGCACATTTAATGATGACAGTGGAGTCCCTTCCCCATGTTGTCATGTCAGTTTTCAGTCTTTCCTTCCTATGATTGATACAATAAACCCAGGAGATTATAGTCCACCCACCCCACCTCCAAAATTAAATAAGAAAAGGCAAACCTGATACTAAGGCATTTCATATCTATTGGTATTTTCTAACT
The DNA here is from genome assembly GCF_000181295.1 of Otolemur garnettii. Taxonomy (NCBI): domain Eukaryota; kingdom Metazoa; phylum Chordata; class Mammalia; order Primates; family Galagidae; genus Otolemur; species Otolemur garnettii. The sequence goes on from NW_003852517.1 coordinate 5,618,780, forward strand.
TCAGTAAGACATATGCTCAGTAAAGTGAAAGGATAGCATTTCTTTTTAAAGTTACAATACTAAATCACTCTACTTTCAGTCTGAGAAAAAGACTGGATTGTGTCCTTTTATTTTTCTCCCCATCCCATAGTATCATAGTATCATCAATACTGTGTCCTATAACCACAACCCAACTGATAAGGTTTTGATGATTTACAAGGTGGAAGTGAATTCAGCTTAGTTCTCTCTGTGTGGCTAGGCATAGCTATGATTTTAGAAACTATGAGTGCTAGACATGCATTTGTGTCATGTCACCTGTGATAGTCTAAGTCTAGAAAAAAGGGAATCTATTCCAGCTTTTCTTCTGTGAGGGCTATTGACCTCACCACAGGACTGTGAAATATATAGAGTGCCCCATGGGGAGAGCAAAGTGGATGACTTGGTGTCCTAATCAGTATATGCTGCTGAATGGTCAAGTAGGAACACACATACAGTTTCTCTTTTTCTCTCTCTCTCTCCTCTCTTTTCTTTCTCCTCTCTCTGTCTCACACGGACTCCCTTTCTCTGTCTCTCTCTCACACACATACACACAGACTCATTCTCTTTCTTTCTCTCTCATGCACACAGAACACACACACACACAGAGCCATATGTCAGTGCCTTCATAAAGCTCACTTACTAAACTACAGCAAATTGAAGTAACTTCCTGGCTCTCAAAACTTTGGAATTACAACTTGAGTTCCAAACATCCTAGAGTATACTATTCAGAACATATGTTTAAAAAAAAAAAGAAAAAGGAAAAAGAAAGGATTAGTGAAATCAAAAAGATCTGTTGAAATCCAGGAAGCCTATTCTTAAATTCCTGATTAAATATAAGACAAGGTACTACATTAAGGGATATGTTGTTTGATTCAGCAAATAATGTATTATACCCTATAAAAATTATTTAAAATTTTAAAAGATGGAAACAGAATATAAATTTATTTGTTAAAAACCAGGAAAGGGACCAAAGGATTAAATAATAAGAACTATTTACCTCTCTCTCCCCCGTTACTGGGAGAATAGGTGCACTAAGAGTCATACAGTACAGAATTAGAATAATTGTTAAAATATAATTCTTATTTCACCCAAATGTAGAATGAATACAGATGACTTTTTGACCAGTAGTCATGAAACCCCTACTCCAACCCTTTCCAGGATAGGGAGCTCACTATTTAAAAGACCCAACAGTGCTCTGCTGGACATACCAACTTTCACTAAGTAATTCTGATATTAACCTGATATTTTTCTACTCTGGCTCTCCATGTATCTCTTACTCAATGGCCCTTGTTCTCACCTTTGGATCAATGCATATAAAGATACTCCTTATTCCCAATGCCAGTTCTTCATGAATTTGGAGACTGTGATGTCTGAACTCTCTTCTACAAGTGAGATTTAATATGGAGCACTCCCTTGTGTGAGCAAATTTATAATTTCCAAATTCTGCCCTTCATGTTACCTTCCACTGGACACACTCGTGCTGTCACTGCTCCGTTCTATTTCTGAAAAGTTTCTGTTATCATAGTGAATGTACACCCAGTTATACATAACCCATGCAATCTAATACTATAAGAGTTCTTCATGTTCTTATAACATCTCCCATCATACCAAATATTCTTAATTATTGAATTGATGGTTAACATAAGGAAGTATGGTTCTGAGAGCATATCAAAAATGATATGAAAACAAGCATCTTTTATTCTTTCCTTTGCAACCTAGATAATATTAGACAAAAGTGGTTGTCAGACATGCTATTTATAAGAAATATTGTGGCAAGGTCTCATAGCACTTCCATAAGATAGCAGACATTAGTGAGAAAACCAGGCCATTGAACCTGGATCTGCTGCTTTGTTGGTATAAAAACAAAACCTTGGCAGTTAGCTCAGAGTTAAAAGTATCAGGGGGCAAGATTCAGAAAAGACTTTCTATAGGTAATAATTCCATATTATATATTTACATGGATACATATGTCTGCCAAATAAACCAAAACATTTGTACTAGGTCTTGTGGGCACAATCTCTCTCCAAAGAAAACACTACAGGAGAAGAAAAATTGAAATTATAAGTTCACTTTACAAGCATTAGATTAAAGGAGAGCCAAAAATTATCCAAATGGCTAGCAGGACCAATTACAGAACTGGCATTAAGTATTCTCAACCTCACGTCCATGGACTCTCGGGCTTTGGGGCATTTGTGAAAACCAAGTTATTGAAAGGAAAAAAATGTTTATATGCAAATATTAATTTTTCAGGAGTTAGAAAGCAATAGCATCACTTCATTCTCAAGAGAGTCTTTAAAACAAATAACGCTAAACACTAAGTGACATGCCTTGCCAAGTGAACAGGAAACTATGCCATCTTTACAAATTTTTTTTTTTCCTAAACAACCTGCAGACACACCATTTTTTTTTTCTTTTTTTACTCTCTTGTTTCAGCTTTCAGGGAAACCTGCTTTTCTGTTAATATTTTCTTTATGCAGAAAATTTCTTGATATATGGTTTTTATTCTATTAAAAACCTCTGCCCATCAAAATAAAATGACAACAGATCATATGATTATGGGCCTAATTGTTCCCCAGGTTCCCTAGCCAGGTACCTAAAGACCATTTGTGAGGGCTGGGTGGATCTGCACTCAGCAGATGTCATCCAGAGCAAAGCCCCAAGCTATAGGGGCATCCTGGAGAAGCTTCCAAAGATGTGCTCTGGGCACTGTCACTGTAGAAAAGGAACACTCCCAAGGGCACAGCTGCTGGTGTTTGGGATGTAACCCTATGCCAAGAGCAGCGAATTTGGTTTCATCCCCTTTCATCTTTACATATTGCTTTTTGTAACTTGCCATCTTGGAAATCTGACATGACTATCATCAAAGTAGTGCTTTTTCTATAGCTCCAACCTGACCACAAGTGGGACTTTCATGTCTCTCTCTTGTGCTCAGACTACATACTTCCTCCATGTGTTACTTTGCTCAGTAGCAGCTCTCTCTGTGGAATACAGGAACAGAAAACCACCAAAAAAGAGAAGTGTAAAATAAAACAAATTACCAAGGAAAAGTATCCAAAAACCCATCACAGAGAGAAGGGGAAAATCGAGGTCTCCACAGATGAGTGCTTTTAATTAGGAAGAGGGCTGAACGGCAAAAAGCTTATGCTAATAAGCAGCCTCTTTTAATCAGCTTATTAAAAAGAAACATTTTTAACAGCCAAAATAGTTTTTAAAATGGTAATTATTAGAAAAGCATTAGCGGGTGGATGGTGGGGGAAGGAATGGGCTGATTATGAACTGAAGTTTAAAAGCTTTCTGCATATTCTAGGCAGGCCCAGTTGTCCCGAGGAAGTGGGACATTGCCCATGTTTATGTCAACTTCATCTCTTTTCTTCCATGAAAGAGTCTTTTCTTTTCATAGTCCCAAGATTTCCTACTGGTTCTTCTTTCTTTCGTTGTTTGTTTTTTTTTTTTTTTTTTCTCCGTTACCCCTTAATCATTTCTACCATGATTTTCCAACTATTGTTTCTCTTTCTGCTTTTGTGTTCCAAGACTTTGGTACTCCTTTATTTTCCCTAAAAAAAATATACTTTCCTTCTGTACTGATTTTTGCAGCCTACACATGTTCAATCTATCTAACTTGGATTTTAACATGAAAAAAATCTACTGAGATTGTCTTCTAAGGAATATTTCCCACAGTTTCATTCTGACCTGCATCAGATATGAAATAGATAAAAAAAAATAAAAGTGTCTAAATGTTTACTGGATTCTCTTCCAAGATAGATTAAAATATTAAAATCTTTTATCCTGAAGTAAACTTATGTTACTGAGTTAGACATCTAATCAGGAAAACATTGTCCTCTATGAGTCATTAAAAGAGAAGGAAATTAATGAAGGAACTTAAATGGATGATGGAAGAGGATGAGAAGTCGTCCAGGGGACATCAAGCCAACAGTGTGATTAGTCACAGCAGGAAGCTGCTTCTACTCAACCCAAGAGCAAAAGCTGGAATCCTGTATCTCGTCTTGGGGATCTAGAGTCACACAAGAGTTTCAGGAGCTGCCAAGACATCAACTGGGGCAAAGATAAGAGACCAAGTCATCTTGTAACTGTTCCCTTCCTCCTGCTCTCTACTGCCCCCATGCCATCCCCTGGCTGAGACTAGAATGGGCTTTAAAGCCTATGGAAGTCAAATCCAGCCACAAAGAGGAGCAGGACAGTGTGAGCACCAGATTTCCTTAAAAAAGGGAACCAGGAACACCAACCACCCTGGGACCAGCATATTCTAGCTCTTCAACATTGGAAAGAAGAGAATTATTCTTTTTTCCCCCCATTTCCTATGTGTTAGCATATTGCCAATTCCTAGGTCAAAATAGAATTCAAGTATGTATAAGAGATATGAAATTGGAAACATTTGGAAATTACTAAGTTCTCAAAGTCTTAACTAATCAATGCATGCGTTAGCTTTGAAGTGGCTACCTTGAAACAATGAGGGCTCAAGAATTCCTATACTTACAGACCAACTGTTCTCTCAGTAGCCACACAGTCTGAAAGTAAAACACTAAGAAAGAGTTCCTGTGCAGCTACCACCTTTAGTTATTTCACAAATTATATGATGTCATTGAACTAAATGTCCATGGGGATTGCGTGGTAAACCGATGTGTAGGAATAAATGGAAATACCATTTCTGACAATTATTTTTTTTATTTAAAATCCAGCCTTAATATGTTAAAATTATATGAAGATTCCTAATTACAAAATTTCCAAATTATAAATCTGGAGGGGTGATAGAAAAAGAATAGGGTAGTTTAACTTTACGGGAACATCTATGGAGTTGGTAAATTTCTTATTTCTTTCTAGTAAATTTTCCTGTACACTCCCGGTGGTAGATTTCCTATACTTTTACCACTTTGCTTTAAAATCCACATCCCAATCATTCTCAAAATCAAGGCCTCTCTAGGTGAGAGACCTTCCTCAACTCCCTTCTACTTTAACCCTTACAGGTTTATTCATCTTCACTTACCACTCTAGTCCTTCTCCTTGAAGTCCTATGCTACCCACCCTTGGGGTCTGAGGTCCTGTCCTCTCTCAGCTTCTCTGGCAATTGGTTATATCAGTTAGGTTCTTTCTTAGAAAGTTCTACTTTATCTCCTTTCAGCCAAAACATCACCCCAGTTTCCCCTTATAATCTGGTTATTTCCAAATTTATGTCCTTTGACCCAATGCCTCATCATGGAGGCAGAGATAGGTCCAGTCGCCTACCAGGCAAATTCATGTCCTCCCACCTAAAAGGTTCTTGAAGAAGTCATTGTCTTCTCTTCCAATCATTTCCTACTTCCTTTATCCTTACCATTTTAAATTCCAAGATACAAATCAGTCCCTGTGTCTGGAATACTCTTCCTCCTAATCTTTGTGTGGCTTATTTTCTTGTCATTCTTTCCCCTGCAACAGTGAACTCACCTAAGCATACCAACGACAACAGCTGCTCAGAGGCTCTTCTGTAGCATCTTGTGTTAATGATCCTCAGGGTATTATCATCGTTAGATTTTGTTATTCATTTTTTTAATGTATTTTCTATCCCCACCTGATTATAAAATAAAGCCCCCCCCCAAAAAAAAGTAGTGTCTTAATTATTGCTGACATATAGTTAATAGACATTTTTGAATGGTTGAATAAACAGTGACCTCATTGTAGTAGACAGCCAGTCAGTAAGGGACTTTTATTCATATTACCTTAGAAATATACCCTCCCATCTCTCTTGGAGTTGAAATTCTTAGCATTGTTTTCCTGGATTATTTCAAATGGTCTGAGTCTCCAGCTTCCCACTCTTTATATTACCATCAAATCATAGATAGCTATTATAATATATTGTGAAATGAACTCTGTACCTCCAAAATTCATGTGTTGAAGTCTTAATCCCTAGTACCTCAGGTTGTGACTATATTTAGAGATAGGGTCTGGAAAATGAGACCATTAGAGGGACCCTAATCCTTACAAGACAGGCAGAAGTAAGACATAGACCCACAGAGAGGGAAGACTGTGTGAAGACAGAGAGATGATGGCCATCGTGTACATGTCACCTACAACCAAAGAGATGGGCCTCAGAAGGAATCAGTCCCACTAACATCTTAGTTGTGGACTGTTAGCTTCCAGAACTATGAGAAAATAAATTTATTCTGTGTAAGTCACCCAGCCTGAGGGACTTTATTATAGCTGTTCTAGCAAGCTAATGCCTATTACAAGCAAATAATCTGATCATGTTACTTAATTTTGCCCATAAAAATCTCTGTTTTCTTATTGCCTTAAGGTGAAAACTAAATGTCTTAGGCAAGAACACAAAGCTTTTCCAAAGCTGGTCTCTGTTTTCCTCTTAATCTTTAATTCCTACCTTTTAAATCTATACTCTATATTCAAACCACATCAAACTTCTCATTCCTTCTCAAACATGCCTTTCATGACCCCAAGTCCTAGCATACAGTGTTTCCTCTGCATAAAGTATGTTTTCTTTCTTTATTGAAGAAATTATAAATTCCTTTAAAAGCAAACACAAGGTATGCTCTTTTGTGACATCTTTCCATATCTTCTTAACAAAATTGGTTCTGTCCCTTGTGCTTTACTTTAACACTTACCACATCACATTTCTTACATGTGCAGGCTGTCAGCATCCCACTGGACTAACAATTTATGTAGGGCAGGGTACATACCCCATCCATCACTGTATCCCTACAGCCTACCACCTGCCCAGAACAGAACAGAATTTGTTGAAATGAATGAATGAAAAACTGAATTAGTTAATTCAAACACCTGAGAGACTATAGCCATTTTTCTTAGACATTGTTCCATTCTCTCAAAGGGAATCAAAACTGAGGCACACAAATATTGACTTTAAGGGAAGAGAGAAGAGAGGAAGCAAAGAAAAATGTACTTTAGGAGTTATATGCATACTGAGTCCTGTGGCCATTTTCATTATATTCTTTCTCCTTTCATTCTATGAGTCTTTAAACCAGAAAAAAAAAAAAAAAGCCATGAAAGTAGGCCAAAAGGTAGGTGGCCTGCATTATTGCTTCACTAGTTCTCATAGAAAGAGCAAATCAAAGAGTATTGGAATTAGAAGAAATCTCAGCAATCATCCAGTTCAGACTCTTTACTTCTCAATGAGAAAAACAATCAGTGAAATAGGTTTGACCTGCTTAAAATCACCCAATTAATGAACAGTAGAACCTTAATTCAAATGTCCTAAACTAAGGGCAATGCTCCCTTTATCACACTGTGCTTGTCTTTCAGACCTTTGTTAGTTCTCAGACTTTAAAAAACAGATTCTCAATCCCCCACCATCATTTTTGTCCTATTTTTTAAAACATTCTATACATGCCTAAATATAATTTTCTGATATATCATTGCACAAGTGCACTCTGGAATACATGGGAACACAAATATAATTTTAAAAATCTTCATATTCAAAAATACTCCTAGATACAAATTGTGAGTAGTACTACCATGTTGTATGCACACACAGGAGCCCATGATGCTTAAATGCATGTGATTTAAAATCTCTGTATCTTTTCTGCAGAACTACCTTATTCTCATTGTTATGTGTTGATGTGAATGACTATAGCAGGCAAATGCCAGTATTCACAGCCCTAGTCCTAGTTTGTCTGAGGAAATTATGCCAAGCGTGCAGTGCCATCTGCTCCTGTAGCGATGCCATCCTTCCATTTTTCAGCACTGTGATAAACAACTCAACTGCACGTCGTCATTCTCTGAGCTCCACAAGCACCCTGGGGCAAAAGGGGAGGGGATTTAGTCCTCCTATATCATGTGTAAAGTGATGCAAATGGCACAGCCAGGGACAGAGAGGCAAGGAGTGAACACTTGAACCAATGATGAATGAGAGAGCAGCCCTAGAAACTCAAAGCAGCCACAGGACCGAGAGCTTTTTTCACACTTTGCAAATGGCCTGCTCAAGTGGTTGATAAGGAAGAAGCGGATGGGAGTGCAGGGGATGATCATGTCAGAACACTCTGAAATCAACAAACCTCAGAGCCTTTCCATCCCCAAGTTTTTCATGGCTGGGGTCATCTTCATGTTAATAAAGACATGATCAAGAATCAGATATCTGATTAGAAATGAGCAGGTAAAATTATATAGAATAGTACAGTATTAATAATTCATGCAGGACTTACATCTCATTTTCAGTTGGACACAGAAGTAAGGTCATGGAACTCTGATCTTGACAAAGACTCTGATATGAAAGTTGAGAGAACTGTGGTGGTGACCGTTATTTGATATTTAAGTTCCTTCCATTAATATTCTTACCTCCGTATTGAGCTGGTTTCTGCACCTCACCAACTTGTTCTATCAGGCCAAAACCTTTTATTTATAAGTTCAGACCATCCAGACCTTTTCACTATGCATCTGTGACATAGTTTCTTAGTTTGTCAATAAAGCAACTTGTTATGTAACATCAACACTATCCCCTGAAGACATCAGTCAATAAGTTGAAGAAATATTTTAAGAAGGCTAACATGCCAAGAAGTATTTTGCTGATTTGGGAATGAAAATCTTACAAATATGAAATAGAAAAATAAAATTATGAAAATTTGTCAAGATTCATTTGAAGAAATTGTGGGGATGAAATAGATTTTAGAAATGAAGAAGTTCTGAGAACCAGGGTAAGTTTATGCCTGTACTGGGGGTTGGGGGAGAAGGGTTTCTGTAGGTACAAACCAGAGAGAAATGTCAAGTTGAATTTTTAACTGGACCCAAGTATGAAACTCAGAAAGCCTCAGACTTTAGTGACTAAGGCTTATCTCTGGTCTTCATCTACTTAAAGGATGGGTGAACTAAAAGTGAATGTAAAAACCTGGCCAATGGGATCTTTGTAAGGCCAAACTGGCCCCTCTGAATTAATTTAGAGTGATTTACTCCTCCTTGCCTCAAATTGTCGAAAATGTCATGTGTCCCTAGAGACCTATAGGACATGCTGGGTTTGAGTCCACATAGCACAGCAGAGAAATGATGAAATCATGGGAGAATAACAAAGAGAATGGTGCCCTTGAGGACATATTTTCAAGGACATGACCTTTAAAGATGACACCAGTAATCATCTGCATGGTAGCAGTAACCAAACTCTGTGCCAGGGAATGGTGCTGCACACTGGGATACAAAGATGAAGCATGGAAGTGTCCTATCTCTAGAAATTCACAGATGAGAAGGCAAGATTGATGCACATACTATAACTCTCATTCACCTGGGAGCAGGGAGGAGGGCCATCCTTCTGAGGAAAGTTAGAAATCGATTGAGAAAGGAAATAAAATTTTAACTTTCAGGGCCTTGGAGGATGAGTGGAGTTTTAAAGTTAGAAAAGGAGAAGGCACCATTCTAGGCAGCTGTGATACCTGAAAAGGAACTGTAGGTGGCTGAGTAAGCTTTTTAGTTTATCATCCTCCATTTTGCAAACATTACATTGACATGTCAAAAAGTCAGCAAAGATGGCAGGGTTGTGTTCAGCATCACACCAACCTGTTAAAGTCCAGTCCAGCCCCCAGGGCTTTTGTTGACTGCCATCCCACTCCTATCCTGCCCTTTTCTCACTGGGGTTTCTTGAGCAAGGAGCTGGGCTAGAGACACCTGTCACATAGGTAGGCATGAGCACAACTGTGTGTCTGTGTGGACTTCAGTGTGAAAGGCTGGTGTTTGGTTTTCAGGTTCATATGACTCCGAGCAGTTCTTTAAAATGGACTAGCCTTTAATATGGAGGGATTCTGGGGGACATATTCATCTAAGTCATGTCCAAAGTAAGTGTCTCAAATTTCAGGATTAGCACCTCACTTAGCCCTTTATCTGACTTATATATATTCATCTATATATACATGTATTTTTTTTCTTTTGCAACACTTGTCATGTTTGACTTCTGCAATTACGAGAGGTGTTCAACATGACTCACATGTGTATCCATCTTCTATTATCAGTATATTTTGAGTACTACAGTTTTATACAGGTTTTTCCTAACAACGTGTATACAGTTTCTAGGTCCCTTCTCTCTATGTTTGTATAGACGTATGTGTGTGTATTTTCTTTTTCATTTGTCAAGATGCCAAGTTTTCTGCCTAATCCTGGGAGCCCTGGGATCCAGTAGTTCTCAGAAGCTTCCAGAAAAGGGTAGGAGATTCTTTAATACCTAGTCTTCTGGGCACTGTAATATGAGGAGAGTCCCAGAAAATTAGTATTGTCAGTAAAATCAGTAATGGTCCCATTAGATTATATTTAGCCATAGCTATGGGCCAATGGCTCTCTGTAGAATAAGTCTACTATTATCATCATGGTCATTACCAATGACAATATCATATTGTCATCAACCCTTGCCATTAAAATGCTAATTTAGAATTTTCAAGTACATTGTTTCACTTAATTCTTTTATAAACACTAGGATAGGCATTATTACTTATCCTTAATTATAAAAAGGGCTCTTGATATCCAAAAAGACAACTGATTGCCCAGAATCACCCAGATATGTGATAGAAGTGTTCAGAAAAACCCAGATCTTCTAAACTCTATGCTTTTTATTGCTCAAGAATGATGAATTGTGTTATATAGAATCAGATTCAATAAAGTGAATAACAGAGTGCTTGACAATGAAACCCATACTGCACTTCCTCTCTGATCTTTGTTTAAACCCAGATAATTATGGTATTGTTATGTTATCTGCAAATCCTTGTTTGAAAGTGAGGCATCTTCTTCTTCACCGCCTGAGATACCATGCCAAATCCAGAGCACCAGTTTTTGAGACGTTCCAGCCCTCTGAAAGAATGCATTCTACTATTGGCTGTGTATCTGATAACACATCCCTAGTGATGGGGTTCCCTCCTTTACCCTGACTTCCATCACTTTCAATTCATTGATCCATATAAAATATCCAAGGAAGTACCATTGCTATGTAAACATTAAACATAAATTAATACCAGTGTGAGGCACCTATTTTGCTTCCTCCTCCTTCAATGCTTAAATATGTAATTTAATACAAAACAAGTAAGAGAAAGAAAAGACAGCGATAAAAGAAAAGGGAAAGTAAGTTTATTGTTGTCCATGTGCCTATGTCTATCTTGGAGTAGGACAAAACGTTCAAGCAGAGAATGGGCACCAGGTTCACACCTTAGCTGAGCTGGTTTCTGCTGAAGGTTGACTGTCACTGTCCATGTGTCAACATTCATCTTGTTATGACTTCTTCACCCTCTTCTCTATGACTTGCAGCCTCCTCCCTAAGACATGGGCCCTCAAGCAATAGTTTCCCTTTTTACAAAAGGCGTCCTTGCCATTTAAATGGATAAGCTAAAATAATAAAATATTAAGGTAAATTATTGTTAATGTAAGGTAGAAATATCAATTTAACTTATGACTTCTCTTAGCTGGGCCTTGTGGCAGGTGCCTGTAATCCCAGATACTTGGGAGGCTGAGGCAAGAGAATCAACTAAGCCCAGGAGTTGGAAGTTGCTGTGAGCTGTGATGCCACAGCACTCTACCAAGGGCAATAAAGTGAGACTGTTTCTGGAAAAAAAAAACAAAAAAAACAACTTATGACTTCTCTGTTGAAATCTTCATTTGAATTTAATAATATGGAATCTGGAAGTGCTAATTCAGTCACAATGTTTGGTATTGATTTTGGGAGGAGGCCACAGTTGGTACAGAAGGTAGAGATGGAAAAGAAGTGACAAACTCCTCAATACCAAGAAAACCTTTCTAACAGGAGTCACTCATGGGGGCCAAAACCACCCAGCAAAGGCTTTACCATGAGGCTCATCACACTGAAAGGTGAATTCATTAGGAAGGAGAGGTCAGAAGCACTGGCATAGGTGGGTGGGTTTAAGATGGTGGCGATCTGGTGAGTCATTCCTTTTATGTTAAAACTATAGAGGGCAGCTCCTTTAAAGTCTGTTAATGAGTCAGGGAAAACTGTTCAGGGCTCGGATAACTGAGCCCTTCCTCAGGAGAAATTCTTGCAAGCAGTGGGTTCTTAAGCTGCATGACATCTAAGAACAATTCCAGTTCCTAGATCCTATGAAAGATTTCAATTTGCAAAGATTTTAATTTTATCTTCTGGGAAACTTGCCTTTAATATGCATGCCAAAATGTAGTTCATATCATTCAAATCATGTTGTACCTTTAATTTAAATGGATGGTAAGTAAATAGCATTATTTGTTGAGCCTTAAGTCCTCAAAGCTGAAAAACTCATTCTGCTTCACAAACATTTGAGTGATAGTGACAAATCACCGGTTGTAGGCAGCCCAAGAGGCCAATGTTTATTAAACGTCTCACTCAACCCCAAACCTCATGAATTGTTTAACATACAAGAGACAAAAAGCCAGTATTTCTCCTTGTGTCAGCTCTCATTAGAAGCATCTCTGCCCCTCTCGCTGCTGGCTAGGAGCAGCATTAACATCCATTGTTATTAAACACACAGGGGCTTGGGGGTCTCTGTGTACTCATCCTGTCCTTTCCCAAGTGTCCACAAATGCACACCCAGTTGACCAGCACAAAGAGGCAAAGGGAAGGCCACACCGATGGTACCCACTTAGGAGAGCAGGGCCGTTGGCAGAGTGCTCTGCCTCCAATGGAGACAATAGAGATGTGCTAGAGAAAGAACTCAGTCATCTCACACCAAGAAGAAAACCTCATGGAATCAATTGTATAGACAAAGCAAGACTTTTCAAGCCATTCATTTAAAGCCAGTCTTAAGAGATCTGCCTTTAGGTAGCCAGTGACCTATAAGACACATGCTTACCCAACCTTTAAAGTAGCTAAAGAATTTTTTTATTGCTTTTTCCCCCATGTTGCCTACCTCAATAATTTATAGAAAAAAATCAGAAGGCACACTGTGAGGGTGGTAAAGTGGTTCATTTGAAAAACCTCACAGGAGTGTCCAACCTTTTTTTCTCTCTGTCATGTATTAGAAGAATAAGAGTTGTCTTGGGCCATACATGAAATACACAAACACTATTGAAAGCTGGTGAGAAAAAAGGAAAGGTCCGTGCATACCTTTTTGCAAACTCTGACACCACAGTGAAGCAAAATAGTCCTTAAATAATCTGCATGCAGCCCCCGGGCTACAGGCTGGACACTCCTGTGAGAGGTTCTTGTAATTGTATGAGTCTCTGTGATTCTAAATGACTGAACATTTTTAATGAATAATTTGAATTTTCACAAAGAGGTATATATCTCAGCATTATAAATGTGAATAACACAAGGAAAACCTTACTGCGATAAATGTCTATTTATCGGGCATTCAACTCTATTTCTGTATATAACATGGTTTCAGCTGGCTCATAAATGTCACCATGAACTAACTTAAGCTTAAGAGATATTTTTCTGCTTTGCAACAACCCGCAGAAAGGCCAGTTCTACAGAACCCATCCTCAAGGATTGGAACACATGAGTCCACTAGAGACATAAGGCCCAATCAATGGGGAAAGAGACCTTGTTGACCTACAGTGCCCTGACCATCTTTAGAAGGAAATCTTCAGTACTGAATCAGTCTATTCTTTCCCAGACTTCACTGATCAATATGACCTTGAGCTAAACTAGCATCCCCAAATCCGTTCAAGCCTTGGATAATTATCAGAGTTATGGAGCCCAGCATGTGGCCCCAGCCCTTCCCTCCCTCTTTCTTCCTTAAAGGAAAGCTAGGGACATTCTTGATACATTACTATTGCAAAGGGGTCTAAAAAATAGATTTGCAAATTGAAAAAAAATACAGAAATAAAACCCCCTTCACCATCTGCACATACCAACCAGCCATATGACGTGATTTGCAGTAATCGGCTGTCACCCACAGAAATACAGAAAATGGTACACGGTATTTTCCATTAGTGATATCCAATCCCCAGACATGGAATTTCTGGCGTGTTTGTCAACATCAGCTAGATTCCCTGGAGAAACACATTTTTCTGGAACATTGCCTATAAGTGATACATATAGCATGTGTTTATTACTATTATTTGTCTTCTACATTTGCCATATCTTTGCAGATGACAATTCCAACAACCCAAAATAAGATTGCGGAGGAAGGGAAAAGAGCTCTAGATAATCTTAAGTGTAATAAACCTTAATAATTCCTGCTCATTTGTGCACATAGCAAAAACTGGGCTACAGGAGGGCTAAGTAGGTTCCCTTGTAGCCATGAAAATTGTGTATATTTGTTTTACACTGGAAGTCAGAAATTTTAAAGTAGAAAGAAAAATAAATCAATCAATCCAGCAAAGTTTGAGATTTAGAAGTGAAAAACGATGACAGAAAAACAGGGAAGGGTTAGGATTCAACCTGCATTGAGGGTCAGGATGACAGCATAGTTCTCTTTCATCAAAAGGTCCCAGCAAGTTCATTCTTCTTATTCTCCAATAACTAAAACATTTGATAAACTGCACATGCATTTCCAGACCCATCAAGTTCCTCACAATTTAAACACCATATACTTTTTCATACTCTTTCAATACCCTACTGTCCCTTGATGGTCCTTTACCCTCTAAAGTCCAGTAGCACCGACTGTACATTCTTCACAGGGGACTCTTCATGTGATTACCCATAGAGCAATTTTTCTTTTCATATACATTGAATGTATGTGAAATCTTCTCTAAGAGTAGGGACTATCACTTGTTATCCCAGACTCCTTGCACCCTCCAACACAGAAATGGAGGGAAAAAATTATCTGCTAATGATAAAAGCTTCTGCACCTATTTATAACCAGCAATCTGTCCACCGATCAGAGCTGTATTTAATAGTTCATGCATCCATTTATGCAACATATAAATTTATTTAGAATTTCACTCAGTACTACCTGATATTCAAAAAAATTAAATATTTATATGATACAATGTGTCCAGAGCAAGAACAGAAAATGAATAAACTGTTAAAACACAAAGGAAGAAAGAAAGGGGGAGAAGGGAGGTGGAGAGAGGGAGGGAGAGAGGAAGGGAGGGAGAAAGAGAGAGGGAAGAAGAGGAGGAAAGGAAGAAAGGGAAGAAGAAGAAAAGGAGGTGGTCCCATATGCCATAGTAAAGATGAATGTCAGCGTGGTTGCCTTCACTCTGCCTGTCATTGGTAAACAAAACCAGTTCTTTCAATACCTCCTTTAATAATGTCATAGCACGGTTCTACCAGAACTCAAGCTTTAAACAAGTGCAACTGACTTACTTCATCAGAACTAGAAAGAGCCCACTTGTGCCTCTGCCTTGATGCAAACCTCCCACTATAGTGTAGGAATCTACAAGCTCGAACACTTTGATCATG
>NW_003852517.1:5634232-5645422 GCF_000181295.1 Otolemur garnettii
GAGATTCCTAAGACTAGATGCTGGAGAGTATAAGAAAGGGAAACGGTGAGTTTCTATGAAAATTAGACAAAAAATAATCCTCTAGGAATTTAAATCAACTTGGGCTTCATGGGGAAAAAAATGCAAGCTTCTAGGAAAAAAATATATTGTATTATTTAACATAGCCTAGAGGCAAAACCAAAATTCAACAGGAGGTGCTCCTATCTGAGAGGTTTGAGTGTTTATTTTTCAGGTGACGCACTGAGTCATAATGGCGATAGTCAGACGCCAACAAGTTGTCTGTGTTTGACCACTGCCTTCTTTCCAGGTTCTCCTTTTTCTTGCTGGCCCTTCCTTGTTTATCCGATCTAATGCAATAAAATGCATAATTAATTTCTAAACGCTTCCATTGAGCGGTGCAATTTGTCAAGTCGAGTTGTTAATAGAATTAAGCTTTTTATCAGCGATTAGCAAAAGAAGGTTAAAAAAAATTAATTACGAAATTGTATGCCTCCCTGGTTCAAAGCCAGGTTTTGGATTAAACGTTCGATAAAGGTTTCCTGACACATTATAAAACATTTAGCAAAAGCTGCTTTTCCCCAAGCGCATTAAAAACCTGTCTCTGAGCAGAACTCACCAGCAGGGTAAGAGCATTTGGGCAGACCCTTGTGCACGCAAGCATGAAAAGAGAATATCACTGGTTTTCCTACTCGATTCAGGAGCAGGGACACAGTGTGACCTCAAAAGTGATCTTAAATTTTTGATAGTGTGACTTGCAAGCTTGAATGAAATTATAGAACTGGTTGGAGGGTGTAACAGGAGGATGCCTTGATGACACAATTAACATATAATATGCCTTTATCTGTAATTACATAGAACATGCCCAGGAAGGTGAGCATGTACAGGGTGCACAGTAAGAGCTGAAAGCCTACATGAAACACCTAATCCTTCCTAAATCACTCATCTAATTTATCCATTTCACTGTCTCTCTTCCCTTTCTCTCATCTGTGTGTTCTTGTCACCTCACTGTTTTATAAAGTAGAAGAATGTAACCATTTCACTCCATCACTTTCCAAGGGAGGAGGAAGGAGAGAAAGGATAAATGTGATGGGCCGGACCCTGACATCCACTGAGTCACCTGTCATGAGTGGCACAAGCTACTATTCTACAGCAGCAAGAATAAAGCCCTAAGTTGCCTTTACATTGCAGTACAAGGTGCCGTGAGTATTTTCTACTCGTTTTCCACATAGGGGGTTCCTGCACTTCAGGTTGTTTGCTTCCAAACCCTACGCTGGGGTGCTTCTGGCCAAGGCACAGGGTGCGTTCAGTACGTGAATGTCTGTGCTCTTTAAAGAAGGCACCTGGGTAGGGAGCCCAAGTCCTAAACTTAGAATGGGAGGGCAGAGGCTCCTTTTCAGATTCAAGTTGTGTTCTCTAGACTCCCTTCTAGCAGAGAGCCAAGCACTGGAGCTACAGGGAAATGTGCAGTCAAATAGGTGTCCATTTACAAATGGAGCACGGCCATGTGTGCAAATACCCTCCAGTCTTCAGAATCCTGCCAGGTGAAGGCGTGAATCCCAGGCCCCAAGCACACATCCTATAAAACGGTCCTTTCCTGCTACACGTACGTTTACTCTTTTCTTTTGGTTTGCTTAGTTCTCTATCCTTCTGTCTTTTTTGCCTTCCAACATTCTTTGGATAATTTTCTTGAACAGTCACGAGCGATTCAATTTGTAAGAATTCAAAGAACGATGCAGTATGACAATTTCATGAAATAAACTTGAGTTACAGGAAACAATGGTGCTATTGAACTTTCTTATAAGAAATGATAGATTAATTCTAAATATTTGTCGCTAATTATAAAATAAACAACAAAAAACCCCCCAACAAACTATAAGATAAAATAAGCTTAGTTATCTTACTGAGAAGTGTAATACAATTCTCAGTTGTAATACAATTATAATATCATATCTATATATGTTTGAATTTAAACTCTATGACCTCCAGGGAAATTTTCAGTTTCCCTCTCCCTATAAGCTCATTACTTATAGAATTTCTGATACAAGGTACTTCATAAATATTAGTTGAATCAGTGAGTAGGTAAGGAAATGTTATTCCTTGTAACTTCTTTCTGTTCTCACAACCTCTCTTGGAATTTTAAAAAACAAGTACTCTTTGTCAGTAAACATGGAAACATACTTTGACGTTCCTTAATGACTCAAAGTTTTGGAATGCCTCATTAAGTAGGAGTAATATTAATTAACACTATAAAATGAATAACTCAACATTAACAGGTAAAATGGGAGGAATTAAAACTGATCCTAACTGACCCTAACTTATCACCTTCTTTGCTTTTGACTGATTTTTTTATTCCAGTTTGTTTTCTTGTCCTTTTTTTCATTCTCATAAGAGAATGAAGAATGTGCGATTCTATGGCCTCCTGAACTAATTTAACACCATTACCTTTCGAAATTAATGAGTGACTCTGAGAATGAATCCATTTGCCCCTAAATTGTTGTCCAACTTTCATTATAATCATTTTTACCACTGATATCAATCTTTTTTGAATTTTCAGAAGCTTTTAAAATATCTTTTATTAGAATATCAACAACAACTTATTTAAATATGGAAGCTTCACTCCACCCTTTTGTGTCTTTTTTTTTTTTTTTAAATCAGTAAAACGCTGTTTCTTTTCAAAAATTAGTACTAGGGGAGTTATAGAGAACCATATCCTATTAAACAGTGTCAGGAATAATTTTTCCAAGGTTTTTTTTCAAGTTAAATTTTAACAATTCTAAAAGATAGCAGTATTTTAAAAATCTTGCTTTATAACTCTGTACTATAATTGGGTGATGGAAATCTCTTAAATAAAGGTATCATTTTGTAAGTAACAACAATATACACAGTTTGAACCAGTGAAAAAATAGTGGCCAATGAAGAAATTATTTTTAAGAAAATAATGGATTAGCTCTGCTTCATGAAGGTAAACACAAGAATTGCCTAAAAGTAAAATTGCTGTTTTTAGGTGAGCATAAGAGTGACCTCTTATTATATATCTAATAATGCAAAGAAACCACTGAAAAGAGAGAGAAAGAAAGAAAGTAACATCTCTGTGCACAGTTATATTTTCTTAGCAAAAGATGATGTGTAACATTCTTGAAAGCTACTGGGCAAGATATTTTACATCAAAAAAAGTCTGCTTTTTAAAAGAACTCCTACACATAAATACAGTTCTACTGTTATTTCACTAAATCTGTAGGCATTAGAATTTGGCCTGACCTATCTGAGGATTATCTTTGTTTTTCCCCCCAAACCATCAATTTCTTGGTGCTGTGACACTATTCAGCACGTTCAATAATCAGGACAACAAAAATTCCACAAAATTGTCCAGATGCTCTGCAGTCAGCTGATGGATTTTCACAATACACATTGAGCTCTCCAGTAACATGGCAGACCTACCTTACCAAACCTATCTTACTAATAATGCGCAAGCCTCGATTAATTTTTTTTAGCTTATTTTTACGAGAGATTGGGCCAGGGATAGCAGTTAAAAACAGTCATATACAATATCATTTGTGTGTTCTAATATTATTCTATAGGTATAAAACAGTATTCATTTTGGTATAAAACAGTTACATTTTGTTCACAAATGGTGAATAATTTAGACTGGTTCATTTTCACTCCTGACAGTCTATAAGATAAACTAAAAAATAGAAGATGTCACTAAGGCTTGTTCTTACATTTATTGTGTTTTAGAATTATGCATATGCATTTTATTTTAAGGCTTTATATTACTGTCATAGATTACTTCTCTGTGTTTCATAACTAGAAGCCAATATAACAATGATGCTCTTCAATCTAATTTTATTTTATTTGCATTTTTTGGCCAGGGTGGGTTTGAACCCGCCACCTCCAGCATATGGGGCTAGTGCTCTACTCCTTTGAACCACAGGCACAGCCTATCCATCTAATTTTGAATTTACACCAGGAAGCGCTACGTATACATGTGTGATTGTGGTGACACTGGTACACAGTGACATGGTAGAGTTGCTTGTAAAAATGGGCTTATCTCCTACTGGTTGAGTGTCACTGAATAGTATGCTTGATAACAAAGGGAAAAAAGGAGTACTGGAATCTCCTAGGCATCAGCTCTCCACCCTCTTAGCAACCAGTTCCGTCCTCTGTAGCATCACCATTGCTTATCCTCTCCTATTTCTAATTTCATCTCAAAATACTTCTATTCCCCATCATGCCTCTTCAGTATTGTCTTCTTGCCTTTATTCTATAGTTGCTTTTCTCATTCTTCCACCTGAAAGTTCCCAGGTATGGAGTATGGCTATGAAGTTACTATTCCAAGATTCAGCATTTGCCTCACATTTAGGGCTAAATCTTCCATTCAGGAAGAAGGTTTTACTATTGATTTCTAAGGAAAGGAATGCTAAACTTTCGCCTTCTAATCCTTTCAATAAAGATCCTTCTGTACAATTGTATGGCACATTTACCTTTCCAAAGGGCTTAAACAAATACACTTGATCTCCTTTGGCATTTACTGACACTGCCTAGTGGTAGCAGAACTCTCTAATATCCAGGAGGCTACCTTTTCTCCAGGAATATACGGATTTAAAAAAAAAAATAATTGGGAACACGACTTCATATAGGCACATTTATCTATCTTCTAGTAAAATACTTAAATTGCTATACCAATGCATTATAAACTATGCTAATATATTATAGATGTAAAATATATTAAAATCTAAATAAAATAAGAAAAAATATATAGAGTGTTTCTAATAATTTCTTCCAGAATTCAGTGCGTAGTCTCGGGATCACTCCTGTTTGAGACCACTGCATGATCCTCCCAGGCATTAGTAGCTACATTTGAAAACCTTCCAGGAGTGCAAGGGAAGCTAAGGGGGCGCAGTGGGGAGGGACTTTTGATTGCTACAGCTGCATACAGCTCAAGTTTCTAACTTCAGTCCCCTTTTCTCTGGCCTGAGTCATCAACGTGTGTGAGGCTTAGAGGGAAGAAAATCAATTAGTATGCTTCTTCACCCTCGGGAGAGAGAGGGAGGGGCAGGAGAACCAGGGCCTAAGGCCCAGAGTCCAAGGCCACATTTCTTGTGGGGGATTTGGCATTCAGTGAAGTGCTTCTTCTTCTAAAGTGGCTGCTGATGGGGGGAGAGGTGGAGACAGGGAGAGAACATCACCTGGGAAAGGATGCAGCTGATTAACATTCTGGGCACGTCCAACAGTTTGTGCACAATTAACTTTTCTAAAATATATTCTAAAGCTTTCAAATTATATTTTGCAAAGTGTAATTCTATCCTATTACCCTTAGCCACATACACCTTGGTATGACAGTGCTTTGAATTATTCCTCTGCCTCCTCAGTGTTTACACCTTCTGATACAGCACTTGTAGATAGTGATCATGCATATTCCCGCCTACTTATCACAGGGAAACGGGAGCTATTTTACTCTTCTAATCTTCATGCACCCTAAAGTTCTTTAATCATTTTTGTTGTTGGTTTCTTCTTTCATTTCCAGTTATCAGCATCTTTCTGACGCTGGGGCCCTCAGACCTGGAAGGGGGACGCCAGATAGCAGCTCCCTTTACCTTATAAAGAGCTACAGGCTCCGGCTTTCCTGCTCCGTGATCGGACATGTCTGTTTAGGATGCCAGGGCTCTCATGCGTTTTTATTATCTCAGCATCGCCCTGCACTATCATTCTGTCACCTTGCCATTGAGGAAACTATCATCCGATGCCCTGTTCTTCTTCACACCCCTCCACCCCTTGGGTTTCATCTTTCTCATAGCTTTGAATTCTCTTCCTGTTCAGTTTTGTTTTGCTCAGAGTTATCCGTGTTTTACACCATTTTCTGTTTAGAAAACGATTATTTATCTAGAAAATTAGCACAACGTCTCGCATCCAATCTTCCTGAAGATGAAGTTCTTCAGGAAACTCTTAGCCAACTATGGGCAGTTTCACAGAATGTGGCTGATCTTGGAAATCGTCTTTCCAAAATGCTCTAACTTAGGTCTTTGCCACTTGAATGTTTTCCTATCCAGGGGTGTTTCTATAGAAAATAGTAAATAATAGAATGTATAACAGTATATAATGAAATAGAATATTATTAATGTGATATAAAAACATATTAATTAATATTAATCCATAGCATTATATGACATAATTTACATATTTATCCGCATTAGCATCTTTTTCTTAATTAAAGAAACCATTTGAGTAAATATTTTAATCCTTTATGTGGCTTATCTATATGGTGCAAGAATAATTTTAGAATGTAATGATTTTAAATCACTTCCATGATGAGTTTACTGGATCCCCTCCTTTACTATTTTCTTATCAGTTTTCTGACTAAATTCAGGTAGGAATACTCACATTTTATTTTCCATTATTAACCTAAATTCAGGGACTAATGTGCTAAAAGACCAGATACTCCAGCCTGTCTTCCATTTCTAGAAGATCAGGACCCGTGACCATTCAAAAATCTACAGGTTCTCCCTTCCATCTCTCCTCCAGCCCCAACTGCTTGGTAGGTAGAGTGACAGAGCCCTGTAACTGTTAACTGCCTGGTGTTCTTGTTGCTGTTATTGACTTGGTGATAGATAATAAATCTGAAATTTGGTTTTAAACAACAGGGAATTTGGATATAAAAAAACCCACACATTCCAGATTGTACTATGTGAAGATCTCAGTCTTTGGGGGGTGCTAGGGCTCCTCGGTGTTAGAAATCAAGCTATTGCCTTGGTGACATTAAATCTTCATTTTGGTTCTAAATATCAGAGAACAAGAAATCATAAAAAGGCAAAGATCCTAGACCATGATATGTCAAGATGTCAGTTTCCTCAGGGGGTAAGGCATCTAGATTATAGCAGATCAATGATACAAATACTGATACCTTTCTTCTGATTCCTCCCAGAAATGCATGTTTCTGTGCTGACGTTTGAGCCACTTTTGACCAGTCAGGGCCTAGCAGTGATTATTCCAGGCCATGGTGAGGGAGGTCTATGACGATGGGTTCACTTCAGTGTTCTCTCTGGGCACCAGACAGGTGTCAAGCACTTTGGGGTGTATGCACAACAGAGCCCTGAAACATATTTCAACTATTGCACCAGGAGAGCCAGCCTGGTACAGAAAAGAATGCAATAAATTTCAGTTCAAATATCATTCAGCACATCTTGCTGGTGGGTGGAGGCAAGAAAAGAGTTCAAAAGCATATCGTGTGTGTAAGAGGACAGAAGAAGGAGAAAAAGGACATTTGCCAGGAAGCACAAAATCAAAGCAAGCCCCAAGATTTGCAGCTTTCTGAGTTTGGGAGGCTCTTGTAGGGCCCTTGTGAAGTAAGTGAAGGGACTGCGGACCTCAGATGTATTCACAGACACTGGTCTGCTGAGGGCTCAGTGGGGAGAAGCCCCAGTGATCTTGTTTTGCTCTTCAAGCAAAGTGGTTTTTTAAGGGAGAGATTCTGTGGCCTGGGGTCTGTCACTCTACCCTAGAAGGCAGGGATGGACGGAGGGAGAACGTGTAGATTCTCTAATGGTCATGGGGAAGATAACATTGTGTGAGAAAGAAAATCAATGTTCGTATAGAAGCACTTATTTAATTCATAATTGACAAAGACAAGAAAGGATGTGATCAGAAAAGAGATAGGAAGTGATCATAATGAACTATGCATGTTCCCCAATCGCAGAAACTGATTACCCTTGCCTAAAAAAGTCTAGCTATTTTTATAGCAACATATATCATAAGAAGCTATCCATTAAGGGGCGTGGTTAAATAATGTTTTGGCTTCACATCAAGATCACACCAGCATTTGGTTATATTTCTTCTCATTAGAGAATCAGTTTTAATTTTTTAAAGCACAGATCTAAAAATAATGGCCTTGCATTTATAAAACATGGCCTACTCCAAACAATTAATGATTGTGTTTGCTAATACTGCTAATAGGAATATTCGTAGAAAAATGTACTCTCTTTGCTATATCTTTTGATGTCTGAGGAAATAAGGCAACATGATTTGGAGGCCAGGATTTTTGTTAAGTCATAGGAAGTCATTCTTTACCCAGAGAGGAAAGGTACAGACTCAGCTGCTGGCAAGAACGAGATCCAAGTGCAAGGGAAAGTATAGATCATGTCCCAGAGAGAGGCTTCCTCTGAAATGATGGAAAATGATGGTGTGCTGCTCCCACACAGGATGGCAATGAAGCAAGTTTGCCCATCAGCTGGAACTTGGCTGTTACCACCTTCCTGTCCCATGGAAGGTTTAAAGGAAATAGCACCTTTTAATATTATGTTATCTGCTACTTTAGCAGAGCCTAATTAGGCATATTAGCTCACCAGATCAAAGTGGAAGACACCAGTGTTATCTGATTTCTTCTTCTGTGTCCCGGAAAACCCTAAAAAAATTACTCTTCTGACATAAGGAGATTAAAAAAAAAACCTCTTCCTCTATTCTTCTTTCAGATTACATTTTAATCTGGACTTTTGCTTTGTTCCAAGTTGGAGACTTGTCTGGAATTGCTTGCTTGCCAAACTTGGCAAAGAAGTGGCCTTGCAATGTTTCCCATATGCTAGTTGGAGGTGGCTTCCAAGACATTAAGTCACGGGTCTACTACAGCCTAGTGAGTTGCTGTACAGCTCACGTTCTGAGGCCAGAGTCTGCAGAAGGCTCATAGCAACAACGGGGCATTGTTCAGTTTCCTGACTGTTAATGTCAAGGAAAGAAGAGAGGGAAGGAATGCACAGTTACAGGAGGAAAGATGGTGGCAGTGATGAGTGGGCATTAAACTCACAGCCACACTTCATCCATCATGCGATTTAACAACTGTTTCTAATGTTGATATGTTACATGTGTATTGTTACTTTTTAAATTAATTTTCAGTTAAAGACAGTTGGTTTGAGCATAGTGTTTGATTTTAAATAAATTTATCCATTTTAAATAGATTTATGATGTCGCACAGATTTTACTAAAAGTCCACTTTGACACATCTGACAAATGCACTCTGTTTCCTTTACACTTCCACAACACTTCTGGCCCAGTTGTGTGGGTAGTTTTCTACACCAAGCAATTCTTCCAACCCTCTGGGCTGCCCATAATTTAATTCTATTCTGATGCTATGTACCTGGAGTTAGCAACAGATCTCTCAAGTTCAGGGCTCAGTCCCACAAATCTGCCTCCATTTCAGATGCCAATGGCAAGTCTGGGACTCCCATAGTCCTGAATGATTGGCTATAAATCTGGGGGTCCCATAACCCTCTTCCATAGCTTCAAAAATATGCCAGAATGGCTCACAGAACTCTGGGAAATTTTTACTTATTCACAACTCAGGAATAGCCTGATAGAAGAGATGCCTTGGTTAAGGGACAGAGGTTGAGAAAAAAACATCCTCCCTGTCCTCTTCAGGCCCACCACCCTCAGCACCTCCTTGTGATTACCAACCAGACGCTCATCACCTCTGGTATTTCCTTCTTCTCCAGCAAGGCTCCCCTTCCTTGAGGTCCACATGAAGCTGAAAGTTCCAACCTTCTCCCAGTCCT
Source organism: Otolemur garnettii (assembly GCF_000181295.1). Taxonomy (NCBI): domain Eukaryota; kingdom Metazoa; phylum Chordata; class Mammalia; order Primates; family Galagidae; genus Otolemur; species Otolemur garnettii. The sequence goes on from NW_003852517.1 coordinate 5,643,769, forward strand.
AAGGCTGCCTAGGGGCCCCCTCCTGAGTCACTCATTAGCAAAAATCCACCTCATTCAGCTGTGATCAAAAAAGGGCTTGTTATGAATAACAGAAGGCAAGCCTATCGTTGAGGAAACCCAGGAGCTCTGTGCCAGGAATGAGGACAACACTCCAATAGAGTATATTTAATATACACCATACCATGCCAGAGCATGTGGTGAAGGACACCGGAGCTGTGGATTCTGCTCTTCCTGAGAAGAGACTCCTAAAGAGAGGCTAAGGTTCATACTGGATTTTTTTAAAATTGGGAATTGGCATTTGTTTGAGATAGAGATGGTTTCTGAGAGCTTAAGGGACTACATTGCTATTAAGGTTCAATGTGTCGACTACATTTGGTGCTTTATATCACAACAGGTTTACATCTGTCCTTTTGACGATGCAGTAACTTTTCACATACACATATAGATGGCTCATAGCCTGCCATCTGCTCTGCCATCAGAAGAAACCCCACAGCATACACACTGCCAGACACGGCTGTAGTTCACATGTCCTGCTGCTCTGGCCCTCATAATCCAAACACGTGTCCCAGGGTGAGGAAGGTTTCCAGAAGGCAGATTCTACCCCCAGCGCTTTGCCTCTCACTCATGGCATGACAACTGTCCAGAGAGGTGCTCTAGCAACTTTCCCACTGGTGAGAAGAAAGGATTTGATTTCAGAGCAGCTATCTTGGTCTCACATACAGAAGGATCAGGGTACCTTACAGTGGATATTTATTCAACTTACAGTGTTGGCAACTTTCATCCCCTAATCTACTTGAGCTGGACTAGCCCTAAAACCGTAACTTTCACAACAAAGGAAAGACATCCTTTGGCTCTATTTGTATGTTTTTATCTTTGGTTTAACTTTAAAAAGTTATTTTCCTTCAAATGATTACCAGCAAGAATAGGGAAAGGCAGATTTCTGTCTTTTAATTCTTTTTAACATAAGGGAAGTATTTTATTTTCTTCCCTTGAGAGTTGGCTGACTATTTTGTCCCCAGGGTCACAATTACTTAAAACTTTATACTTAGCTTTAACACCACTTTCTGTCGCTAGTCAACCTCTTCCCTCCCTTTTCTCCCCACGCAAGGGAAACTGCAGAGAAATACTACTTAATTATCACACCACATAACTAATTAAAAGCAGGATGCTTGTGTATGGTATGCTAATGAGCTATTAGGGATCTAGCATGCCTTAGTGACAAGATGTGGGTTCTTATTCTACCCTTTACCTGGCGGGTGGATTTCTAGTTGACAGTTGAAGATGATGAGATGGGAATTTATTATGCCACTTGCAAGCCAGGAACTTTGAGAGAGGGCAGAAAGGTCGAGCAATAGAATCACTTAGGAGAAGCAACACCTGAGCTAAAACCAAGATGATAAAAAAAGAAAAGTCTGAGCATTTGATTTATAGGAAACCAGGGCGTATGTGGAGCGCATAGCAGAGGATGTTCAATAAATAGAGAACTTTGGTTGTTATTTCTGTTGGGCCCAGGGATGGGAGATGAACATAGTGGGGGTGAACTACTGACCAGCTCCTTGCAAACATGCCACGTGTCCTCCGTGCATACGTTCAGAGATCACCAAACACAGGCTGTCACTTTGTGCAGAGGCAGGGACGTGTGGAAAAGTCAATG
>NW_003852517.1:5645500-5671810 GCF_000181295.1 Otolemur garnettii
CATATAAAATTCCTTTAGTCTGTGAGAGAAAAAGATTACAAACAGCAAGCAGGAATGTTACAAGAAGGCATCACCATTAACGCCAGCGGTAATAACAGCCCCAACTAAAGCTAACTATAGTGGTAACAGGTCCTTACGTGGGTGCAGCAGGCACCTGCCACGCATGCTGCCTCACTGACCCTATGACATCCCATCCTAGAGGGCACAGTGATAAGATCAGTGCTGGGCTCTGAAACGGGCTCTAACCCCTACCTCCAACTAGGGATTTAAAGCTAAGAAACCATGAGATGGAGCAGAAGACTGAATGCCCACTGTGGACACGGAACTGGAATGCAAAGTGTGTGTTGTGTCTTTGGATGTTGGTGCCCTTTGCATCCAGGATAGAACAGGTGTTCACTGAAGAGAAAATAAAAAGAATGGACCGCTAGCAATGCAAGTGAACGTCAAGGAGATACAGCTCCTTTTATTGCACATCCTGAGGAGGAGAAATGGCTGTCCTAAGTGGATGCATGCCTTTTGGATCTACTACTTGACTTGCAGTAAGGGATGAACTCTCAAGCAATAGAAACAGCACGGCAGGGACTTTTATGTTTCTGTCCCCCGATACATTTGCACAAATTTTCCTGATGGGCTCGGGGCTTTGGCTGGTATTTCCCTCAAGTCAGGGAGAACTGTACTCCCTTCCTCTTTAAGTCTTTGTGTCAAAGGACAGAAGAAAAGCAGAAGTCAGAATTTATAGGGAAGATTCTTACTTTCAAGGGGATAAAACATAATCCACACGGGCCCCAGCTCTGCCCCTCTGGGAATCCCAGAGCTAAGCTGGCAAGACACTGAGACCAGGGCAGCCGCTGCCCACTGAGCTGCTCACTAGTGTAGGAACCTCTGTTTTCCTGCCATCATGTGCTTTGTAATAATAAAATGAAATCTCTGTCTGCTGCAGGCTGAGTGTGCCCAGTATTTAGTCCATAAGAGACTGTCTGTACTACTGGGTGAACAATGAGCACAGCGAAAGCCCTGCAGTCTGCAGCCTCCCATGAGAGGCAGTGGCCAAGGAGAGGTAAATAAAGTCAACAGAGAGAATTTCCAGGGGCTTCTGTGAAGGACAGATGGGAAAGTGATAGTTGGAGCTCCCAAAACTTCTTTTACCCGTGAGGACAGAAGCCACACATTAAAGATGGCAAAGTTGGGTGGCACCTGTGGCTCAAAGGAGTAGGGTGCTGGCCCCATATGCCAGAGGGAGGTGGTGGGTTCAAATCCAGCCCTGGCCAAAAACTGCAAAAAAAAAAAAAGATGGCAAAGTTGAATGCTACATCAAGGCAATTCTTATAGAATTGCTGCCCTGGGCATCCTTTCTGCATTATTTTACATTAAAGAAAAATAAAAATCCTAATTTGTTTAAGTTACTTTGGGGTTTTCTATTATAAGCAATAGAATCTAATGCTTACTAAAACATCCTCTTTCTAGTTCCTTTTCGCCACTTCTGTATTAGTGAGAGTGGTCCTTAATTTATTTTTGTAGTAGGTAAGACACAACCATTCCTTCTTACTCTTGTTGATACAGGGGGTTCCTCCTATTGATAAGCAGACTTGTCTTGTCAGCTATAAATGCCTCTCTTGCCCAGCCAACCAAAAGCCTTTTCTTCACTATCATTCAAAGATTAGACATAATCTGTCCCATATCCTTTATGTAAGCAGGCTCGGCTTAATCTTCGTTCTTCTTCTTTCTCTCTCAGCCACGTCTGAGGAGTGCGGGTGCAAAGGAGACAACCCGTGTTTTATGTGCTGTTGTTGCCAGACAGTTCATGCCCCTTCTTAACAGCCTTAGAACACTGTGACTTGTCGGGATATCAGAGAGAACCACGCACAGCTTTTGCGGAAATTTGGCAAGCATAGAATCTTTTTTTTTCTTCTTTTTGGTTAGACCTCAATATTTTATGTTTCAGGATTTCTGAAGTTTTTTCTTTTTAATTCATTTATTCCTATTGTTTTTTCATTTTTGTTTCTTTCAGATTTCCGTAATTTCACAAATTGTTGCTCATCTTAAAAATATGATTCTTCTCTTGGAGGATCAAAGACATGATTGGTGAAAGGGCAGTAATTTTCACAGAGAATAGAAATGGACCTCACTCTTCTTGGGATTGGACAGTAGGTGAAATGGTGGTCCAAGCAGACGGAAGGCGCTATCCATCATCGGATCACTCTGTGGGCACAGGAGCCACACTGTCTTGTGAGTGTGTCCAGACAAGTCACCATTTCCCTGGCAGAGCCTCAGAAGGCCTCCTGTTGGGTGGTCTGGTCCAAACCAGTCAGAGAGCAGCTGCATAGAGCAGCAATTCCATCCACCCATTCCATTACATCATTACCTTTCTTCATTCCCTGCCATATTCCAAGCTTGAGGTGCTTTAACGCATCTCTCAATTATGACTTCAAGGTAAAATGATGAAAAGCTAAGTGTTAGAATTAATAATATGTGACTTTGAATGTCAGCATTTTTATGTACATGATGTTTGATAAAAGCAAGATATGAAATGTCTGCAAGCCTGTCTCCTCATTTACATACTAGTGGCGAGCTCTCTTACTCAATATTAAGTGAGATATGCCACACATAGATACTTGGTTCACATTAATAATCTGCCATTCTAGTGGAAGCATTTAAGAGTGTGCTCATATCTGGCATCTATACATTGATTTTGTGTTTGTGAAAGTACACACAGGCTCAATTCTCTCTGTTTAGGCCAAGGAAACTTTCTAACCATTGTACCTTACGATGAATGATGTGTTGGTTCCTCAATAATTGTTTTGAATGGATATTTAATGACTGAATATACATCTAGATTCCCAGGGGCACTCTATTTAAAGTATCTCTGAAGCTAACCCATTTTTAAAGCGGGTTCTGATTCTTTTAAAATCAGAATAATCAACCCAACCTCCCACCAGCAACCCTGTTACCCAATTTATTTGCTTTATAAATTAAAATTTATTTTATGTTGAGTTTTTGAAACAAGTTATATTTGAGGCAAGAATTTTATATGAAATAGCCTCATAAATACGTCATTGGTCAATTAGTCTCTGAGAATGCTTTTAGTCCTACAAAACTTTTGCTGTGATGAAAACCGTCACCTTAATGGGATACAAATAGAAATGGCAGGGGCTGTTGCTGAACAAGGTGAAATGTCAGTTTCCCTCCAACTCAGCACCTCATTTCCCCGGATGACTACGGAGTTACGAGCTATCTTCCAATTCAACTCAATCACGGTTGTCTGGAATCCAGGACGTAGGATTAGGTGAATGCTGAAGCCTCTTTATGCACTGGAGGTATATATTATAAGTGTTATAGCAAGTGAGTTTGAAGAATGTCTTCACTAATACCAGAGATGATTACGGTGCCATCAGTAGTAGCCTTGCCCCATCAGTGAATAAGAATCAATCACAAAATGAAATATTAGTTAAGTTGGCCTCAATTCAGTCCGAGGTCATGAAGCACCGGGACACGCTGATTACTGGAGCCCGGACAACTGCAACTTGCTGAGGGGGCTTTAATGTTGGAGGGTTCAGGCAACCTTTCAGGTCTGACCTTTACGAGAGCTCTCTTTTCTCCTGTTGAAGCTGCCTACATGGACTGGCACTTTATAGAAAATGTTAAAAGGAAACCAAGATCTTCCACACCCAACCAAACATTCCACTTGAGTAGTTATACATAATAAGCAGCAAAACCACTATAACATCAGAAAAACTCAAAATAAAGTCCAGCCTATGTTAGTCATTAACTCTGAAACCTTGACAAAGCCCACTCACTTCCTCAGATTTCAACTACTTCATATGCAGATTTAAAGAACTGGACCATACATAATCTATTTCTTTCCTAAACTCTTAAACAGATAGGAAGATAGGGTAACATGAGTTCATATTTGATAACAGTGTTGCCATGATTCTGCCTAAGAGTTGATTATCAGGAAGAGAATTGACCCAAGATTTAAAATAATAATAAAAAATGGAACTCAGCATTTTTGATATGTGATAGGGTATTTTTACACAAACATAAGGTATCATGCTACGATTACTGTGATTTTTTTTTTCAGTTAAAAAATTACTCTTTAACATATAACTTAATTGTATTCCTCACTGTCAAGAAGAAAAGACTCCAAAGGATTAAATATCTTCCTTAAATTTGCTTGAACTTGAAATAATTCATATCTGTTTACTCTCAGTTTCAAATTTTAGATTTTTTTAGGTATAAAAGGAAAATAATAATGAAACTAGATTATGTTAGTAAACAGCTGGGGCCAGATGTTTTAGGAACATTGAACAAGAACATTGGGAACTTTCTTCTTTAAACTTCCCATTCTACACCACAGAAATATAATCAGCTTTGTGGACAAAGCATAAAATGCAACTAATGGAGTGATAATGTGTCAAGTTGTAGTTCATCTAAAAGAGAAATTAGAGTGCATTACTCTTCAGTGGGAAAAGAAACTCAGTCATTGTTGGGTTTCTCTCTGCTATAAAGAAGGATGGCAGAAAGTAAGGAAAGATGAAAGTAAAATGGAGTACTTTCCTGTAGATTCTATCTAAATTGAATATGAAAAACTCTATGGCTAAAAAGTACAAAACTATACAGCTGTGAAAGAAAAAAAATTAAAAGCCATTGATGAAATTGAGATTGGATTTTAGAAAAGCAAGCAGAATGAAAGAAGTGATGGATACAAAGACGGACAGAGTTCTTGAAGCCCTCTCATTGTCCTTGGAAATATGGACCACCTACTCACACTTACATCTCCCTAAATTACAGCCCCATTGTTCTATGTGTATAACAAAAACAAATACAGAAAGCACATATGTGTGAATAACAGTCTGTCTAATGATGGATTTGTGTATGAACTCAGAACTTATCCTGAGTCTCATGTTATCATGGACCTGAGAACACAAATTCAGTTTCTGAAGACAGGTAAAAATATAACAACAGAAAATAAAATAATAGTAACACAAAGATTTAGAGTTGGCATTCTATCCCTGAGCAAGATCAAGTCCTATTGTCTGAGAGAAAGGCCATCTTATTGCACTCATTGAATAACTGCACCTTAGTTAATTAATCCTTTGATAATGGCTAGAAAGGTAGCAGTTTAATACAACTCCTCAAGTTTGTCCTATGATGCCTACTGGCTCATGGGGAGATGCTCTTTCTCCATGAACAATTAACCTAATTTATTTTGACTACTTTTGAGGCAATGACCTTGAACTGCATTGGAGATACGTTGGTGTTAGTCACGGTGTTTTTTTGCTTTTGCTTTGTTTTTATTCAAAGACAGTAAGAATAATTGTTAATCTCCTGGATAGTCCATTAGTTTTTGGATGATTTTGAGCCCCATAGATTCAGGACATGTAAATGTCATCCTGTATGGGAAATAAATGGTAGCAAATACAATATGATAAAAAAAATAAAACTGAAAATTTGGTTTGCTATTTGATTTAAATGCCTTAGCTATGATAAACCATTTCTTTTTGTTGTTTGATTTTCTACCCTTTTATGAAAGCAACACTTTGGGTCTAAATAACCTTTCAGAATCAGGTAAATTATTTCTAGGGCTTTATGACATGCTAATATGTTCCCTTGGATTTCCTAAGTCCTTCTGGTATTATTAAGTGCTGCCATTCATTCTTTGAACACTACTTAGAATTGCTCACTGTTCCCCAAAAGGTCATCAAAGCACTTAATAATTTCAGAAAGAGATAAGCAGGACAGAAGACCTTACCTGTATATCAAATGTGAGTTCATGTGTGACCTGCTACACCAGCCAAACTGCTGTCCCTATCAATCCTATCTCCATTTCACCTTATCCTTGACTAACACAGCACTGGATAAGAACTCCCATCATTTCCTATTCCTATCCTGGCTTCTAAATTGATTTGCTATGTAACCTCTGACCAGCCACAGACAATTCTCCTAGCTCTTTCTTTTATTTATCAAGTGGAGAATCCACCTCCATCTTAATAGAAGAGGAAACTGAGAGCAATTGAATATTCATGTAAGAAGCATTTAAAGAAAGGTAACAGGTAGTTATCTATAAAACAGGAAAAAATTAACAACAAAAGTACTTTTGTTCCTTTAGTTTAAGAAAGAAAAAGGAAATTAATTACTGCTATCTTGGAGGGATCTACTTTATAATGTGGAATTATGACCTTCTTATTTTGAATTTTATGTACGTATCTCTCTTTCTCTTTTGCCTCACCTTCTGTGGAAGAAACTTGATGACTGCCTACCATGGCTTTCTAAAAGGGGTTTCCCCACAAGTTAGAAGAATTATCTCAGGTGTCCACCGACATTCCCTTCAATTTTAAGATTCTCTTCTGGCTCCTATCTGCTCCATTCTATCTACAGTATTTCCCTCTCTATGTTCTCAGTAAATGTCACCTCTTCATGTACATCATTTCAGAAGGGATTTCTTGCCTGTTCAGTCCTGAATTTAGGATATTCTTCTCAAAACTCACATTTCCCTGCCTTCCATCTGCCACTCAGAGTTTCCATACTTAGCTCATGTGCTAGAATTTGGAACACATGTAGTTTGTATTGGAGTATGATTAAAACAACGATCATTCTCTTGTATAGTTTCTATTCCTGGTTTCTCCTTATCATCTTGCTACTCTGGTTACTAGGATTTAGTTAATGGAAGACTAAATAAATGACAGGCATTCTCTAGAGCTGGGAATTCAAAAGGAGCAATGTTCATAAACCTGTTGCTTTTCTCTGGATTAAATGCCATCTGACTGAAATTAATACCACTGTATCATTTGTTTACCTTTTATTATTTTTCTCTTATGCCTCTTTATGGCTAAAATATGGGTTCGCAAGAAATAATTCCTTTGAACCGTGTACTATAATTTCAGTAATTCATTTAAAACATGCTAATTAAGCACTTAGTAGGTATTGTACTAATGGATCTTCCTTATCTCTCAGATTACTTAAAACCATGGTTTATCTGAGGTCAAAAATGAAGCAGTAAAATAACATGTTTGCCATTAGATTTGATAAAGAAAGATTTTTTTTCTTAATACTAGCAAATAATAAACAAACATATAAAATTTAGTTAATTCAGTAGGTACTAATATACTCACATATAAAAGGTATATTTTTATCATTTATAGGAATAACATTAAATAGAAACAGCCAAGGAACTCTTTTCCAGAGCACAAACCTTTCTATATGAAGTACTTAACACATTTGTTTGATGTCTTATAAACATGGACACAGAGGAATTTTTGTTTCCTCTGTTCTTCTCCTTCAAATAATATCTAAAAAAATCTATGTTCAACAACATCAGTCACTTTTGTAGAAACAACTCAACACTTGTGGGTGTTTGTGTGTGTGTGTGGGGTCTATAATTTAACATAAGTGCTATTTACCTAATTAATTATTAAGCATGATAATATAAAAAAATCACACATCATGTCACTGCCTTCCAATTTTTTAAAAATCTCATTCTCTAGGCTTCATAGATGATGTCAGAAAAATTATCAAGGCAAAAGAATAGTTCCCCCTAAAACATAATAGTACTCCATGACTTTTGGAGATGTGCTTGTGAGGACAAATTCAAAATCTGTTTCTCAAGAGGATGAAATCATTAAGAGCACTTGGGTTGCCAATGCTCCCCCTCTCCCCTCCAGATTTCCATCTCTCACTCCTACCTCCATCCTCCCAGTCTAGGACCTGGTCACTGATTAATTTTATTTCCATAATGGGGAAACTGTAGAAGCTATAATAAATGCTAGAATCATGCTCTATTTAACTGAACAAAACTACATCAGGGGACGACAGAACAGGCAAAACTACACAAACTTTAATCTCTTGAACTGTTAGTATACATAGCGTAACACATGAGGAGATAGAAAACCACCTTGAGCAACGACAGATTCCAAGGGTCACAGACTTAGAATGAACTACATTTTAATAACAGAGCTAATTATTTGGATGGGTTCCATAGGCTTTTCCTTAGATGTCTTTAAGGAAATAAGTTATGATCTAGTAAGTTTTCTATAATTGTTTTTTAAATCTTGAGAGAAAGTGCTGTAAAGAGAGAATAAAGTAGAACTAGTAAATATTTGGATTGGAAGGAAACAAAGTCATCTACATGTTTCCTTCATGTTAGGGCTGTGTGTGCATTTTAAAACCATCAAATAGATACCTCTGTAATAAAAAAAAAGATCTATTTTATGTATTCCTAGTCAGCATACAGAATTTAAAGGTTAAGAGTTAATTTAAAATCAAGTCCAAAAATGCATGAAGTTTTGTGAATAACAGATGCACAAGGTTTTACTATGAGAACAGAGTCTTTGTGGCAGATATTTAAGCTTAAAGATGGAAGTCTGCAAAGAAAATCCATAAAAAATAGAACGTGAGTCCACCCACATGGAGCTGGCCCAGTATAGCAATTCTTACTGACAGCATTACGGGCAGCATGCTGAGAGAGGTGACCAGGAGGTGTCCAGTTCTGCTTGGACTGACCACTAGTGATGACCAAGAGGGGCTATGGAATGGAAAGGACTCCAGTGCACTCATGCTTCTCATGTTTGCTGACAGTCAGGACACTCAGGTTGCCTATCAGTGAACACCTGTGACCATAAACATGTAGTTGCAGAAGGTCCCTGACAAGAGTCGTCAAACGTCAGATCTATAAACAGAAAATTACACCACTCCAGCCCAGGGAGCTTCACATGGCCAGCACGTGCTGCTATTACCTAATTATAATCAGCCAACACATCTTGATTCAGATAATATGCTGAACTTTCCAAATATGAAGCGCCTCCCTAGGTACTAGAAATTCTGGACTGTTTGGTGCTGATACCTGTTCAACATCTGACTTTAATAACAATGCACTTCCTCTTATTATTTTTATACATACACTAAAGAGTGTAACTGCACACTGCCTACCCTTCTAATACTTTATGTCAGCGCTGTGACAGTCACCTGCTATACAGGTTACAGCTGTTTCTGGGCAACTAGACCAACTGTTTAGTAGTGGTTCTCAACCTTCCTAATGCCACGAACCTTTAATGCAATTAAAAGGGGTCATGACCCACAGGTTCGGAACCACTGGTTCAGAGGGTCATTCTTATTTTCCTTGTATACAAGAAAAAATCTTCTTTACTGTTTAATATAAGAAACCGTGCTACCTTTTGGACACCCGTGTGGTATTGGCCCTGTGATATACAAGATGGCACTGTACTGTTTAGTAATTACTGTAACCCTATTTAACATTATTTATCTGTGAAAGATATTGTGCTCGGGAAACTGCACATTTAGGATTGAAGCTGAAAGCAATGATCCTATAATAAAAGTGAAGTGTATTAAAGATGGAGAACACTATTACCACAGGTGAAAATCCTTTGAGAGTCTTCGCATTTATAATTTAGTCCCAGCAGGACGACCCTTCTGTGTGCTGATTATCAGAGCAATTCTAGCTTTGGGGAGCAAAAAAAAAAAAGTCACAAACACACCCAGAAGCTGAAATAAGCTCTTCCTTTCATGTGATTTAAGCACTATTGTCACTCTGTGGAACTCTGGAAATTATTCCATTCGAAAATAATTCAGCTCCTAGATTAGATATTGTCTAGGTTTCCTCTTCCTGCTCTTTCCTACTAAGGACATTGAAATGAAACTATTAGCAGATTTTTTTTTTTTTTTTTTTTTACTGCTTATTCTCCACCTGAAGTTATTATCCTCAATTCAGAATATCGTCTTCATCTGCACAACAACCAAACGGGAATGTGAATTCATTCCTTGGGGGAAACAAACAACAGAAAGGCAGGCAGAGGAGCTAGGAAGAGCAGGCTCCCTGGGGAGACCCGGGCACACTTCTGAGGGTTTTCACCTCTAAACTGCAGATTTAACATATCTGAGTTTGAAGAACTGAGAGTTCCTTCTGTTGTGACATCACTGTGGCCATAGATAAAGAAAGGACGCACTTTTCTGTTGTGCAAACATCGAGTAAAAGCAAAATTAGCTCTTTGGCTACTTATGTTATCTGTACTTAATTTTTGTTTGGTTTTGTCTTTTGAGGCAGAGTCTCACTCTCACTTGAACTAGAGTGCAGAGCTGTCATCACAGCTCACTGCAACCTCAAACTCTTAGGCTCAAGCAATTCTGCTGCTCAGCCTCCTGAATAGCAGGGACTTCAGGTTTGTGGCATGACGTCTGGCTAATTTTTGTATAGTTTTGTAGAGTCAAGGTCTCACTTTTGCTCAGAATGGTCTCGAACTCATGGCTTCAGGTAATTCTCTCATCTTGGCCTCCCAAAATGCTAGGATCACAGGTGTGAGTCACTGTGCTATCTGGTAACACTTAGTTTGATTCAAGTTAGAACTTTGCACCAAGCCTACTATGTTGCTATTGCTCAATTGTGTTTGTTGAATAGACATGTGATAAATTTAACTCTAGTAAATAGATTCAGACAGATATCTTTCAAATTGAATGTTTGTTGATATTTTCACTATTAACTCTTCTGCCTCAAAGAAGACGAGTGGCTATTCCAGGATAACATCACCTGCTGAAGTCAACCAAGGAAATTTCTACTGTGCTAGTAGTGCTCTGGGGAATGAAAGCAAGACTTCATTCTGACAAACCATCAGCAAGTTTATGTACCTGGGTTTTGCTTTTGCTGCAGGAGAGTTTTCGTTGAGATTCTTTTTGCTACTGCTTGCTGCTTGAGTAAAATGTGGAATGAGTCACAGGAATAAATTAAATAAATTCTTAGCCCTGCATTTTAAAATTGTATTAAATTTTATGTATCTCTGACAAAATAGAGGTACAGAGAAATCCCTGAGCAGCTGAGAGGACCTTCTGCCTTGCCCTCAAACAATACATGTCACCTCTTAATAAATTACTGATCACAAGAAGTCTCCCTTCGGAGGAGTAGATAGAGTCACATGAGAGCACGGCCTAAAGCAGAATGGTATCCTTCTCAAAGAGGCCTGATTTCTGACCAGTTCTTCCTGAAATCACGGCATGCCCTGGATACTGGCTTGGTTGGATGTCCAGAAAAAATACTTAACTCTCCATCTTTAATTTAAAGATGTAAATATCCCATCTTTAGTTTAACTATAGTCTTGGGACCAAAACCAAGTATAGAAGAGCAGAGAGCCTATTAATAATATATGTGTCCATGTCACGTAAAAGATTTTCTGCAATGATTTTTGCTTGTGCTCGTCTTAAATCTTAGAAAGGGAAATAAATTTTTTATATTTTTAAAAAGAATTATATGCTTGCCCAAAGTAATAATATTCTTGGTTATTGCCTTTTATCACTTATAATTATTGTAGAAATAAAATTATATCAATAATACCGTTAGCGTGTAGATTGCTGACTGCTGAGTATATATTATCTGTATTGAATTTGCAAAATCAGTTTTTATACAGTACATGAAAATTTCATCTAAAATGGTAAGTACTTTCCCCCAAATTCCCAAAGTTAATGATTATTGGACACTGCTGTAAACGATTTTTATATATAGTATGATAGATTAGCTGCAATTACACATTTTTTCCTATGCCATCTGGTCCAGTAAATGTCAAGACTATCTTCCAAACATTTACCATTATTTATGTCCAGTCCTAGTTAGGAAACAATCATTCAGAAATCTGAATTTATGCCAAATATGGAGCCTCGTATTCATGTGGCATTCTTTACGTTTAAAAAAACTAAAACTACTGGTTATCATTACTGATGATGCTTGTAAACTTTTTGTTTTAGTATAACTTAAGACAAAACGGAATCTGACCAAAAACATTTATACCATTAAAGATATAAGAATAAAAAGTAATAGTAATGCTATATCCAAAACATAACAAATTTTTACTCTTTACAATATTCACCAAAATCTCATTGCTTCCCACCCCGAGAACTAAGTGGAGAAAGCCTGGCAGATGTTTTCACTTGAGAGATGAGGACAGGGAAGCATCTCAGGGTCATATGACACATGAGTAGACCCCACAGGACCAAGACTTGGACTCCTGAGTCCTACTCCTCACTTTCTTTCCTTTATTAAACAGAGAAACAGGGGCATTTTCATGGACTTGGTGACTGGAACTTTCAATTTATATGTGCTGCATTGCTCTCCTTTCCTAAAGTAGCTTGGCTGTACACCAGGATTCAGTCAGCTGAAAAGAGACCCATGAGTGGCATCCATGATGACCAGGGCATCTCAAAAACGTTGAGCTCCTGGGTGAAACCTAGGGCCTGGGGCTTCTAAACAAACTTGCATCAACTTGGAAATAAGCATGTTCATTTCTTCCACTTACAGGAGAGGACAGCTGATGGCATTTGCTAGGTGACTGGCTAACTGATGGCTTCTTTTCTTTCCAAAGTCTCGTTTCACTTTTTCAAGATTCTCAGTTTGTTCCTCTCTGAACATTCAACACAAATGTAAGGAGTGGATTGAGAATGACACACTGCCTCTAGGAAAAGCCAAGGAAAGGATCCTCATTTTTTTCTGATAAAACACTCATCCAATGTATAAAGAAATGATTCCATCCTCAGTGAACTGGAGGACATTGAGCACAGGAAAGAAAAGAAAACAAAAGGAAAGAGAAGAAAAGGAAGAGAAAGCAATGAGAATGAAAGAGAAAGGAGGGGAGGAAGAAGAAGAAAGAGTAAGGGAAGGGACGTGCAGGTGACAGAACAAAGATAAAAGGGAAAGTCAACTTTGAAACAAAATAGACACGAGGGGAAGGGATTCCTGACACAAAGGAAGAAAAGGAGGGCAGGAAATCAAACTGAGGATGCTGTGTGGAGAAGAGTCCTGAGGATGTTTGAAAAAGGGAAAAGGACATTAAAGATGGCTGGAGGTAGAGGAGAATGGAGGGCGGGAGGGCAAGTCACATACATCTCCTTGGAAACGCTAACCATCTACATTCATGGTTCATACAAGTTGGCATCTCGCTGCTTTTCAGAGAAGTGCTCACCAGAAAAGTTGGTGAGTCAGTCCATTTCCTCAGCGTTCATAATAGTTGCCCATTTTATACTTAGATGTGAAAGACTGTCAGCTATCACAGCTGGTAAATGCAAACAGAGGAGTCATACTTTATCTCTGCATTTGTCAGACTGAGACATGGCAGATAGAGTGTGCATTAAACCGCCACTGGGAAAAATAACGCGACACAGAACTTTGGGGGGGGACTGAATGTGAATAGGGAGCCGTTCTGTGAAATATAAGTATCTACACAAATAACTGAATGCCATGACTACAGCTGCCATTTTTAGCATGATGTAAATCTACGGGCCTCTCTCTTCACATTGAATAGATGCTCCGTGAAGTCAAAAACCACTAGTTCCATCTTCAGAGAGGAAGATGATTGCATTTAGAGTATTGCCGCTTTCTGGATCATACTCCTCCTCCCTCCCCACACTAAACTTCGAATGTTAAGTGGCTATTGGGTATTTCTTCACGTTGTCTATGACAGCCTGTAGTACTAACCAATAAATGTTAGTTATACTTGTGTCTTGAGAGACACTAATCTGAAATGAAAACATCCATCTTCACGTTAACAGCCTTCTTCATTAACCTTTTGACATGTCGAGACGAAGGCTCGCTGCGGCTGTGGAAAGGGAAGCTATTTAAGTGATCGTGCATTGCTGCTGCTTTGTTTATTTTCTATAGGAAAATGAAGATGCTCTTTAAAAACATCTTCACTCTTTACTAAAGTGAGGTTAATTTTGATAAACTTCCAAGCTCAGAAAATAGACTGGACTCATGCTGGGCGGGACTTAATTGAAATAGTGACAATGTGGCTTCATGTTACTGAGAACAGAGAAGAAGGCACACAGGGAAGGGCTTAGAGGTTGGGGACAAAGCCTCTGGTTTCTCCAACCCCAATTTTGTAAGCGTAAGAATACCATGTGCGTATCCAAATATATTTTTGGGGGGGTCAGACTCTGGAAAGCCTATAGTTGGGGGATTTGATGAAGAAACAAACAAAACCTCTGTTATTTTAACAGGTGGAAGATAAGTGCTTCTTTCAAATTAATTTAATTAACATGTCTCTATCAGTATAACAATCTTTTTTCCCTCTTATTATTTTCTTTGCTTATAAGCACTTCCTTGTGAAATGGGAACTTATCCTATAAGCCATTTATGATGGCTTCAGTACAGTAGTAAAGGGATTACATCTTTCATGCCCCTTAATTACATATGAATACACGGATGCTTCCCCTGTCCGAATCTTGCATTTTCGGGACTGTGGGTTTTAACTATATACCAAGCAGATGATGTCAGGGCAAAACCAAAATGCTCTAGATTGTAACTAAGCTGAAAATCTTTGCCAAGCAGAAGTGTTCCCAGGAACTCAGCAATTTTGATGATATTCCAGTGAAGGAAATAGAAGAGGCACAGGACCCATTCAAAATTGACCTTGAGACCTAAACTGAAGACAATGTCTTTCTTCTAGGCAAGACAAGCATGCAGCAGACTCATGAAAATGTTGGTTTGGACTTTTTGTTGGCATCCTTTTCAAAGTCTTACTCTCTCTCCTGCTGCCTGGCCCTCTCCCAGCAAGCTTCTTATTACTCTTGTCCTGCTTGGGACCCCCATAACTCTACAAATCATCCATAACAATTTGCTATTCCTCCTTGACAGCTAGCCCCCTTCTGGATACATCACTCTGCTCGCCCACTGTAATGGGAACACAGTGATAGTAGCTATCATAGTCACAATAGCAGTAATAAAACTTAAACTGGAAGATATTTTAAAGCTCGTACTGCCCTTAAATGTTCATCATCTTATTTAATCAATATGTCAAGCTTGGAAGGGGGATACTTCTGACCACATTTTACAAATAAGTAAATTAAAATTCCGGGAAGTAGTTTTGCACTACAGACCATAAACTCTTACTGGTGTTGAGTGAGAAGATGGAAATGGTACAAGCTCAGGTTTTCTGACTCCTACTCAGAGCAAATTCTTTTTTCAGAAGGGCTTTCAAAGCAGTTACAAGTGAGTGGTCAAAGTGAAGGTAGAGGAGGATAGTTATCAACAGGCATAAAGGTCTTCTGAGCCAATAAGCCATGCCACAGAAGCCAACTGCCTACAGATAAACCCATGCACACGCATTCCTAAGGCTATCCATCCAAGTAGATAGACAGGTGAAATACAATAACACTTTCCAACTATGCATTTTGGTAAAAGTTAAAGCCCATATTTGAACACAAACAAGGCTCCTCAATAAATGTAACAACCTGATTGATGGATAATTTTCTAGGTGATTTAACTAATATAGAGCTTGCTGCATGATACTGAGAATATTACAATGGAAAGTTTGTTAGAGAGAGGCATAAAATACCAAACAGAAAATTATAAATAAAATAAAATTTAAAAAAATAGCGAAAGAATTTATAAAATTCATGTAAAAGTTTTTTTAAAAGTAGAAGATTTTTAAATCTCTTACCAATTAATAAAAAAATAAAAGATTTGAAAGTTGAATGATATAGGCAGAGAAAGTCTTTGGAATAAGATGTGTCATGATTTCTCCTCCCAAGAATGGATGAGGATGGTCCCCAGTCATCTCAAGAAAGGTTTCAATGAGACTCTCAAAGAGCTTGCTAAATTTTTAAGGGTTACAGTGGACTTATATCTGACTTCTACCTGTGCATTCAAAAGAGAAAGAGATGAGCTGAAGTTGGAGCTAAGGTAAGGTGATTCCATGGTCTTCACTTCCCAGGATCCCTAAGGAGCACTGGGTATTTCCTGTATACTAGACATATGCTCCATATGCAGAGAGCCAAGATAAGGTCCTCCTAGGTCCTTGTCAACTAGGTAACCTGGAGAAGAAAGTAGGATTAAACAAAAATCAACAGAAGTTATAGAACTTGGTGACAAGGCTTTGGAAGGAGCCAGTCATCAATGTAAATGGGGTGCATTTGGTGTGGTCAAAATCACTGCAGGGGAATATCCTCCAGGATGAAAGGGTCTCCTAAGAACCCATGAAGGTTTTCATTAGAGAAAACAGTTTACAGTTTTCACTGCATTAGAATGTAAAGTGTCTTATATCAATAAGGTAAAATGTTGAGGCTTCTCTTTATCTTTTTTTCCTCCCCAAAGTCCCAACACCAGAAAAAAAAAAGTTTTTTCAAAAAGAGAAAAAGGAAATAAAGAACAAAAGAACAGTTACTGAATGTGAAGGATGGAAGACAAAAATGAGACAAGCAGCTGGTATTACCTCCTTCTCCCTGACAGCAGTAGACCTTAGCACCAGACGGAAAGGAAACCTTTGAATAAAACGGAACTGTTGACTAACTAACAGGGCTTGACAGTTTACTTTGAATCAAGTCTGTGCTTTGTGCTTAAAGTGACCTCAGGGCTTGGTATTATCTAAAAGTGGCTAGAAAATTCCTGGTTAGGAAAGGGGAAAACTATCCCAGTGAATAAATTTTAAAGAGACTCTAGGAATCCAAAAATAAAGATGGCTTATAATGAAGCCCATGAGCCTTGTTTCTTCAAGGGTCAGAGGGAGGTTGTGTTGCTATGTGCCTAGTGAAAAATGACCCTTTCCTCCTCTGTCCTCCTTGGTTTTTATTTTCATTCTAATTAAAATGATCTCAACTTACTCAAGATATTTGTTATACATAGGTTTACGGTTTTACATGTGGTCAGGAAGAGAAGGATAGAACAATGGGACGCTGTGTGTAAAACATTTTCATTACTTGTGCCTTCCCAAAATGAAGATGGTAGAGGTGATTGGAAGCCTGATTTTAGAGTCTCAGCACTGAAAGTCAGTTGTTTCATGCCTGAAATTGCCTTGCTATTCTCATGCTTCCTCTTGTCTACCTGGATCTTTTAATTCAAAGTTCTGTGCCAAAAAGTGGTCCTTTAAAAATGGATTGATCTCATCTATTAGTATAGAATAGGTATAGTTTTGAGATTCTTTTATTTTAATTTTTTTCCCTAGGAGATAATGTACATATTCTTTCAGGCTAAAAATGACCCCAGAAGGCATGCAATTTGCTAACAATGAGTTTGCATGATTCTGTTTTAACAATTTAAAAATAAACATTATCTTTTCCAAGTCTACTATTATTGATGATTTATAAGAAATTCAGTATATTTCTTTTTTTATATTCTTAACTCCAGCTTAGGGCAGTGACACTTTGTTGCTAAAGGATTGGTAATCATTGCATTTAATTCTTTAGAAAGTGTCACCTGCCATATATTGGGTAGCCCATTTGCAGATCACAAATATATCCTGGGCTCCTAAAAGAACCCAAAGGATAGTTTCCAGATTTCAGAATCCCTCTAAAATGATATTTCATCTAGAATTTACATACTTGATTTCTGGAATGATTATGTCTATCCAGAATTCCAGAGTACTTAGTTATCTGCTGATCAGTGCTATCTGGAGAAATATAAAATATGGTAGAATTACAAAAATACAAGAAACCATGATAACATACATATGTATGTATGTGTATATATACACACACACACATATACGTGTGTGTATGTATCTTCTATGAATTCTTCACAGTGCAGTTAAGTATGTTTGCTTAGTAAATGACTGAATGATGTAGCCACTTTAAAGGATACATGTTAGAAAAAAAAAAAAGAAAGCAAAAATCCTGATCTCACTCAAAGTGAAGACTAAAATAATTGATCCCTGTGTAGGACTGGTTTGAAACTTGAGCTTCAGGGCTTGGCTCAGCCCCAAATTGGCTGAGTGGTTTGAGGAACTCACTCCAACCTGCTGATGCCCAGTTGCATCAGAAGATCTTTTAAAATGGAAATCATTTCGCATCACTCTCCTGCAATAACCTCCCATCACACGTAGGATAAAATCCCGGTTCCTGATTGGTTGATAGCCCTAAGATAGCTGGTCCAGACCTACCTGAGAAACCTCACCTCCCACCAGCCACTGCCTCCCTCTCCTCTTCTAGACTCATTGGCTCACCTGCTGATCCTCAGAGGTCCATGCCTACCCATGCCATGCGGCCTCCTAAATGCCAGCTCTTCTCACTGGAACGCCTTCCCCCTAGACTTCTGAAGGGCTCGTTTTCTCTTCTTTCAGGAGTTTATCCTAATGTAACTACTTCTGGGAAAAGGTTGCTTTTTTAAGTGAAATATACTTTCCAAAACATCCTTCACCCCTTGAGCCCTTACGCTGCTTCAGTTTTCATTCTAAAATCAAGTGATGATATTTACTGGCTTTTCTCACTACGATGAAAATAGTGACATTGCTTCTTCCACACCACGGCATTCCCTGGATCTAGAATCAGGCCAGGTGCATAATAGTGCTTGTTACACATTAAGGGAAGATAACAATGAATGTCCTCTCTCAGTCTCCCACTCCCTGCCCCCAATAGGTGGTTATTAGCTATAAAGCCCCTAAAAGGAGCAGAACCTATACATTTGTGTGAATCTCTCAACAGAAAGCTTGGAGATAGGGAAGCTGTGTGCTAGCTAGTCTACAGTAGTTTCATTGGGGAAAAGGGTCAGACAGGTAGAATTCTTTTAAAAAGAAACAGAAAGCAGGCTTCATCTCTAGAGCTTACAAAAAGGAGGGCAAAGACTGTGGGAGATCCAGTCCAGGGCTGAGACATGACCCAGAGGACCTAACTGTGGAAAGCTCCCTGTGGTTCGCAGCAGTCCTGGCTGAACTTTGAAATTCCAAGAGGGGAAGAGGGGCGTTTGAGGCAATGTCCTTTTTATGTCCTAGGAAACAGGGGAGCTCTGCAATGCATATGGAATATACTCTGCAGCCCTGGCAGACATCCTGCCTCGGGAATGACTTTCTTACTTAAGCCAAAGACCTTGAAATGGAGACCTCATGTGTAAATATGTGCAAATGTTGAACTAAATTTATCCCATAAAATTTTTAGGAAACAACCTTGCCATGGATACAAGCCGTTGAATACATTATCTGCTGGGGTTAACAGGGTTTCCTTCTGCAGAAATAAATAAATTAAGAGGAAGCACTGAAGGGTTGCCTACTCCAGATTTGCCTTTAATAACATTCCATTAAAAATGACAAAAAGGCACAGCTCTCCCAGTAATTCAGGCTCAGAGTGATGCTGTTCTCTTTCAGGCTCATGTCCTCAGATGAGGCTTCTGGAGTTTTAATCACTTCTCTTTCCTCTAACTCACTCTCCTCCAGATTTTTTTTTTCTTTCATTTTTTGGTCTGTCTTTCCATCTATCTGACTATGGCTCATTTACCTTGATTAGCAGAGGAACTGGTATCACATTTTTCACTAAGGACTAGTGATTTTAAAACTGTTTAGATCAAAAGTTACATAAATCATCTGTACCGTGCAAAAACAGATTTGTGATAACAAATTACATCAAGCTGAGCACCTAGCTAGTTTTTCTCAGTACAGAGCCTGATAATAAATGGGAATGCCAGAGACCTTACCCAGTTCTGTATTTCCTCCTTCCATACCACATGGATTATCTCTAAAGTTAAAAAGCAAAAAAGGTCAACAAGAAGACACTGCCATCACCAGCTGGGACTCCCTCATTCCCTTCTACCTACAAACAATCTAGACGTAAGATGCAAGTTCCTCTCTCATTATTTGCCTGTATAGCCACTTATAGATATAGTGAGAATTGGATGAAGTGGGTAATATTTTCTCAGATGTTTATGTGTATTTTGTTTTTTATAAATCAACTGTAACTTGGAGATGTGTATATGTGTAAGGATGATCATTAATGTCTGTGTGTGAATGTGTGTATCTTTATATGGGTGGTAGCATGTCATGTGTAGAGAGAGTTCTACATTCATATTTGCAGATAATCTGTTGGGATGGTCTTCTTTGCATCATGGAGGTGAGGTTAGACCTCATTAGTGATTTTCTCACACCTAGCTCTCCTCAGGTGACCCTGTCATAGAAGAAGACGCACTCACAAGCATGAAGACTTCATTTACTATCCAGGCAAATCCCCCCATCAAAGCGGGCTGAGGGCATAATCACCAGGCTCTGGTATAGTAATGATGAACTATGTGAACTGGATGAGAGACGTCAACTATAAAATGGTTATTCCTTTCTCTGTGCATTACGTCTGGCTCTATCACTAACTATAGATTGATGGGTTTAACATTTTCCAAAAACAAAAAGACAAAGACCAGAAATTTTAAAAACTTTGAAGGAAAATCCACAAGAAAAATAAACCTGAAAAAAAAATACACAAAAGGGAAGACATTTCAAAACATTCCCTTCTTATCAGATGGTAAAGATAAAAACCCAAAGCAGGGACCATGTGTCTAACTTTGCCATATACATCACCACATCTCCCAAAGTCCCACCATTAGTCCAGTCATTTCACACTCTAGTCACTAACCCCACAATGCATATTTCTTGGCCTGTTCTTACAGAGCTCTTAGTTTGCCCTCAACTATAAGCATTAATGGGCAGCCTCCCAAGCTAAGAACACTGTACAAGCCTCAGACTTTATATAATTCCAAACCAGTTGGCTTGGACTCAGGAAGCATATTTCCTCTCCATTTTAAATAACTTTGACCTTGAAAAAGAACAGACAGTGCTGCCTCTGCAGAAGAGAGGCAAGAGAAAATTATGAAAGATACTATGGCCATATAACAAAGGCAGGTGTGATTCTTTTTTTCTTTCTTTCAGGGTGATGGAGCTATGGCCCATGATCTTGCTGTCTTCAGGGCTTTGTCTATCTATACAGGGTGGAGGGAATAAGGAAAGAAGTAAGAAAAAATGCAAACAATGGACATGGAAGGTGGCATTCATGCTCTCTCCAGAGTGGATGCACACAACTCTTAAGCACCATTCCTCCCTTCCCACCCTTTCATGTCTTCTGCTTCTTTTGTTTGCCTCTCTACAGAGATTCCTCCAAGAAAAGACAAAAGAGGCATATTTAATTGTGAGGTGCACAGAAGAATGATTGGAGAAATGGCAGAACTACCAGCTGGCCTTCGCCCTCGCTCCCACCATGACCATTGGATGCAATGGATTAAAATGAGTGTTCCTTGCTTCACGCGTGTTTTCTCTCACAGTGTTGATTCTTCACGGGAGACCTGCAGAGCCAAGGTCAATGAACTTCCAAATCTTTAAACTTGAAAAAGCAGATTGAAACCTTTATTCTATTATGCTGTTCTCTCTTTCACAAAATCTGAAAGCCTCCTGTGATGAGTCCCTGCAAATGCCTAGAGTTTCAATTTGCCAACTTCCCCAAACATGCGGTACCTAAATTTTTTTCCAAGCCACTTTGATCTCTTGGGTCTTCAGCACAATTCATTTTTCTGGCACAAAGGCAGTGAGGAAGTTCTTTTACTCCCAAACCACTGGGTAGAATGTTTTTCTTAAGGGGACCTCAAACAATGTTGCATTCTTCCATAACTGTCCTAGGATTTAAGACATGTCAAGACCCAGAAAAGACAAACAACCAGTACACCCATTCATTTGAAAATAAACAAAGTAGACCTCAATCCAATTTTTTAATAAATGTTTAAACCATTTCACACATAGTAAAAACATGATCTATGCTGTCCTACTTTTAAATCTCATGGGTTTACTAGGCTGGTTCAAAATGATTTACTTTAAAATATAATGCACACTTAGTGATGGAAACTGAACTCATAGAACCACAAGTTTTGTTTTATCTGTTTTATAAAATTTCATGAGGGAAACAATTAGTAATATCTACACCTGTCAGAGAAATCCTAACACAAAAGAGAACATGCCAAGATATGAGAGAAAAGAGCAAATCAAGACTGATACACTGTCCTTAAGATATAAATAAACTTTTCTTATAAATTAAGGCTAGGGGCTTTCCTTGTTAAATATTTGAATACTACTGCCCAATTTGTCATTTTTTAAGATATTCACAGTACTATAACATATGAAATGCTCCGGAAAGTCCTCTTTTCCATTAACCTGTTTAATTTTATTGACTTGTTTAAACAGCAATTCCTACCTCAACTTAGAACAGATAAAACAGATTTTTGGCAGGAATCTCACCTATTGTACACAATGCAAGGATACGTTTCAAAACAACAAAGAGTATATTATAAATGTCTTACCATAAAAATAAGTAAGTGAGGAGATGGTTATATTAATTAGTTTAAGCATTCCACATTGTATGTCAAATCATCATATTGTACATCATAAATATATACACTTATGATTTAATAAAAGTTAAACGAAAAGAAATGAGAACAAAATACAGCACAGGAAGTGGAATCTAATATTCGCCCCCCCCATCAATGTAGAAAGGGGGCATTGTACAGGGACATGCTATTTCAAGAATCCTCCATATGCAGTGTTCGTACAAATTAAAATACACTACTTCAACCCCTTCTTATGAAAGTCACCCTAGATTGCTTGAACAAGAGGGTTTTTTGTTGTTGTCATTGTTTTTTAACTAAAAGAGGGAATTGCTGTTTAAATATATAGGATGTCCTAGTTTGTCATAACACACAGGGAAATGCCTGATGAGGTCAATAGGTAAACCATGCAGCAAAGGATGCTGAAGACTCAGTGACTTCGTCATCAGTTTTCCCTACTTTCCTTCTCTGTTCCTTTTATATGTGCCCCTTACTACCTGCACATCCAGAAAAATCTTCTTGACCTTTCTGAAGTCAAAATGGCTCAGTGATAAGATCCCATAGTCACTTGGTGGCACATTCTAGTGGAAATCTTAGCCCTCTGTCTCCATCCCAAACCTCACTTATTATGGGTTTTTTTAATTGTTAAATCATAGCTGTGTACATTAATGCAATTATGGGGTATAGTGTGCTCATTTGGAGATCACTTAGGGATCTAAAAATAGACCTGCCATTCAATCCTGCAATTCCTGTACTAGGTATATATATCCAGAAGACCAAAAATCACATTATAACAAAGATATTTGCACCATAATGTTTATGGAACCCAAATTCATAATTCCTAAGTCATGAAAGAAACCCAAGTGCCCATCAACCCATGAATGGATTAATAAATTGTGGCAAATGTACAACATGAAATATTATGCAGCCTTAAAAACAGATGGAGATCTTACCTCTTATATGTTTACATGGATGGAGCTAGAACATATTCTTCTTAGAAAAGTATCCAATGTACTCAGCCGTACTATGAAACCAATATATAGGCACCCACACTTCCATATGAAAGCTATAACCCAACTACAGTCCAAGATGAAGGGGAAAAAGGAGGGGGAGGGGAAGGGAGGAGAAGGATGGGTAGAGGGATGGTTACTGGTGGAACCACACCTATGGTGCAGTTTACAAGGGCACATGTTAAATCTACTAAGTGTAGAGTATAAATGTCTTAACACAATAACTTATTAAGTTTTTAATTATCAAATTGGCAAATATTAAAAACTAACTCAATATACTTATCAGTTTGCTACAAAGAAGAGAGATTCACTCAGGCTACTTTAAGAAAAGAGGATTATTGTAATGATACGTAGAGTCTGAAGCTAAACTTGGATTTAAAAAAACTTAGACTAGTAGAAACCAGCTGTAAGGTCCAGTTACTTCTTTCTCTTTGGCCAATTCTCTTATATTTCCTAGGACAAATACCAAAGACAGTTACTCAGGTTGAATAGCAGATGATTGTGATTACCTTGCTGTGTAGAGCTTTTGGGATCAATCTTAAGGACTCCAGAATGGCACCCCATTGAGTTAGATGTACAACTCCCTCTTTTAGTTTAAAGGGAAAAAAAACCCTCTTGCTCAAGCAGTCTATAGTGACTTTCACAGGAAGAGTTCAGTGGGATTTCAGTTCATAAGAACAGTGTATATGATGGATTCTTTCCACAGCATGTCCCTGCTACCATTGTCCTGGTACAATGCCCCTTTCTACACTGACATGGGAGAAATATTAGATTCCACTGGCTGTGCTATCCCACATTCAAGAATAGATGGACATTAAAAATCAAAATTTGTAGTTGAAGAATTTCCTCCCATCTTTCTTAAGACACATATAAAATCATCCAGACATAAAAAAAGAA
The DNA here is from genome assembly GCF_000181295.1 of Otolemur garnettii. Taxonomy (NCBI): domain Eukaryota; kingdom Metazoa; phylum Chordata; class Mammalia; order Primates; family Galagidae; genus Otolemur; species Otolemur garnettii. The sequence continues at coordinate 5,669,447 of NW_003852517.1, forward strand.
TTTCTCACTTGGTCTTCATGCCTCTGAATTCTCGCTGATAAAATCAATGCAATTGTCTGCTATTGTGTTAATCTAATTAACAATAGTTAAACCATTGTCCTCTTTAAAAAAAAAAAATAAGAAACTGCTAGTACCTCTCCTTACACACAGATTCCCATCCAAACCCTAAAGTTTCACTGAAGATCTTTCATATCCTGACTCTGAATTATGTCTCTACATTTATGTGCCCCTTCTGTCCAACAAGAGACTTCATCTTCACACTGGTTACTAAAGACACCAGCCAAATTCTCATGCTTATGTCTTTTCTCAGGTCATCGTCCCTGTTGAGCAGCCATACCTACTTTCACCTACTTCTCTTCTGAACATACATGCTACAAATTATAAGTCTTTGCCTTACTAATAAGAGCTATCGTCCAAGGGTGGGTGAATTGGAAACAAAACTGAAAAAAAAAAACCAATTCATCAGCTTAGATTTTCTGGGGGCAGAACTAGGTCTTTAAGGACTCGGCCATATGGTTTGGCCATATGGACAGAGTGCATTGAGTTTGACCAAAAGTACAGGCCTAGGAGTCATGAGATCTGGGCTCTAATCCCAGATATGCTACTACCCAACTATTTAACTTTGGGGAAGACATTTACCCTACTTGGGTTTCATTATCTTTATCTGCAAAAAAGTGTTTTGGCCTAGATGATATCTGGAGTGTTTTTAATTCCTTACATTCTATGATGCCAGGAGAGTGGTTTCATTCTAATTACACATCTGAGTTGGTTTCCACTGGTTTGCTACAATTCATGTTGGGGTGGGGAATGAACTGAGTCATCTGGGGAGTAGGGATCTAACCAAAGGCTCAGTTTAGATCTATCCAAGACCTGATAATTTCTTTCTTGCTGCCCATGCAGTCCAGGTGTTTCTGATGTGCCCCTCTAACTTCCCACACTCACCAGGGCTTTAGTCCAACCTCAGTTGTAAAACAGACATACCTATTTTCAAATGAAAAGAATTCGTATGAATCTGCAGTTTTCTGGGGGAAAATAGTCCTCAACTCACATGTAAAACTGCCCGCAGAGCTCCTGTCGCTGTGGAATCTGCCCGGACACAAGTCTTCAGACATTTACTCTTTATCGCTCTTCTAATTCTCTTCCTCATCACTACAAATTTCCCAAGCTTAAGTTCACTGCTCATTAATCTTTTTCAAACTAAATTCTGTAACAGGGACTTTAGTAAAAGCATAATGACTAAGTAAATCCCTGGAAAGACTTACCCTTTCCGGGAACACCACCTGTGTAAAATGGCACCACTCACAAAAGAAGTCCAGGAGATAGCATTTTCTCTGCTGACCTGCACAGCAGTGAATTAATTTAAAATTTATCTTTGATAATCTCCCCTATTTATTTATTTCATTTTAGATGGAATGTATGTTTCATAATTAAATAAAAGTAGGAAATAATATCACACTGACAAAGCTCCTAATCTCCTCAAGATATTATTAGTCAGTGCATCAAGCCAACTCATCTTTAATCCTAGGTTTTGCTCTGCAGAAAGCACTAATAAGAATGAAAAGAAAATGATTTCAACCGTAACTCCTCAAATGGTGATTACAGGACACGAACTGTGTGTTATGTGATGGAAATGAATTGTTAATAAGAATAGAAGATATTATGTAAACGTGCATTGCTTATCTCAGAGGGTAAGTGGGGAAAAAAAATCATACTAGGAAACAGAAAATCAGATTTCTCATTTCAGCTCGGCCATTATTCAACCGTAAGATCTTGGGCAAACACATCCAGTGCATTTCCCAGAGTTCTCAACATGGCAAGGGAGCCATTTGATTTTCTAATCTGTAGCATGTTTTACAAAGGTAAGATTGTGTCCATAGATCTTTTCTCAATTCATTCTATCCTGATCTAGCCTCCTGACTTCTTAGTATAAAATTTAACACCAAGAAATGACTTTGCAACTGATTTTTTTCCATTCTGCTTTTTCCATGGAAGATAACTGAAGCTCACAAGGTTAAAGAATTTGCTCACGTGGTTTCTATCCATCACATAGTGAACCTAAGGGCAAGTGAGGGTAAAGTTCAGAATAATATGAATGTGCAATAACCCAAAGGTGAGCACATTAACCTTTGTAAGTCCATATCCTATGAGAGGGTGACCTCTTTGAAACCTCTTGTGTCAACCTTAACAAAAGGAAGCAGAAACAATTTTTTTTCCACTTACTTTCTTTTTCATGAATGAATACCAGCTAACAGGTCTTATTTTAACACTCTCACCCTCTTATATGTACCATCATTTTCTTCAAAGAATTCTCATTTTTTGCTTTTGTCCTTGGGAAGCCAGAATATCTCTCCTTTTTTTTTTTTT
>NW_003852517.1:5673013-5697427 GCF_000181295.1 Otolemur garnettii
GGATTCGAACCCGCCACCTTAGGTGTATGTGGCTGGCGCCTTAGCCGCTTGAGCCACAGGTGCCGAGCCAGAATAATAGTTAAAACAGAACAGAAGCTGTTAAAAATGGGAAGTAAGATTCTGAGAGGGGTAAGGTTGTGGCTCTAAACTTGAATTTTTTGAGTTCTGTGCAGGTATTATTTTGAATGCATATACACACTAGAGACACACTTTTTTTTTTTCTCGCAGGTGACCTAGACCTTAAATCCAGAGCTATACATAATGTCCTCAGCATATGTTGGTTGATTATTTTGTTGGCTGTTTGTTCCTTTAGCAGAAGGGTTGAAGGAGTGAATGATTGAACACATGATAAGTGAATAATGACGACAATGGTCATCATCATCTTTGTGAATCTGCATCTTCTATGCACACTTACTAACACTAGGATGTAAGAACCTAGACTCACAGTGGCTAGCGGAGGTACAACTACTTGACATTGGCTATCATCAGTCCAGGCAATGGATTTTTCCCATGAAGATTATCAGCTATTAATGGCTGAATTTCATAAAGCAGTCTGGAAGGACCATATTTGGAAAATAATATTTCTATGCAATTTTGAGTCTTGATTTTACTATAATTATTTCAAATGTTGATTGCTGAGTCTTACTACAGTTTACTAAAGTAGTTGAATAATCTAGGATTCAAAAATAAGAGGAACAACAAATAATCACTTCTATTTCAGAACACTCATTTTATAGAAAATGAATAAAAGCATGTGAAAATCAATCTGGAGCAGAAAGAAATCCTTTAACAGACTCTTTTAATAAAGAATAAAGATTTTTTTTTGTGGTTACCATAGCAGCAGTGATTTTTAAATACTATTCATACAGATTTCAGCATTATAGTAATCAGTGTTTCCCATTGTGCTTCAAAGTATTAAAAGTAACACACAATGTTACAAAAGCTCAGATTCCCATTTAAATTTAAATATTAAGAAATGTTATAAATCTAAGGTTAATTTACATGTTCTGTAGATAATATCTGATGTGGGATATTAGAGGGCCAACCATTTCACCATTAACATCAAATAACTTAGGTAACCTGCATTTAACTTCCAAGCCTGCAGCAATTGGATGTGGGGTGGGTGACAGAGGGTGTAAAAATTCAATTTGTCACCAATCGAACTTTCAGCATGTACACTGACTACAGGCCAGATCACAGGAGTTGTAACAGCTGTATAGCTTTTCCTGCAATCTTTTTCCCAAAGTTCAATTAAAACTCATTGGCAAGAGAGCAGGAAATAAGAAACTAATAGAACCAGTTTTATCTCCTGGCTTTAGGGGGTATAAAAATGCCCCTGTGTGGAACACAAAAGATTGATGAAATACTAAAGGGGAGCGCATGATAAAATAGGACATGAAAATCATATCTTTATAGTTGAGAGTAAAAGAAAAAGTGACTACAATTGACATAGCACATTTGTCCTGCTCTAGGGGAATCATGCATCTGGTCAACACGGAATTTTTAATTCGGAATAATAGTAATGCCGAAGGGAGCCTCTTTTTCCTGATTTCTATTTTTCACCCAGAAAAACTTCCAGTACAGTAATACCTTTGTCTCTTGTCTTATTTCTTAACTAGATCCAAACTAAGTAAGATAACAAAAAGGTCTTATGAACTGACCCTTCCCCCACCAAGGGAAGATATTAGGAATATTTTGCATAAATGAGATACCATATGAAAACATAATATGTTCTTAAGGTTTCAGACCTCAGAATAACAAGGGGACTAGGGTATTAGTTGTGCCTTTAGAAGAGCACATTAGGAAATCTATGTACTTGCTTAAGAAAATTTCGATGGGATAGCAAGATCTAGTTTCCCACTGAGCTTATAACTGTATGGCTGTGTGTGTTGAAACACCGTGAAAGCAGTCTGGTCACTGCAGACCAGCCAAGTATGGTCAAACCGAATCAGCTGCCAAAGAACCTGAAATGAACAGATGCTGAAGCTGCTCTCTCCTGACTTAGCTATTTCCCTTCTACACTTTGAAAGAAGAGTTTCTTCTTAGGTTTACTGGACCAGACAGAACTGGGATATTTTGTGGGACATTTAACCCCCAAGGGTTAGAGTTTACTGTAAAATATCCCACAAACACTTTACGAAAAAGGGATTCGATACAAACATCCCAGAACTAGCCAGTTTGACTAATGCAGTGTTTCCTTGTTCAAGCTAGATAGTATCCAGAGAGTCCTTTAGGGGCATATTTATATCAGAATAAGGATTTGTTTGTAAGAAATCCTTAAATATCTTCGGAGGTTCTATTCTAAAGGTACTATGTTAGACCCAGAATTGTGAGGAATTCAAATTTGAGGACATAACCCTTATGTTATGGATGACCGTGGAATCTATAACCGTGTAAGAACTTGGAAAGATGGTCTAAGCTTTTCATTATTCAGACAAGAAATAAGTCCTGCAGAACTTCAATGAGAAGATGCAGATCACAGCTTTAGGGGCACACCTATATTGAAAACCACATGTCCTGAACACCCGTACAGGATCCCCATGTCCTGAACACCCTTATAGGATCCCCACGTCCTGAACACCCGTACAGGATCCCCACGTCCTGAACACCCTTCTAGGATCCCCACGTCCGTCCTGAACACCCTTCTAGGATCCCCACGTCCTGAACACCCTTCTAGGATCCCCACGTCCTGAACACCCTTCTAGGATCCCCACGTCCTGAACACCCTTCTAGGATCCCCATGTCCTGAACACCCTTCTAGGATCCCCATGTCCTGAACACCCGTACAGGATCCCCATGTCCTGAACACCCTTCTAGGATCCCCATGTCCTGAACACCCTTCTAGGATTCTCATGTCCTGAACACCCATATAGGATTCTCATGTCCTGAACACCCATATAGAATTCTCATGTCCTGAACACCCATATAGGATTCTTTTGCACATGCCTGTTCCTTTTTTTGTAGAGGTAAAAAGTGTAGCAAGAAAGCTGTCAGAATTCTGAGGACCAGGTAGTATATTCTTTCCCAGTTTTCTAGAGATCTATAAACAAAGCAAAATGTTGTGACTGGATTTCTTGTGAATCCTCGTGAAGAGACTAAATCCTGTTTCTAAATTGAAAGTGGGTAAAAGAGAGGTGAAATATATGGATGGAAGAGGCAGGGGCAGAGAAAACTCCATGACTATAAATCCACAGAAATTAATAATAAGCTTCTAACAGGGGCTACTAAGATCTTGGAGAGATCATTGAAGTTCTCTGGGATTGGATAGTATCACAGTGGTCAAATAAATCTGCCCTTCGTAACAGGTCGTGACATCCCTAACTGACATCAGAGGTATGGCATAATTGTCTATCTTTTAAAGAGCATAACAGCATGAAAATCTTAAAATAAAAACCCTATTGGATACATAGTGCCTTGACATTATTCCTCTGAGAACAAAGTTTTAATTTTTCTTATACAGCTGATGATATTCAATAGGATATTTCCTATTGATTTACTCTACCTAAAATCTAAATGCTAAAATTGGAGTTGAACACATACCGTGCTATATTTCAATGCCTTTACCTTACTCCTTTCAGCCTTATCCTGAAAATGTCTTCCAAGGATCTGAGAGAACAAATCAAAACAAAACATGGGATTATATTACACTAAGCAAACTGAAATAGGTCAGCTAACTTACCTGTACATTGATTTATTTGTATACAATAAGAATGAAATCGCTAAAAGATGTTTAGAAAATAAGGATTCATCTTTTGAGCTAATAAAAGGAGTAAAAAATATATTTCGGTTTTGCTTGTGTTTTCTAATTTTATCTGGACTCTCTTCTTTGTCAACCCCCTGACGACCACCACCCTCTCTCCTCGTCTAGAATCTGCTAATTCTGTAGTCACAATAGATTCCTTGCTTCTTGACTCTATCTCCTTTGTCTTCCTTATGTGTGAGATCTCTGGAAGCCGAATAATCTTCCAAAAGGCATGCTTCCTCAACAATTCCTCAACATATGTTCTATTTCTCTTTATCATCCATCTAGGTATCTATCTATAAATCCATCTAGCTATCCATTGTGCTCTTGTTGCAGACACAGACACCTAAAATATAATACAACAATTCACTTACTATCTCTTGGAAGCTAAACACACCTTCTGTCTGATTCTTCTCTTCTGATTCCAGCAGAAATCCCTGCAGAGCTATGGACAGAAGGGAGAGGCCCTCCTTCTGTTTCCCTCTCTAGTTTTTTGCCCAAAATCATGCCCAGTTTTAGCAAATAAATCATGGACTTAAAACCAGCAGCTTTATATCTGCTGGCTCCAACATGTCTGAATGTGTTTGAGAGATGTGTATGCTCAGAAGTGAAAAAACTGGGAGGTAGGAGGCTTTTTTTCTGATTCCTGGAATTTGCTAGAGAAAAGAAGGAGAAGGAAGGGACACAGAGAAACAAAGGATCTCAGCAGTACGGTTCAGTAGATAATATATATGTATGCTCTCCTCTCAATCTATACAGATTCAGTCATTAACATGTAGCACTGGGGGAAAAATAGCCCCCCAAATTGTTTCCTTATCTATCAATTAAAATATGCCATATATGTCTTGAGAGCTAATTTCAATGCACAGTTTTTCTTTATTTTCTATTTTCTTCATGTAGGAGATGGAAATAATTTTCAAATCAGGCTTAATTAAGCACTTATAATTTTTGAAGCCACAAGAGTCTGTCTAGAGGTACTACTGCTTTATTTCCTGGTATATTTAGAGTTTTCCCTCGTGTGCCAGGTCCTTGAGGCAAGGACCAAAAACAGACACCCTGTAGAGGTGTTCAAAATTGAGTGATGTCTACCCTTACATATGGATACCTGCCAATCATGTAGGAACTTTTGAAGGAAGGGGCGTGGGGAACGGGCAGAGAATGGAATCAAAATTTTGTGGTTTTTTAATATTTAAATGTTAACCAGCAGAAGTGACAGGGGAACAAAGCTTTATGCAGATGTCTTAGAGCACAGAATTTCGCTAAGTTCAGACTGAAAGTTTTCTTTAGTGATCACCACCCAAGTATTTTGCCCTTTCAGTATCTCTAGGGAATGAGCACCCATATGTCTTCCACTGGGGGATTTTGAGAAGCAGAAACAGAATGACTAAATTCTTCCAAAACATTAGCTGTGGGTGGGGGAAGGATTACTCTTGACATGCTAAGAGGTCACTGATGTATGAGCTATGATAGGTAGAGCCTAAAGGGGACAGGATGCCACATACTGGGAAAATAAATGATAGAGAGCAAATGCTTGACAAATAGTAGGAAAATACTGTCAAAGGACTCTGCAGAACCACCCAGGTCTCTGATCATTCTTTCAATATCCCCTGATCGAGAAAGGATACAATAGCAAAAGGTTACTATAAATTCAGAAATGTTTTTATTAAATTTGAATTGTATTCATTGTAATATGTACCAACATTGGGAAATAATGGCACTATGCATATGTTGGGTCTGTTCTTTATTCTACATACAGATGTCATGGGTTTGTTCTTTATTCTACCTCCGTATATATAGTTTTGAGACTCTGCAGTATTTCCCTGGCTCTCTAGATTTCAAAATCACTGGACCATTGCATCAGATCAGAGGTGAAAGCAGCCTCAAGGGCCGAGATTCAGAGATCCTCAACTGTGGCTAGCTGTGCATGAGGCTTGCAGAGTTGTGAGCAGCCTATAGCTCAGAAAAGAAACAAATTGTCTGTGGAAGTGTCCAGTTCTGCTCTGGAAGGCCCAGGGAGACAAGGCCCTTAGCACAGCTCAGGAAACCCGAAGCCAGTGGGGAAAGCAACAGCTTGCTGTCAACTGCAGCCACAAGTCAGGTAAGCACAGAGCCTGGCAGCTCAGGAAAATGACCCACTTCTTGCAGACTCAGACAAAAAGGCTTCACTTAGGCCTAGGGAAAGTGTCTCTAATAAGGCCATCCGTTAACCACGTCGCCTGAGCCCCTCTCAGCAATTCCTCATCCCCTCCCTTTCCACCTCCCAGCCTGAAGCCAGCCATTAAGGCAGCAGGGACCGAGGGAAATGAAGCTGTTGGGCTCAGTAAATATTACTGAGTTCCACGACGAAACACGGTCCCATTACTTAGGCTCCCGTGTCCGAGGCACATTTTGATCACATCCGTTTAGCAGAGGTGAGGGAGAAAGTAGCTGGCCATGCAGCAGCCCTCAGTCTTCCAACCCCTTGCTCAAGCAAAGTCACAGTTGAGAGCAAAAGAAGGAGCTTGGCCACAGTTCCCGAGGGCTTGAACCCAGAGTACACAGGGCGTGACGAACCACATAATCTTACAGTGATAGCACTGGGCAAGCGTTTGGGGGGTCTTAGGATATATTCTCTGCTCTCCCATTGACTTAATTTATAGAGTCACTAAAACTCCTAGCAATGGTCTGTCATGCCTATTCATCCTGTCACATAAGTTTACACGTGATAGACCAGTCTACCCTCTGGAAACAAGAGGCTTATTTTGAGGAAATGATTTAACTCTTCTAGGCCATCCATGTCCGTCTTAATTAAAAAAAAAGAGGGGGAATGGGGGAAAATAACAAAATAAATAATATTTTTAATACTTGGTTATTTAGCCTCAGAATGCTATTGTACTCTAAAATAGTAAAATTTAACATATGGAGTACAATTTTCACATTTTGGGGGAAATTAAAAAGCATCTGTAATATTTAGAAATGAACGGGAAAAAAGAAATTGGATATCACCTATAACCAGGATCATTTCAGTCTAAATATGTATATTGAAATGAAAATCCAAGAATAAAAAGAAGCAATAAAAAGCTATACTCATATTCCTGAGACCTAAATAAAGCCTTTTACCAGAACTGAAGAGGAGACCACCAAATTACTTGTAGGGTGCAGTATATGACCCTCTCACAACCAAACAGATTGTTAATCACAATTGACACAGAACTCGGGGGACAGATTAACACACCTCTCTGTACCTGAGGTCCAAAAAACAAACAAAAAAAACCAACATCAGAGACTTCAAACACTTATGCTCTAGTAGACCAAAGAAGATGACAGACATCTGTGGCAGTAACATTTTTTAATGTTAATGTTCTTTTACCCTAGAAAGAAGTAGATTGTTAATTTCTAAGACTACACCTCTTCTCTGAAACAGTTTTTTGAGAAAGCTGCCCACCCTGGAGGGAGTGGGAGATATTTCCAATAATGGCCTAAAATTTATGAATTTCACTGGATGAGTCACCAGAGATATAACTGGGCTCCATTTCTCATGCATATATTCATAGTAAAATGTATTCCTGCCAAACCATGAAATTACAGCTTCAGGAGGTGAATGAAAAAATTAGAATAAAAGTATAAAATTATGATTTTAGAAATGATAAAGATAGATACCAAGCAAGATATCTCCTTGACAAAGATCTATCATGACAGAATTGGCAATTTGATCATAATTGGTGGCCTTTCCCTCCTCCCCAGTGGAAGGCCTTCCTAAAGAAAAATGGTTGACTGCAGCTGTGTGGATCTGGTAAAAATTCACCCACGTTTCCATCACCCACAGCAGCTCGGCTGGGCAAGGACAGGTAGCTACTCTAGCAGGTCAATCAATACTCATTTACTATAGAGACCATGGAAATCTGTCAAGAAGGAAGAAGTTGTTCTGAAATGAAGGCACTCATAATTGTGACCCAATAACACAGGAGAGAAGGTCCACTTGCTGTGGTAATCATCAGTGGCATTCTACATGTTGTGTTTGGTTTGTTTACTGCAGCTCATTTTCAGAAAATGTTCCTTTGCAGATAAGCATGCTAGAGTGGCTCCAGGCAAAATTGTATATAAGTAACTCCCCCCCCCATGACTATCTCTCTGTAAATATGCTCCTTTTACCTATTTCTTCTCTCCCTAGTTCTCAGCTTTCATCTTTCTAAGACCACAAAACATTTTTTCCAACAGTCATTTATAACAGTTACCACCTCTATAAACTCCTCCCCTATGACCTAGTTTATATTAAGACCACTCCATTATGCTGACTTAAATGATAGCACATCAATGATTAGTGCAGTGACTAACACATACAGCTACTCTGTTACTCTGTAACTTTTTCTAAGACTGTTAAAGAAATACCTCTCATTAACAATATGAATAGTATTTGATTTAGTCTGAATAGCTGTGGTGTTTTACCCTGTGTTTGCTTTGCTAGAACATAGTAGCTATTAGAACTTATAAGTCTTTTCTTTTCAGACCATTCTTCTATAATGCATTTTATGCATGGAAGACAGTAGGAGATTAATAATTAGTTATAGGATCAAAAGAACATCTGAGTGGATGGATGGTTGGATGGACAGCGAATGTCACTCCCAGGTGAAAGCTAACATTTTAGTAGCACTAATCTCCCAAGGTTCCTACAAGGCGTAGGATATAAAAAATGAGGACTAGTCATACAAATTTTGGTCCACCTATCAAATACATGTATTCTTTGCTTAAACCAGAGATTCTAGAATCCTAACCTATACTGCCATTTGCTGTCTGTGAGTCTAAGTTCTAAATGACACAAATCTTGAGTACATTTTTGTTTTTATTTTTTATGAACTCTGTAATTAATGTGTGCACATGAACAGGGAAAAATGAGACGAGCAGAGAAGCCTTCTCCATCTCATACGGACGTCTGGCTTCCTCTGCAAAGAGGGTAAACACTAACTGAAAGGTCAAGTTGTCTCTGACTTAAACTATGCAAACTGTAGAAGTCTTAGCTCCTGTGGAAAATATTTGGGAGAAATAAAGATTTGGGGGGAAATTGCCATATATCATTCACGTTTAGAAAAGCAATTAAAGGTAAACATCACTGTGCTTATTCCAAATTGTAAATGTTAAAGAAGAGACTTTGAAACAGTTGACTGACCCGGCACCAAAGAAGTGAACATATGGACAGGAATACACACATTTTGGCAGGTAGGCATAGCATAAGTAATCTCAAATCATTTTTTATTTTCCGTTTATGACCTGTAATTTGGTGTCCAGTATTTCCACGATGAAAACCAATACAGCTAGGGGGAAAAATGTTATTTTGACTCTCCTTGAATATAAAGAGCATTGAATTATTCTACACTGGCAAAAACTATGTCAAGAGATATTCAGCAGCATCTCTGTGATTTAGGGCATCTTCCTGATCTGAACATGGCCCAGAGTAAGTGTTTATGAAGTGTACAGAGAGGTTAATCAAAAATGTTACAGTCACTAACCCTGCGAGCAAATAATCTGTACGTGCGGATTGGCGCAGGTACACTCAGAGCACAACAGATTTAACAACTGGATGCACAGAACAATCTTTTACATGATGTGTGATATTCGGGTTGTTATCCCTTATATCATTGTGAAAAGTAAGTGTGAACTGATGGAAGTGATAAAGCAGCCAAACGAATTTAAAGGATGGCCGGACTCAAATGACATGGCTGGGGCAATGCCTGCAGAGGACTGTGATACGTGATCAGAGCAGGGTATAAAATCTTGCCAGAATAATCACTAGGAGGGCACAAATGATTTTTACCATATGAAATGGGACAAGATTAATATGTATATTCTCTCGCTGGCTGTGCTAATTCACCTTGGTGTGTTTATCTGGTAGAATGTTCCATGTGGTTCGACAAAGATACTGAACTTCTGCTATGTGCCACATCCTGAGCCCTTGAGAGCCAAGTGGAGACAATCTCTGCCCTCAAAGAGTTGAGAATTAACCTAGGGGAAAGCAGATATGTAAAAGATTCAGTCCGATATACTTAACAGAAAAACGGATAAGATATAAGAATATACAGAGGAAAAAATATGTAATGATGTGAGGCTTGGGGGTGAAAGGAAAGTTCATAATCAGAGAACATTCTCTTGGTAGGTGAAAGTCAAGTGGACACCCAGACAAGAAGAAGAAACTATTCTAGACAAAGTAACCACAGGGCAATGCTGGGAAACAACCTGGTGTCCATGTGCAAACAAGTGAGCCAGATGGGTTGAAATTCAAAGTATGAGGGATGAGGCTGAGCGTGAGGAGAGGAAAATGAACAAGGAGTCATAGGCCAGGAGACATGCACGCGTTTTCCTCAAATGAAGACAGAACAAAAGGCTTTAAGCAGGTGCATGAAGGTGAAACATAGGTTATAAAGACTCCTTAAGCAGTAATTAGAGGAAATAAATTTGGGGGCATGGGGAATATTAGGATATGGTTAAAATAGCCATGGAGACTAGTGGTGTGGTCCTAAACAAAGGCAACGGTCTGGATGGACCCCAGAGTAAGACACATGTGGTGTCAGAAGGAGCATGAACAGAAACTGATGCTGGGATCAGTGAGGAAGGTGAAGACCGGAGAGGTGGCAAGGAAGGTGAGAATAGAAAGGAGGAAAGGGCAGAGCAAAGTGGCACTTCTCTGGTTCGGAATGATTTCCTCCTAGAAGAAGGGGGGTAAGTAACAAGTTGAGCTATAGAATCCAAGATGAAGAGGGAGAAAAGCCAAAGTACTCCCCATAAGGTGTTTTTAGGGCTTCAAGATGGTAAAGGAAGATCAAGAACAGAGCCGCCTCCTTTTTTTCCCCAGCTTCAGTGTTCTCCTCCAATTGCGGTATGCCAATAGAATTACAACTGTTGATGCGACCTTGTGAATAATTCTATTACAGTCTCCTCATAATATATTCCACTTAGAGTTTATAGTGTTTATTGGAACAGCAAACAGTTTCATTTCAGCACCTGCTCATTTACACAAATGGGTCAATAAAAGACATCAGAGAAGAGGTGAGAGCTAAAGGATGGCTGTAAACTTTCCATGCTTTTAGGACCATAGCATAGTATGGTTTACTCTGCCCCAAAGAAGTCTTGGAAAACCCCAGGGTCTGAGGCAAGTTGCTCTTGAATAAAAAAAAAAAAAAAAAAAAAAGGAATCTGACTCAAACACAGACTACTAGCTCAAGTCTCACTTCCCCTTTCCACTGTACCCTTCATCTCTATCAGGTCAAAATAAAGTACAGGCCTGCTCCCAAGAAGAAAATATACAGGATACAAAGAAAGAAAACTAGTATTGATATGAAAGCACAAATATCCAAAGTCAAAGAAAACAAATGCTTCTTAATCTCACAAAATCTGCATTATTTGAATTCATGACAATTTTACTTATGTATTTCCAAAATGTGCTTCTGCTGCAGTATAGTGAGGAATCCAACTGTCCAACCTGATGAAAATAACAGAAGAAAACAGCTTTCCAGAAGAAATCCAGGTTAGAATCGTGTGAAGTGCGAGACAAATGCAAAGCTTCTCTCCTCCCCACCTTCGGGAATGTGCGCTTCTTCTGAACCATGTCTTTCCTCGGTCATTGTGTCAGTGCTTTTTACTCTATGTTCACTTTTTTGTTCAGTTAATATTTTAGATTTTTACTCTGTGCCCAGCACATTTCTAAGCTTCCATAGGAGGCTACTGGATCCTCTACAATAAAGTTTGTTTGTTTATTTATTTATTCAACATCTATTCAAGGAAAAGCTCTCATGGACCAGGGACTGTGCTAGACCCTGAAGAGGCACTTGTATGTGAAAGTAGGTACAGTCCTCTGTCCTCCAAAGAGTTTACAGTTGGGGTGCAGGATGGGGGAGAATGACAGGATCATCCTTAGGTAGAAGGTAGCACACCCTCTCCCTCTCATTACACAGAATGTGGAGTAGGAAGTAATGAATGAAAGTGTAGTCACATTAGAATCTTTTGAGTTGGGAAGTGGAGAATATTGCTATAGGTAAGATTCTAAAAGGGATAGTTATTCACTGAGAGAGTTGAGGAGGGCAGAGTCATAATTAATCTTTTACTCATGTACTCTTGACAACACGTAGCATTGTGAAATGTTGATTATGTAGATGGTTCTTAATGGGCATGAGGATTGAATGGAAGATCCCATTGCACTGTACTTAGAGGCCCTGATGCTGATAAAAAGTTGAGGAGGGCTCCAGAAGAGTTAGATCTGTAACCTCAGAGTCATCCCTGGCTTTAGTGGAAGGAACATGCAAAAAAATTCTGCTGTCCAGACCTCATAGCTTTGGGGAAGAGAAATGATTTGGGAAAGAGAAGTATAAAACAAAAGTAATACAGCATAATAGGATCACTGTTTTCTGCACGTCTCTTGCTCTATTTTCTGAAAGCAGGCACATTTTGAGTGAAAACAGGTTTTATGTCGCAGCAATAAAGAGGTATAACTATAAAAATATATGTCATATCAGCAGGCATGTCTCTAAATAGAATGTTTTACCAAGCTTCCCAAGAGGCTTCTTGAGGCCCTTTAAATTATAGGGTATATGAGCTTTCCTGCAGGGCAGGCTTTGAACTACAACTCATTGTCAATCTAAAGCTGGAGCAGGAAATGAACCTTCAGAAATGAAGGGTGTGTGTTCTTTGCTCAGCATTTCCAGTTTTCTCCCTTTAAATGAATGCCATCACTAAGAAACAACAAAAAGATATACAATTAGTATGGGTCAAGTGAACCCTAATGATTTTAATTGCATTCATTTAGGGGAAAAAAATCCCCACATCTTAACCTAAACCTTCACATGTCTCTCTGCCAAGTTTGACTTAGGGCAAAGCAATCACGAACTACCAGGGCTCACTTTAACGGACAGAGCAACGTAAGAAGTAATTCAGAAGAGCAGATAATCCAAAGATCACCTCTACTGGGGTTTGTAATAACGTATGTAGCTGATTTACTTCCTTAATTATATTTTTCTTAGGTTAATATTAAAACCAATTTGCAATATTCCAGAATATATTAACTGAGTGCCACAGGCCTAGAAATATCCAAGGTTTCAAATGGAGCTGGTTTGGGTTGTTCAATTTACTGGGGATAATCTCCAAAACAAATATAATCTAAACTAGACTACTTGTAGTGCACTGTTGTCTTCTGGGACTGTTTGCATGCTTGGTGACAGTACCATCTAGATTGGGCCTGTGAAGGAAGTCCTGATTCACAAATCAGTCATATACTATTATTCAAAATAACAAAAAAAAAAAAGAGACAATTTAATGTTCAAAAATAAATGAATAGTTAAACAAATTATAATACATCAATAAGATGGGTTCTTGTACCATTAAAACAGCATTTATAGAGAATTTTAATGACTTGGGAAATAGCTTGTGATATACCATAAAAAGAAAAAAAAATCAGGTTGTAAAATACAGTACCATTACCACTATGTGGTTAAGAGTACAATTGCTGTGCACATTTGAATTTTGCTTGTGTCAGTTTTTAGATATTTGACTTAGCGAAAACTACGTCACCTTTCTGAGACTCAGTTTCTCTATTTGTAAAATGTTCATTACAAATATTTGTAATGTGTTTGTCTATGGTGTTGTTATTTCTGGAACATAGTAAGCACAGCAAATGATACCATTTTTGCTTGTTTTTAAATCAACATGACTCTACTGATGGTGTTTCCTTTTACTTAGAAACCTTCCCCTTACAACCTATTAAAATTTATCTCTTAGCTTCTGCTTTTCCTCCAAGATCCAGTTCCCATGTCAACAACACAGAGAATAAAGCTTTCATTCATGACCACTCTCCTCTAGAAAAATTAATAACCCTTTCTCATTTGTTGCCAATGCATCTTGTAATAAATCGTTTCCAAGCTTCTATGCCATAAGATGCTAATCAAAGTGTATCTCTTTCTCCATAAGGATGTGGATTTCTCCTGATCAGAAGGAATTTTTCTTCTCTGAATCACAATAGCCAGGCAAGCATGGCATTGAGTAAGCACTCAATCCTCACTGAGTTAATGAATGAACGAATGGAACCTAGATTCTAGGAGTGAAGGAGGAAGGAAGAAAAAACAGCATCTCTACTGCTGTTAACTTCCCAAGGTGTAATTCTTTGGCCTGGAGGAAGAAAAATTTCAGTTTGCATTTCATGACTTGACAATTTCAAAATTCCTATTTTCTTTTTATTGTTCCCTTAACTAACACATAATATTTGTCCTGATAACTGAAGCAGGGTGGTATAACAAAATAAGACATAAACTTGGGAGCCAAAAGCCCAGACTCTGTTGCTGACGCTATCACTATGACCTTGAACAAGTAATTTACCCTCTTTAGAGATGTAAAACGGGAAAAGTAATACACTATTTCAAAGGGTTATTTTAAATACCAAATGAGAGAGAAGGTATTTCAGAAAAAGCAGCATAAAAATGGTAAGATATCATCATTAGTTCTTTTGCTGGTAAAGCTTAGTTCATTTAGAAGTTCACATTTAATAACAGACATTTTATAAATTTATAGTATCCTATAATTCTTTGACAAGATTAAGGACAACCTTTCAGTATTTCCCTGTGCCTTCCTCTACAAGAGAAGTTGTTGGAAAAACAGATTAAAATTTTTAAATAGAGTTCCAATAGAGCAGACTGAAAATGGGAATAGAATTCATATTTATATTTCAATGTATGAACACTCTTTTTCGTTCTATTTATCAAACATCAATTAGTGATGATATTCAAATGCCAACATAATTTCTATTTCCTTGATAGCATCCTTCTCCCATTTCACAGACAAGCTGAGGTACTGCTAAATCTTCGTATCTTATCTCAGATTACCAAGCATAATCTGAAAAAGGAATCAAGAATTCCTTTCTTACCCAGAGCGGCCCAATAAAACAACTTTGTGTGATAATAAAAATGTTCAATAATCTGCATTGTTCAGTGTAGTAATCACCAGTTATGTGTACTTTTAGCACTTGAAAGGCAATTTGTGAGACTGATGACCTTAAATTTTAATTTAATTCAATTTTAATTAGTTTAAATTTAAATTGCTTCATTTGGGTAGTGGCTACTGACTACATCTAACAGTGCTATCCTAACTGGTTAATATATTTATCTGGAGGACCTGCCTTCCACACACAATCCAAATATAAAAGTTGTATTTGTTTCTTAGCCAAATTAATACTCAAACAAGAATCAAAGTTTCTTATTTTATAATGGAAAAAAGAACTCTCACAGAAACGGTTGATTTGGTTAGTGACTTTTTTTCCATGAGCAGAACCTTTGTGATGGGAGGCTATTTTAGGAGGCAAAGAATTAGAACAAGAAAGCTGATTTGGTGACTGAAATATTTAATGGCATCTGATTATAATACCTGGCCATAGGCAAGAATTGATGCTATTGCTAGAATGTGCAGCCCATTAACCAAGACATTTCTTGACTACTGGTTTAGCAGGCATTCCTGACCTAACTTTGGGGACTCTCCTTTCCCTGGGGAAGCCCATGTCCGAATGGCACGTCCTTGCTTCTCTTTTTCTCCAAACTCAACTTGCTGTGTGTCAGAGGGAACGTTTGTCTCATCACTTTGCATTTGCTTCCCCATAACTCTAAGTCCGACACACTCACATCTCCCCTTTCATCAGCTAGAGAAATGCTAGGAAGGCACAGGAAGGAAAGAATATTTATTTTAACCCTTCTGATAAGGGAAGAACTCAACCTGTCTGGGAGCAGCCATTCCTTCTTTTCCTTCAGACACACCATCAAGAGCATCTTAAGGTTAGACTGTAAATCATGTAAAATATCTTTATCTTTTCAAAGCAGTTTTCACCTATATTATAATCAAGGACAAGGGAAGTCATAGAATTCTACTCAATACAAGTCCTCCCAGCAGCAGGTGAGGATACAACTTTGAGCTACTGAAACTGATCTCACAGAACGAAGCCAAGTTCCAGGAGGGGCTCTTCTCAGCCCCAGGTGAGGTTCTTGGCTTCTCAGAGTCATCTGTGGACGAGCCTGATGTTTGTTAAAATGGCAGGCTGACAAAGCGCAAAACAGGCAACCTTTACCCACTCACCAGCTGTCCAGTCCTGAAATGATCTGGACTACTTCAATTCTCTAGGCTTTCTTTATATATAGCTTTTCAAATGCAAGGCTGAAATCTTCCCACAACGATTCCCAGTTATTCCAGAGCTGGCCTTGAAAGTTGTGATTCCAAATTCACTGAATTAGAACAAAGTTTCCCAATGAAAGAAATATGCCTTGAGATACTTGAGCAGCTAGTGGATGATGCCTAGAGATCTTAAATTCATAAATTTTCACAGTAATGAAGTCAATAAATCCAATTCCTTCACTAACTACACATGAAAAATCACACCCAGAGAGATGATGTGACTTGACCAAAGATATAAACATAGTAAGCAAAATATTGACAGTTATACTGAAAATGACAATGATCATGATACTTTTTTAAATGGACATGAATAGATTCATATATGAGTCATTCACAGATATCTAGATGACTTGAATGTGTTACCTGTAGGTTATAAAACCAAATTATTGAGTTTCATAAGGAAGTATATCAATTTAAGGGCACATTGAAACAAGATCTATTTAAAACTAGCAAGGATTGAGAATAGTCATTTACAAAATTAGTAGGTTCCAGTCTAAAGCTATAGATAATTATTCTATAGAAATTATTAGGGGGGAGGATGGGTAGAGGGAGGGTAATTGGTGTGACCACACCTACGGTACATCTTATACGGGTACATGTGAAACTTACTAAATGTAGAATATAAATGTCTTAACACAATAACTAAGAAAATGCCATGAAGGCTATGCTAACCAGTTTGATGAAAATATTTCAAATTATATATAAAACCAGCACATTGTACTCCATGACTGCATTAATGTACACAGCTATGATTTAATAAAAAAAATTTAATATAATTTTTAAAGATTTGAATAACACTGAAAATCATAAAGATAAGCTCAAGCTGCTTTTCCTAATCCCCACTCCCTCTGGTTGGAACCATTTCCCCACCTTTTTTGGTATTACTCTGGTAATTATGGATTAACAGCAATTCTCAAAGTTGGCTGGGCTTTGGAATCAGTGGCTACTTTTATATATTTTTTTCTTTTTAAATTACAGATTTCTTATTCCCAGTCCAGAGTTTCTTGGTTGTATTCTGGGAACCAATATTTTTATTAAATTCTCCAAACGATTCAAATGGGTCATTTCAGAATCACTATTCAAAATATGCGATACCATTTACAAAGAATTACAGTAATTACACATCTGGCTTTTTATTTACTACATTTTAAATTAGGGGACAAAGTTTAATTTCATTTCTTTGTGTGTTTGCGCTTCATCCATCTTTCTTATACAGTGGTCTGCAGCAGAACACCAGACACATCTCAGTTTGAGTGATATATGCAAACTGCAATATTTCTGTGAGCCTCACTGCTCATATAAGAGTGTATACCTCAACAGTCTGTGATAAAATGTAAATAGTATTATGCATCAAGAAAGCAACCCCAAACACTATGACACCAGTGGTTGTAGTAGAAGAGCTAGTAACAGTAACAGCAATAGCTCTGGTAGTTTTAGCAGTACTTTCTCAATAATTACCTTTTGATTTAAGTAGGAACAAAGTAAAGCCATCTGTTTAAAACAATCTATTGCAATAATCTAGAAGAAATAATACCTTGAGCAATGAAGAATGAAGAGGAGAAAATGACGATAAGTCAATTTAATCATCATCTTATACAGAGTGATAGGCTACGCAGAAATGGGAAACAATGGATGTAATCAATCAATCAATTATGTCTTTTATGTCTTTGATTCAGTTGCATTTGGTGTTCTCATCAATAAGGTACAAAAGTTGGTATAGATCTGTGCAACTGAAAAATTTTGCTTCACTCTAATCCCTGTTACATTCACAGGGATTCCTTCTCTTTATCTCCCCCTGAACAAACAAATCCATTATAATTGATCCTAAAAGATGTGTTTATATGGAGGTTGAGTGCAGATGGCAGTGAAGAAGGTGAATCAGGCAAAAAAGACCCCTGTAGAAATTCTTGCTCAACAAATTTGACCCTATCCGAGTTCTCTTTGACCTCTCTGAGGCTATGCTGTCAAATCTGAGGTACCCTTGACAGAGTGGTCCACTGTGCAGCACTAAAAGTGAAGGCTGGGGGCATACTTCCTTCCTTCTCTCTCCCCATTTCTACTCTGAGTTCTTTACTTTCCCCTTCTCTTTTAGAGTCTTTTATAATCCATTTAATTTTTCTTCTTTTATGCTGTTTTTCTACTATCTATGCCTTTAAACTATTCACAAATCTCAGGAGCATTTTCTAGGCATAGCAGAGCACCCAGGGCTCAGCAGCTATCTATACTGTCAAGAAGAGGTATTGTTTGTTGGTCTCACAGACATACTGGAGAATGACTTTCCGTGAACTAAGGCCAACTGGAGGTATGAAGGAAGTCACAATGATCCAACAATAAGTCATAATAAGGTTGTAGTCAAACCATCTAAAAAGATCCAGTGTGTACCTTTGCAAGGATGTGTGTGCATGCATGTGTCTTGAGCTTAGACGTACATCTAACTCACAGAATGCATGTGTTACATTCATGACCTTGCTCCCCAAAATAATTTGTATCTAACTTGTCTTTTTCTACCTTGTTTTATAGTGATATCTTAGTCAATAGTAAAGATACAATAACAACAACAAAAAAAAGACTTGAGCTTTTTGGAAGGAGAAAAAGCATATTCTAATGCAATCCCTGTAGCTAAAAACTCCTTGTGGGTGTTTTTATTTCTCACAGTCTCAGATGCACTTTTTTGCCTCCTGCTTTGCTTAACCCATGGAGGCCTGGCCATGGGGAAGGCATATTACAACTGCATGACTTTCTGATTCGTCCTTCAATTAATTACCATAGCTCTGTAACACTCGGCAGTACTCTGCTGGAGTCACAGGAAACAAAATGTGCCCTTCTGCTGATGAAACTTTGCTGTCTGTGGAGATATTTTAGCCTGCTGCCTGGATAATTACATGTGTAACTCACATTAGCAATATAGAGCAACTTAAGGCGGGTGCACCCCGCATGGCCACATGGGGCCCTGCACTGATGTGATGGCCCCTTGCCATCATCGGTCACTGAAGTGGCAGCTGCAATAACCCTTACCCCGTTCTGCCCCCTCAATGATCATCTGGCACTGCTTGTGTTTTCCCTCAGTCGAGTGAGGGCAAGCACCTTCTGGCCCGTGGGGGTTGGGCACAGATTGAGACAGGATGTCATGTGCCTCACGAAAGTCAAGGTTGGGTCACAGGCCTCTTAGGGCAAAGAGGGTAAGAAAGAAAGGAAAACTAGCATTTATTAAAAACTTAGATGAGACCAGGACTTGTGCTGAGCACTTGCTCACATGTCACAGAACTTAATTCTCACAATAATCTAGTAAAGGAGGTTTCACAAATGCTATTTTACACATAAAGAAACGAGGCACAGAGAAGTTAAGGTAATCCCTCAGCATCACTCAGCTAGTCTGTAACCCAGGACTAGAGATCCAGTGTCCCACTTCCCAATCCAGTGTATTCAAACATTCAGGCTTTGGAATCAGACTGAGTTCAAATCCTATCTCCAGCATCTCCTAATCATATTAACCAGAATAATTTTCCTACCCTCTCTGTAGGCCACTTCTCTAATTGAAAAATGGGAGTAATAATACTGCCAACCTCATAAAATTATCATGAAGGTGAATTCATGTAAAACCCTTAGCACAATCCCTGAAATATAGCAAAGATTTCAAGAAATTCCTGGTAGAGCTCATAGGCTGGTGGGGAAGACAGATGCATAAACAGATAAATTACAGTGAAACACGCCACGCACTAAAATAAAGTGAAGAAGAAAGTGGTGTGGGACCTCAGAGGAGAATTTACTTAGCACCGCCCGTCCTGTAAAATGTGAAGTGCATCCACCTTAATGAAAGGGAAAGGGAACTCACGATGCTGTCTGTGGAAACTGGCTCTGGCAGAATATAGTTATGGGTTTAACAGGTAGAGACAGATAAGGTAGTTCCAGGAATCATTTTTTACTCACAGCTCCTCTGCCTGCTTCTGGAAGCCCTTTGGGGCTGCTGTACCGAGTGCTTAGCTTGACCATTAGTACTGCTGTTTTTAGAGCTGTCAACATTTATATGAAACTGAACTCATCTTATCCAAAAGGCCATATATGAAGTCTACGAATGAATCATTTTTCCCTTACCAAAAGGAAAAAAAAAAAAGACCCTATAATTCTCAGAAATCAAAAAGCAGTATTAATGTCTAGCATTTGTTTGTATAATCTAATAAACTATGATGATCTTTAAGCAATATAAATTGGATAAAAACATCATTGACCCTTAAATAGAACGCGTTTGGTATATAGCACCCCAATTTTCAAGTCTTCTCTCCAGTGTTGTGCTACTAAGGATCATTACCCACCGGCTGAATGACTTTCTATTTCCCCGAACACACTTCCAGGCTTTTTAGCCTCCAGACTTTGGCTCCTTCAATCCCCTTCATCTCTATTGCTCTTCTTCATATCCTAATCTCTGTCTCTCAAATCCTGTCTCCTAAGTCTCTCCACTCTTTCCTAAAGTCTCTTTAGGCCTCAAAATTTCTCCCAGATATTATAGGGGCTCAGGCTTATCTACCTTGGCTTCTCCCAAACACCCTGTTCTGTACTAGTTCCAGATATTATCCTCTTCAATTGAGACCCAAAGCACAAGGCACATTTTTCAAAGGGTATGTGGTGGGGAAGGATCCACGTATCTATTAGAAATGAGGACAGAGTCACATGGGAAAAAAATAGCTGTTAAACACTTCAATCACTCAGTTTAGAATCTTTTATATGACAAGGACCTAGACAGTTCTCCGTTGAGTACAGGAAAAATAAAATACAGCAGCTCTGCCTTTAAAGAATTTACACTTTAAGAAATGAGACATATACTCTGAGAATAGTTATTTACAAACATAAATATAAAATAGCATCTACCATTTTTCTAAGTGTTTGCTGTATTTCAAGGGCTGTTCTAAGTGATAAAGTGATATCTTTATCTATAATCTATCTCACTACCTATCTCCTCATTTTATCTTCTCAATAACTCTAGGAGTTGGGTACTATTATTACCTCCATTTTACTGAGGAAGAAATCACAGCATTGTGCCATAACTCAATTGGTAAGTGATGGAACACTGACTCCAGAATTTATGCCTTAGCTGTATTTACTGTCTTGGCCGTATGATGAATAGCTAAAAATTGGAATTTCAACTACATATCCAGAGACTAATGGCATTCAGAAGAGGAAAACAAGTCTGTGTATTCAAATAAGAATCCAAGTGTTCTGTGATAGGGGGACAAAAACAAAAAGTCCAGCCTGAATAGAGAAAGTCCAGCGTGATATTGTGGATAGAGGAAGAAGGTTCAACAAAGTGACAGAGGGAGGAACGTCTGTGATTTGTGTGAAGGGACCTAGGGAGAAATAAGGACCAAAAGGTCAAAAAAGGATATTTGATGCAGGATCTTGACTGTACGGTGAAGTGTTGAGATGTGATAATCCCAAAACTTGGGAAGCATCACAGGTTCTGGTGGAGCAGCGGGATGCTGAATTGAAATTCCTAATCTTCAGGAGGCACCGGTGAGCTGGATTTCGCACTGGGTCACACTCCCCTGTGGTCTCTACAAGGGTCTCTTCTTGGTATGCTTTTTGGGTTGCTCTAAGAGTTATTGTGGATCAAAGTATCTTCTCATTCCAGCAAAGTTCCTGGAAATACTAGGTGATCATAAGTGGTTGCGGAATAAATGAACATGTATGAAAAGAAAGTTGGGAGAAAATGGGATAGGGCAATGCAGATAGGCAAAGAAAATAAATATGCTTTAAAAATAAAGTGGAAAGCAGAGGAGTCAATGCCACAATGAAGTAAAGGGAGATGAAAGCTGAAAAAAAGGTCATTTAATTTGGCCTGAGGGATGTCTGGGGGATCCTCCAGAGTACTGCGCTAGGGATAGAAAGAAAGGCCAAGTTTAGTCTGCATCATGTTAAGGGGAAAACCAAAGGCCATAGTTATAGTCCATGATTTTTGTTATTAATTAGCAAGAAAAGAGCCATTGCATCAAGAATCCATTTATTTTAAGAGGCCAGAAATATCTTCATTTAACTTGTTAATGCAAGTGTCTTGTGTAAAATCAGTGATAAAACATTCACTCTTATCTCTGATTGTGACAAAATGTGTCCAGACTTTTGAGCCCCTTGGACAATCTACATCACAACTCTCAAATTGTTAATAGTATTATACAAACTGGACACTGAGAAATTTGAATTGCTCATTTTGATTTTAAAGACTGCACAGCAGGCCATAGACACAGGGCCAGTGCTTCCTTTAGTTTCCACACCAGGAGAAGGAAGGTGTTGGGCGCAACCACCCCCCAAGTTCTGCCAGTCCAACAATCTCTAGGTCCACACAGTCTGCCATACCCAGGAAGCCTCTTGTTTCTCCCAAGCCAACTGTCAGCCTGACCTTTACAAAGGATTCTTAGTCATCTAATTAGCTCCAAGAAGGGTTTCTAAAATCCCATGATTACATTTTTAACTAACTGAAAATTACAAGAAAAGTTGAATAACAAATGTAATTCAACACAATGCAGTTAGAATTCAACATACACCTCTAATAAACACTAATACACACATGAAGGCAAGATTCACGAAAACAAAAAGCAATCCAATATGTTACGTTTGGATACTCTAATAGCCACGGCCTCTTTAAATATTTTCTGTGAAAGCAGAACTTTTCGGACGACAAAGATAATTAAATGCTGTAAGAGTAGCGATCCATTTGACAGAGAGAATTAAAACTGCGAACAATTTCTAATAGAAATATGAACTCCCAACCTCGATTCTGTCAGACTGACACTCTTTCCACAAGAAGCTGGAGTGGAGATGGGGGAAATGAAAAGAGTAGAAGGCCGAGTTCAAGAGGCTCAACATTTCACATCCTAAGCTACTTGCAGGCGAGCTCCTTTGCTGGAATGAAACAGTGTTGTATAGAATTGGTGGGCGGAGTGCGGAGGGGTTGGGGAATAATGCAAACAGTGATTAGTAAACTGAATTCACGGATCACAGGCCAATTTTCTTTAAACAGTGGTATTCATTTAATGCTACCAAAATATACTTGTTTTACAGAAAAGTCATATGCAAATTAGACTTCATTTACTATGCTTCCTTTCCTCTATAAAAAAGTGAACAGATTAAAAAATGAGATTTTCCTGCAATTTGGGTATACATATTCCCAGTTGCAAGCAGTATTTTGTCAGCTGTGTTGGAGTGATTAGTTTCACTTTGTCAGGCACCAGCCCACATTCCCCATTCAGTAGTATGTTGTATAGAAATGGTTATGTGATTTTTTTCTTTTGATTCTATACCTTAAATCAGCACTGCAACCATTCAGATTATACATGGAAATTCAGCCTTCACAGCACTCAGAGAGGCTTGTGCCCACATAGCCAATCTATTAAACACAAACATTAATGAATAACACCCTTCTACAAAATCAAGCAATTTTCTTATTTAAATAAATATATTAGAAAGAATATTAGCTGGAGAGTGTGTACATGAGGAAGAAAACGGATATGTGTTAAATTCCTCATCTCCCCCTGGATTGGCACCCCTCTAAAGGTCGGCTCACCAGCCTCAGGTTTAATTCCCTTCCTTGCTGCTACTGTTCAGAGGTAAATGCTTGCTTTTTATTAAAAATCAAAAGCATAGGCGCTTGTAATCTCTCTGGACTCAAAGTTGTTGTGTTTTTTTAATAAAAATGGAAAGTTTAGCTCAAAGCAATAGCAGCTAAAATTAGAGTGAAATCAGCAGCTGCTCCCCAGGGAAGGTGGAAAAACCAAACAACGGTTTGTTTTTTCTTTGCCTACCATTTAGGTCGTATTTTTTTCCTCCCTTAAATTTGGAAGACTTTCCAAACATTTGCATATGCCGGCAAAACAATATGCTACATGCGTGACCTCCCTCAACGTTTACTCCCCCCAAATGGTGTCAGACATCGGCTTTTCAGGTAAATGTACAAGAAAACTGCCTTGAATTTCCAGGGTGTCGCAGCTGTTGGCAATACTGGCAGTAATTAATAACATTAGGGAGGCAGTCATCTGTGCCACCAGCTCCGCTTTCCTCTGTTTCTCCCTCCGTGCAGTTATGTCACCGCATGTGACAACGGCCACACACAAGGAGACTGGGTTCTCATACAGTGCTATGTCAGACAGCTGACCTTGGTGCTCAGAAATCATGGACAGAATGGGACAGAATCCACTGAGGCAAAATGAAATGCTATTTATCCTCACTTTCACCGGCCTCTCTCCACTCTGCTTCATTGACTCACTGTTCTGACGTATTTAAGGACGACATAATTTTTCTCTCCCTTTCTCCCTTGGTACCACATACCCCACCCTCACCGTAGGGACAGCATTGGCTCAGTAACCGGCACATCACCAGCAGGTCGTGCGTGGAATCTCGTGCTGGGGCAACCTTCCTTTCAACATGTTTTTCTTTATCTGCCTTCCGAGTTTTCTCTTCCTGCTTTTTAGAATTATTCTGAGAGCATCTGGGCCATGGAGTCCTCTTTGAAACTGCTTTCC
>NW_003852517.1:5697844-5702447 GCF_000181295.1 Otolemur garnettii
TCAGAGCTCCCTCTGACACACATATACACATACATCCTTTCCCAGGACTATGAGAGAAGAGAGGAAAAACTTCTACACTTCTTCTCCAAACCCAATCAGTTGTGCAGAGTCTGGGGCTGGGAGTGGGAAATGGTTTGGACTTTTGAGTTTGGTCCCAATTATTTTCAAGACTGTATTTTGAAACCTGGGCACTTTTAATAGTTGTTCTCCCTAATTTATTCATTCTAGAGATGGTTTAGTGATGTTTAATTAATATCTGAAATAATGACACTAGAAAATAATTTGCAAAAGACACAGGATGAATATAATACTAGTTCAGGGGAAAACATGGTATTTATAAGACAATAAAAGAGATCTATAGTTATATTATCCACTGAAGCAAAACTATGTCATAAGGGTCATCAGCTCCTGTGTTTTATATCATAAAGTTATCAACAGAAAGGGTCATAAGAAAACTTCCCGTGGGTAGACAGCTGGGGATAATTAGATACGTCTGAAGGATTTCACGCCTTTCTCAGTAGCATCATCTACTAGCCAGTCTGTGAACTGACAAACCGTTGACCACTTTTGGTCTAATAATTTTATGATCCAGTATAAAAATAAAAGTTATTTTATTATTGAAGAGGCTATAACCATTCCATTGGGTTATTACATGGAAATAAGCCTGCTTATTCAATCAGGGACATTCAGGGACATTCAGGGACTCAATCAGGGGCATGAAAACATTTTTCTTTAATATATTTTTGCATTCTGTAAGCTGGATTATGCTTTTTTAATAAAAAAAAATTGTAGTAGATTCTAGGTACATAAGTCACCTGCGAATATCACCCCTGCCTCAACTCATTTGAGTATGTTTATTTTATGTTATACATGGAAGCACATTATTTACCCAGAAGATTTATGCATTATATATTTGTCATGCAAATTTTTTTTGAAATTGAGTAATATTTCTTTGGATAGATGGTAACTTTTAAAGACCTATTATAAGTAAACAAGTCTTAACCTCAAAACCTACTTAGGGGAATTTGCTAACCATTTATTGGATATTTTTCCCATCCAAGTCTTTCAATCTTTGAATCTTCATTCTTTTCAGTCATCTTTTTCCCCCTTCTTTTCTCCCTCTATTCCTTCCTCTCTCCTCTCTCTTTCTACCTTCCTTCTCTTTTCCCTCTGCCTTCCAAGAAAACTGCATTAAGCCAGGAAAAAGCATGGGATTTACATGTTTCGAACCATAGATAGAAGCAAATTTACTAATTGGGTGTGAACCATGGGACAACATGCAGAAAATTGAGACTATGCCAGTGCAAACTAACTTAGTTCCCTACAGTTCTAGTATACAGGTTTTAATCCAGCACCTTGGTCATAAAGTAGGTTTATCACAAAGAATAGAGGCTTTGTTAATAAGGACACGCCTTCCACTCAGGAAGAATAGAAATTATAACAGAGAAACATTCCAGGAAGAGAAGGAAATGGTTAATATCTATCTACCATGTATATGATTTAACTACTCTGTACAAATCTCTACTTCCAAACAGCCACTTCTCTTCCTAGTTTCAACTGGACTGGGAGTTCTTTCCCTTACTTTTGCACACGTTTTTTTCAACTTCATAACTTCTGCTTAATCACAGCTTCTGTGTTCTCCCAATTCTGGCTTCTTAGGATTATTAACTCATGGCTTTTTTGTGTGATTCAGCTTCAATATTCTCTTCTAATTAAACCATTTTGTAGAATTAGCCCCATTCAAAGTCCAAAGGCTCTTTAGCCCAGTTTATCATTTTACAATAGTTATATCCTAGTCTAGTTTACAGATTAGTTGTCTGTTAGCAAATTCCCATTCCCATGTGGGAAGATCAAGGTGAGACTGATTTGCCAGGAGGAAATAGGTAGCCAAAAGCTTAAAAGTTGAGATAGCTCTTCTGCAGAGACTGTAAGGGAGAAGTGGGACAATTTCCCTAGTCTGTGTTCATTATAGGCACCATAGAAATATATATGATATTATATATCATATATATGATATGTATATCATATATATATATATATATGTATATCAAATATACATGTAATTGAAACAGTACACATTAACAGAGGAAAGAAGTATTATTTTTTTCTACCACCCTGTTTTATCTGATCTGGCTATTTTTGAAACCTGGGCACTTTTAATACTTGTTGAATTCTCTTCTCACTGATAACTTTCGCTATTTCTCCCATGGTAAAGGACAGAGTTCTTTGTCTCAGATGCAGAGGTCTAGGGAAAAGCAGAATATTTTTCCACCTAAGGTTTAGTTCTACCATCTCCTCTATGTAGATGCTAACTCTCCCAACAAGCATGTAGAACCAACTTCAGCCTCGGATCCTGGCCCTCAGAAACTTACAGAACATGCTGCCCTGCTTCTGAGCATAGAGACCAGTCACCTGCCTTGTTTACAGCCTTCTCTCAGCTTCATTAGACGTTTTTACTTACTGCTCTTGAAAACGTAAGATCTGAAGACCCCAAAGGGATCTTCAACCCTTCCTCTGAGGTTTAAATTACAATTGTTTAATATTGGTGGAATGGTCTCTGATTCAAGACATTGTTTCTTTTCACAGAACATTGACACAAGTACAAAGAGAAACAGGATTTATCTTCTTCCTTGAGGTGACATCATCATGGAACAGGAGAGTCCACCTCCTACAAGTGAGAGTGTTTTGACATTGTTTATTTGATCAATTTTTGCACATGTTTATCTTCTTGGAAATTGACGTTGGAAAGTAAATACAATTGATAATGCATCTTTCTGGAGTTCTTTATGAATAAAAGGGACAATGTTCTTGATAGTATAAGAATATATCATCCAAGAGGCAATGACAGATTTGGGGATGTTGTGACATCTAATGTAGTCCTTATATTCTTCAATTCTCTGTATATCGCTGATTATAAAACACAATGATATAATACTATTGCCCACCTCCCTACACATTTGATAACATCATGCATAATATTCATTCATTCAACCATTCAGCAAGTATATGTTGAGTGCCTACTTCTGAGATCCAAGAATGTGGCTCTGGTGGTTAATAAAGATGCAGAAAGACACAATTCCTCCTCCTGGTCTACACTGACATCTGCATAGAATGCAGTCAACACAACTTTCCATTCGTACTATAGTGATGGTCTATTCCCACCGACTTGTGAGACACCCGAATCACTACAAACAAGGCTTTGGTTCCCCCTGGATATTCTTCTTTTAGTTTCTTTGAATTCATCTTTTTGTAACAAACCATGCTGGGTACCCAAACTTCCCTGAGAATAGCATTTTCCCCTGAGCTTAGAGGGATTATTCTTCTTTTCTTCAGCTTGTCTTTCCAAAGGGTGCCAACAACAATCAGCGCTCTTGGGATTATAACATCTACGATTTTACAGTCAATTACATTGCTTTCTAACTACCTTTTCCTTTGCACAGTCTTCAAGGATTGTAATATTATCTTAGCTCTTCCAGGATTAGATCACACCTCTCAGCTTCTCATGCCTTCTGTTACCCTCCATTGTAGCTGGTCATGCTGGAAAATGCTAATAAACATATCTGCTGACAATGCCTAAGATGGTAACTTTTCAAACTTTTAAGTTATGCTCTTAACCATGTCTAGAAGATCTAAGCCTAGATGATTCTATTACCACATTACCCAGCTGTGGGGTTAATTAATATTCATCCTTAATAAAGATATGGGAAGACAGTTCCTACTCCTGGCCTATATAGACATTTTATAGATACCATGATACCTTCATCCTTCATAATAATATTTAAGAAATATATTTTTGTAAATAAGGACTCACTACCTCCTTCTTATAGCTACCCTCCGCTCTAATCCAATCTCATCTTAATCACCCACGCTTACCTCTTTCTTACTGGTGTTCCTATGTTTATGAAACAAATGACAAGATGAGCACAAAGAGTTAGATATTTCCCTTAAAAGCCAACATTCTTGATTACAATGAGGATATAAAGGTCCCTCAAGCTTTGAAAGAAATTAAGATTTTATTTCTGATAGGAAGAAGAATTTCCAAAGCTAAAAATTATACCTTTTTTATTATGGAAACAGAAGAGTTTGCTGTCATATTTCCATTTTCTTAACTTCATCTCTCACACATCTTCCTTCTCCCTTTGTTCTTTCTGCTCTCTAAATTTATATCAGAAGATTTCTATTCATGTATTTTTCAGATGCAGAGTTTTAAGGTTTAAGTAATGCCATTTGCCTCTGAGTGGAAGGTATAGAAGAACTGAATAGACAGCTATTCTGAACCCTTCATCATCAAAATATTATCTAGGGAAAACTACAGCAGAGTACCACCTCTATATTAATGATGAAAATCTTTCCTTTCTCCCCACTAGCCGAAGAGAGATTTAGGACCTAAAAACTTCAAAAGTTGTGTCTGTAGGCCATGCGCCCATCTTGCTCAGAGAAGCTTCTGTTCAAGTCCCTTGCCCACAAAGAAATGGGATTACTTTTTCTTCTCTTATTAATAAGTTTGAGTTCTTTGTGGATTCTGGTTATCAAACCTTTGTCAGAAGCATAACTTGCAAATATCCTCTCCCATTCTGACGGCTATCTGCTTGCCTTACTTACT
>NW_003852517.1:5703176-5725361 GCF_000181295.1 Otolemur garnettii
TATGACAGTGGTGCTTTGATAGGGATTGAATTAAATTTGTAAATTGCTTTGGGTAATATGGACATTTTAACAATGTTGATTCTTCCTAGCCATGAGCATGGTATGTTTTTCCATTTGTTAACATCTTCACCTATTTCTTTTCTCAGAGTTTCATAATTCTCTTTACAGAGATCTTTCACATCCTTTGTTAGTTAAATTCCCAAATATTTCATCTTCTTTGGTACAACTGTAAAGGGAATAGAGTCCTTGACTGTTTTTTGGGCTTGACTATTATTGGCATATACAAAAGCTACTAATTTGTGAGTAGTGATTTTGTATCCTGATACACTACTGGATTCCTTGATCACTTCTAAGAGTTTTGTGGTTGAGTCCCTGGGGTTTTCCAGGTATAAAATCATATGCGAAGAGTAAAAGTTTGATCTCCTCTGACCCTATTTGTATACCCTTGATTGCCTTCTCTTACCTGATTGCGATGGCTAAGACTTCCATTACAATGTTAAAAAGCAATTGAGACAATGGGCAACCTTGCCTGGTTCCTGGTTTTCAATTTTACTCCATTCAATATGATATTGGCTATGGGTTTGCTGTAGATGACTTCTATCAGTTTGAGAAAAGTCCCTTCTATACCTATTTTCTTAAGTGTTCTGACCATGAAAGGATGCTGGATACTGTCAAAAGTGTTTTCTGCATCTATTGAGAGAATTGTATGGCCTTTGTTCTTTAGTTTGTTTATGTGATGTATTATATTTATAGATTTACATATATTGAACCAAACTTGAGACCCTGGGATAAAACCCACTTGGTCATGGTGTATATTCATTTGATGTATCCCTGGATTCTGTTTGCTAGGATCTTATTGAATATTTTTGTATCTATATTCATTAAAGATATTGGCCTATAGTTTTCTTTCTTGTTGGGTCTTTTCCTGGTTTGGGGACCAGGGTGATATTTGCTTCATAGAATGTGTTGGGAAGTTTTCCTTCTTTTTCGATGTTTTGGAAAAGGTTAAGTAATATAGGTACTAGTTCCTCTTTAAAGGTTTGGTAGAATTCTGATGTGAAGCCATTTGGTCCTGGACTCTTATTTTTTTATCATCTTTAATCACCAGAAAAATGCAAATCAAAACCACTTTGAGATATCATCTACCTTCTGTAAGGGTGGCTTACATAACAAAACCCCAAAACTACAGTTGTTGGCATAGATGTGGAGAAAAGGGAACACATCTACACTGCTGGTGGGAGTGCAAGCTAATAGTATGGAGAATACTCAGGGATCTAAAAGTAGAACTATCATTTGATATTGCAATTCCTCTATTAGGTGTATATCCAAAAGACCAAAAATTACTTTATAACAAAGATATTTGCACAAGGTTGTTCATTGCAGCTCAATTCATAATAGCCAAATCATGGAAAAAGCCCAAGTGCCCATCGAACCATGAATGGATTAATAAATTATGGTATACATATACTATGGAATATTATTCAGTCTTAAAAAAAGATGGACACTTTACCTCTTTTACGTTTACATGGATGGAGCTGGAACATATCCTACTTAGTAAAGTATCTCAAGAATGGAAGAAAAATATCCAATTTACTCAGTACTATTTTGAAACCAATTTACAATCACTCACATTTTCATATGAAGAATAGATCACAACTATGGCCCAAGATAAAGGAGGAAGGAGGGGCGGATGGCAGGGGAGGAGGGAAGTCTGATCTAGGGAGGGTGAATGGTGGAATCACACCTATGGTGCATAATGCAAGCGTACACGTTGGATCTATCAGTATAGAGTATAAATTTGTTAACCCAATAACTAAGTAAATGAGATGAGGTATATATTAATCAGTGTGATGTAAGCGTTCCTAATTCTATATGAAATTAGCACATTGTACCCCATAAATGTATTAATGTATACATGATCTATGTGTTTATTATTTAATAAAAAAAAAACCTCAAAAGAATTAGAGTGAAGAGAGCACAAGCATATCCAAAGACATCCATGACTTTTTCTTCAGTTCCCTTCTACCCATTTTCAATTGATGATCAAAGGATGAATAATTAAAGAGTAGGGAATCGAACTCTACTCTCATTTGAACATTTAGATATTTCTCAGTGAATCTTCATTTCTAACTTAGCTACTTAAGTAATGACTGATCACAATTCAATCATTTACATGAGTTCTTAACTTTACACTGGAGAAGTTTCACCCTAAAAACATGGTCTTCTGTACTCCTGAACAGTGAAAAAAGGAAAACCAAGGTGACCTTCACCAGGATTTGATCCCCATTCTCAATTAGAATTAACCCTAAAATATTTACTTTTATCTGACTCTGTTGTTTCTCTGTTTATAACTGTTTAGGGAAATAAGAATCACACTGCTTTCAGATTCACCGAATCATGGCTCCTTTGAAACAGGATGAACACAATTATCTTCTAGCTGACCTCTTCTCTGAGTCTCTCTCGAGTCTAGTGTTCTTAGACCCTCTGTTCCAAAACAATAGTAGAGTACAGTGTAGCAACTAGGAATGAGTGGACAAGGCTAGGGCAGCATGCGAGTCTGGAAGGCAACTTGGACAGAGGAAGTAGCACTTCACCTGATAATCACAAAAGCTCTGTTTCAGTCCCTATTTTGCTTCTTCCTCAGCCAGGTGACTTTGCACAACTGACATCACTTCTTTCATTTTCTTTTTTTTTTTTCAATCTGCAAAATGAGGAAATTGATCACAGTCTCACAGCCCTGGTATGAGGAAAGTGTATGTGGGAACATTGACAAACATCATGCACTGAAAAAATAATACTTGTTAATATTAGCCTTCGAGACTATCCATGATGCCCTTGTCACCTTCCTTTTCCCCTTACACACCTGAGGCTTTCCATGACCTGGTTTTAACAGTACTAGAAGGTGAGTGTCATTGAAATCAAGCAGCAAAAAGTAAAAGTTCGAGGTCCAAGCTGACCATGAAGCTACTCTGAGGAGTTTGATCTTGGTGAAAAAGGAAAGGCGCAAGGAGGGACTGCAGCTGAGGGAAGCTTTGGGCCCCCAAGCTTCCAGTTACATCTTTCGTAGACTTATCCTTATCTGTTACACACTTCAATGTATACTTTTCACACTTTAATGTGCAAATGAATCACCTGGGGATCTTATTAATACCCAGATTTTGATGTAGTACTGACTTGAGGAGTTGCATTTCAAAGAAATTTCAGCAGAAGTTAATGTGGAGGGCTGTGGATAACACTTGGAATAACAAGAAGCTGCCTTGTTACACATCTCCCTATGATCCACAGTTGCCACCGCCATTCCACGTTCCCACATTGTATCTTCTCATAGACAAAGTTGTTCACAGTCACTAGGAACCCCCCAGTGGGTTTTTGTTTTTTTTTTGCACTTACTCTGTGCCTTAGTTCGTTCTATTATTTATGTATAGAATATTCTTCTTACCTTCATTGTTGAACTCCTCCAAAAGATTATCTCTCCAGGATTTCTTCCTCTTAATCTGTGATCTTGGTGCCTTGTTCTCTGTTCTAGGATATTTGCCCAACAAAGTTTAAGTTTATTTGGCTATTTCACCCCTAACAGATGCTGACGCTACCAAGGGCAGAAGTCCATTTCATTCTTTTCTATATCCCTCACCCCTAGCATGGTGTGCTAAAGTACTTTGCAAGTATTTGTTCTATTAAGAAGTCCAAAAAGAACATGCTGAATTCTAAATCTATCCCTGACTGAAAAGTTGAGTATCAAGCCGAATGTCAGTCCTAATAACAGATTATGAAGAAATAACACCCAGCTGGTAATGGGGTATAATAGTGAGAGAGGTGAAAGCAAGGAAAAGGCCTGTAGTCCCAGCTATTAGGGAGGCTGAGGCAAGAGCATCACCTAAGCCCAAGAGCTGGAGGTTGCTGTGAGCTGTGACACCACAGCACTTTACCAAGAGTGACAAAGTGAGACTCTGTCTCTAAAAAACAAAGAGAAAAAGAAAGGGAAAGAAAATGAATCTTTAACACATTTTAATGAACAGAAAGGCTTAGGCTGGAGACCACATGATATGCCTTGAGGACACATGTGGTTGGTGAGTCTCTCTTGCACCTGTCCTCTTTGCTGAGGTATCACACGGTGTCAGGACTACTGGCGGATGGCTGTACAATCAAGCTCCATCAGTTCTTCAGGTTTTTTCTTTACTTCTGATTCATGGTTTTGTTTCCCTCCCTTCTACTTGCATTTTTCTTCCCACGGATTTTCCTATGGTCATTTTGATGCTCATTAAGATCCCAAATGTTGAGGACTCCTCCCTATCTTTGTCCTTTTTTCCCAAAGCTGGGTGTAAGAGGATGTGGTAATCTATTGTGCACAAATAAAGATTTTCTCCCACAGTCTTTGGGCAATAAAGCAATAGAAGGCCAAGAATACTTCCTTTTGTCACCTTCCTTCCCTTTCCACTATGAATTATAGCCATGTTGCTCTTCTCCGAACTACAGAGATCTCTCTTGCAAGCCTGACAGTGATAATGGAAAATTAGATCAAGAATTCTTCACTGACTTAAATTAATAAGCATATGATTGAGAAGGAGAGTTTTAGAAATGCAAAGAGTGCTTCTACTGTGATCTCTAAATAGCATATTCTATTCCCAACATACAAAAGAACTCAAATCAGAGATTAACATTGCAGGTAATATTTTTTGGCATTATATGCCTAAGATGCTTCTGTAATCATTAATTATTAGCATTGCCATGTAAAATGAGAATCATTTGTTAACATTTACTCTACGGAACTAGCAGAAATTAGTCATAATAAATGAAGATGATTAGAAGCTAATGAGAAGAGCTGAAAAGTGATACGAGCATCATCACTATTGCCTTGTCAACAATGAAGACCCATCTGTACAATGACTTACCAAAGTAAAATCGGAAAGGGATGAAGCTGTTACATATTACCAATGCTCTGGAAAAAAACCCTGATTATCATCCATCAAAGATATGCAGTTTTTAAGACTTTTATTTTTAAAATCTATTTTTTCTATATGCTTATGAAAATTAGTATATAGAATATTACAAAATTAATATTCATTGTTTAAATAATAATGTTAATCTACCATATAGGACTATACTTTGATGTATATAGAAATAAAAGAAAATCAGTTTGAATTTCCAGGTCTTCACAGACAGAATTTCATTGTCAGGGAGAGGGTTTCACAATTACTAATAAGATAAAATGTTCTGCAATTTAGAATAATGCAGGGTAAGTTACTTT
Source organism: Otolemur garnettii (assembly GCF_000181295.1). Classification (NCBI taxonomy): domain Eukaryota; kingdom Metazoa; phylum Chordata; class Mammalia; order Primates; family Galagidae; genus Otolemur; species Otolemur garnettii. Next base: position 5,708,422 of record NW_003852517.1, read on the forward strand.
TGGTTTAGTAAGATGCATGAATTATAAGGGAGTTTTTAATAAAAACAGGCTATTGCATATAGGTGGAATTTAATATATGTTATAATACAAGCTTACCTATTTAAATAATAATTGGGAACATGTACTGAGCTTTAATAAGCTCTGTGCTAAGCACTGAATATATTTTCTAACTAATTCTAACAATAGCCCAATTTGGTCTATCTTTTATTTCTATTTTAGGGTTTAAGAAACTAAAGCAGATAGTCATCCAAGACAGCTCATCTATAAGTAGAGAAGTTCATACGCAATGTCTTTCAAATTTCACATAGAATTTTCCCTTTGAAAGTTGTTAAATGAAAGTAACCCAGTTGTTTGTTTCTGGCTTAATGAAAGGCTTTGAAATTTAAGTAGATCCCCTTAGTAAGGCTAAGACTGAAAATTATTTGCAAAAGAAAAAAAAGAAGTTAAGAGCTGTGAACTTTGTTTCGCCACTAAAAACAATGAACATTTTGGCTCGGCGCCTGTGGCTCAAGTGGCTAAGGCGCCAGCCACATACACCTAAGGTGACAGGTTTGAATCCAGCCCAGGCCCGCCAAACAACAATGATGGCTGCAACCAAAAAAATAGCCAGGTGTTGTGGTAGGCAGCTGTGGTCCCAGCTACTTGGGAGGTAGAGGCAGGAGACTCGCTTGAGCCCAGGAGTTGGAGGTTGCTGTGAGATGTGATGCCACAGCACTCTACCCAGGCAGACAGCTTGAGGCTCTGTCTCAAAAGAAAAAAAAAGAACGTTTTAGCCAAATCTAAAATTTAGTGATGCTATATATGATAATTCTTCACTATCCAAACTCACAAATAGAGTGAGATACAAATTTCCACAATCTATAGTAATTCTGTCAATACTGGCTGTTCATACATTATTCCAATTATCATAAGAGAGGACTTATGATGCCATAGTGAAGACCAGAGGAGAACAAATATACCATTTACCTACACTTCAAATGGACAAATGAGTAGTACATCTAAATTAAGGATTTTCAATCACTTCTACTTTGTTTCCAGTGACTTCTAAGTGGTAAGGGGACTAATTAGTGTCCCATAGAATAAATAAGCAAAAAATTAAAATCTGGTTAACTGATATAAAAGAATGTTTTTAAAAACTAAATATTCAGAGAGCTTATATTGAATTAAATTAAATTTCAATGTGTCACTTACCTAACACAACATTTGGCATACATCAGTTACTGAATAATTACTACCTTCCACATCTCTTTCTAAATCATCCTTCCAAGAGCTTTAGTCAAAAATGCAATTAAGTCTTATGACATGCTATAGTTTTCAGTTATTAAAACATATCACACACAATGCAGTATCTCCACACCCATAATTCTAGCACTTTGAGAGGCCAAGACAGAAGGATTTCTTGAAGCCAGGAGTGTAGAACCAGCATGAGCAATATTGGAAGACCCTGTCTCTGAAAAAACCTAGAAAAAACATATTTACCTTGAAGGCACATACCTATAGACCTATAACCCCAGCTATTCAGGAGACTCAGGAACGAGGATTGCTTGAACCCAGGAGTTTGAGTTTGCAGTGAACTATGATAATGCCACTGCAGAGCTCAGGCAACAAAGCAAGATTCCTATCTCAAAAAAAAAAAAAAAAATCACATAAGGGAGAATTCTGGGAAAATGGGAGAGTAGAAGATACTACAAATCTGTCTCCTCATCTAGACAACAATTGCACTGACAGAACCTTTCTGATTTAAATATTTTGGAACTCTGAAGTCTATTATAGCCTTGTAACTTCCAGCAGAAGGCTTTGGTAGTTAAGTGTGGTTAATTTAGATCAATTTCATCCCATAGCATGGTAACAGCTACCTATCCTATACTCCAGCCCTGTGGCAGGCAGGCTTGTAGGTGTTTCTGGAGCAGTTTTCACACACCTTATAGGGGTCCAACTGCACAAAAGAGACCCTGTCCTACTCATATGAGGAATTTATGGTCTGACCTCTGATTAATGCTTCTGATCACAAAGGTGCAGATAAAAAAGCAGGTAGCCATTGTTGTTGCAACTGCCTCCATTGTTTCAAGCCCCCTCTTCTGACTGAAGAGACCAACAGGGTATTTAAAGGACCAACATAGTTTTTCACCTTCCCTTAGTATTTTACCCCTTTCGGAAGTCACAGTTTACCAACTAGGATATGCAAAAACAATTACATATTGGGAAAACTGAAAGTGATCATAAGTGCCCAGGGAAAGGCATAACCTCAGAAGAGACATGGGAAGACCCTAAGTTTATAGAGCCTATGACACTCAAAAAGGCAAAATCAATAAACAAAATTAATAACAAAAATAGCAAACCCTGAGGATGGGGAAGAATCTGATTTCTGAAGTTTCCAAAAATACTATATTATCAGACTAAAATTTTACTTATCAATAATAAAAATATGACAATGAATACAAAGAAAGAAGAAAGTATAGCATATGCAAAGCAATAAACAGGAGTTGTCGGTGTAAAAGACCTGATGGCAAATCTACTAGATAAATACTTTACAACTATCTTAAAGATGCCAAAGAACTAAAGAAAGATGTGAAGTTAAGAATATGGTGTCTGAACAAAATGAAATAACAATAAAGATAATACTTAAAGTGAAATAATAACTATAAAACACTGCTGAAAGATGTTAAAGAAGGCATAAATAAATGGAAGTACATCCCATGTTCATGAATTAGAAGATTTAATGTTAAGATATCATACTAATAAAGCAATGTACAAAATCAGTGCCATCCTGATCAAAATCCCAATGTCATTTTTGCAAATAAAGAAAAATTCATCTTAAAATTTATGCAGAATATCAAGGGACCCTAAATAACCAAAATACTAACAGAAAAAAAAAGAAAAAAACTGAAGAGCTCACATTTTCTGACTTTAAATTTTACTACAAAATTACAATCAAATTTACTACAAAATTACTGTAATCAAACAGTGTGATACTGGCATAAAGATACATAGTCTATGGCCATACCACCCTGAATGCACTTGATCATATCAGATCTTGGCATAAAAAACAGACATATGGACCAATGGGATAGAGAGCAAAAAAAAACAATCATGTTTGGGGCTGGTCCCCAACATCATGATATTATGAAAATATCCTAAGTCCAACATGTGTTTACTATACCTGATCTACTGAACATCATAGCCCATCCTACCTTAAACATACTCAGAACCTTTACATTAGCCTATAGCTAGACAAAATCACTTAATACAAAGACTATTTTATAATAATGTTTAATATCTCAAGTAACTTATTTAATACTCCACTGAAAGTGAAAAACAGAATGTTTGCATGGGTACTTAAAGTATGGTTGCTATAGAACTATTTCCCACTTTTACATAATTTTAAAGTCAAAAAGTTGTAAGTTGAACCATTGTAAGTTGGGGACCATCTGAATGGTCCAGTGATTTTTTGCAAGCGTGCCAAGAGCATTTAATGGGTCAAGAATAGACTCTTGAACAAACAGTGCTGGGAAAACTGGTTAGACACATGAAAAAGAATGAAGTTGGACACTTACCTCACACTATATGTAACAGAATGAAGTAACTCAAAATGGAGAAAAAAATCTAAATGTAAGAACTAAACCTATAAAGTTAATTAGAAAAAAAAATAGGGCAAAAGGTTCACAACCTTGGATTTGGCAATAATTTTCTGGATAGGACACCAAAGGCACAGGCAAAAAAATGATTAGACAAAAAAGACATGATGCAGTTTATAAAAATTAAAGAAAAATGTTCACCAACATACAGTACCAGCCTAGCAAAAAGGCAACATATAGAATGGTATGACATATCTACAAATCATATCTGTGAAAGAATTAGCATCCCAAACGTGGCAAAAGCGCCTAAAATTCAAAAGCAGAAAAACAAACAACAAAGAACCCAATTCAACAATAAGCATTTCTACAAAGAAGATATATAAATGACAAACAAACACATGAAAAGATGTCCAATACCCCTAATCATTAGAGAAAAGCAAATCAAAACTATAATGATATACCATTTCATACCCACTATGAAGAAAACTATAATGATATATCATCTCATACCCACACGAAGAACTATTAACTTCTTCATGTCTACTTTCAAAATGACAGAATGGCTATTAGCAAATAACAATACTATCAAAATAACAGATGACTACCATCAAAATAACAGAAATGACAAGTCAATGGCAGAATGTGGAGAAATTGGAACCCTTACTCTTGGAAGGAATGCAAACTTGTACAGCTTCTTTGGAAAACAATATGGTGAATCCTTGAAAAATTAAAAATAGAATAACCATATGATCCAGCAATTCTAAGTATATACTCAAAAGAATTGAAAGCAGGATCTCAAAGAGTGTATTTCTGTATCTATGATCCTAGCAGCATTATTCACCATAGTTAAAACGTGGAAGCAACTCAAGTGTCCAGTGATGGATGAATGGAAAAGCCAAATGTGGTGTGTGTACATATTGTGTGTGTGTGTATATAACTCAGTCTTAAAAAGGAGGGGAATTCTGACATATGCTACAATGTGGATCAACCTTGGAAGACATTAAGCTTGGTGAAATAAACAGGTCATAAAATGACAAACTGTATGACTCTATTATAAGGTACTTAGAGTCAAAATTATAGACAGTCTATAGGGGGTGCCAGAATCTGGAGGGAGGAGAATATGGGGAGTTAATATTTGATGAGTATAGAGTTCCAGGTTTATCTGATAAAAAATGTTATGGGGATGAATGGTGGTAATCATTGTAAAATATGATGACATATTACCTACACTAAACTGTACATTTAAAATGGATAAGATGCTAAATTTTATGTTATGTGCATTTTAACATAATAAAAATTGAAAAAAAATCATAGTAAATTTGATAGCTGTTGGACCTCTACACTGATTACAATGTAGCCTCCACTGTCTCTTCTAGTGCTAGGGAAATTTAATAGTCATTTGGATAAGCAATTTTACGAGGTTGAAATATAACATACAATCTGCAACTTTTACTCAAAACCCAAAGAGGCATTTTTAATGCATGTTACACTCTAGGTAGCCCTGTCCTTTAGAATACTTGCTGACCAAATGACTAATTAATATCAAAAAAGACTCTACTTCATAAAGGTCAATTACTTAATGTCATCAAATCTCAATAAAACCTTCTTGGTGCCAGTGCATCCCTTGGAGAGGCAGAGATGGTGAAAAGGTATGTACAGGTAAGGAACCTTTAGGACCACCCTTCCTGGCTTCCTCCTCCTCAGGAATGACAGCAGGAGGTGGGTTAATGACTTCTACAGCTTAAATGCGCATCAGAGTCACTGACAAACTTGTGACAAATTCTGATTCCAGGATCCCATCCCGAGAGTTGCTGATTCAGTAGATGTGAGGTAGATTCTAGACATTTTCATTGTTCCTGTAAAACATTCTAATGCAGACTGTCCAAGAATTACACTTTTAAAGAAATAGATAGCTGGACTGAGTCTGAAATCACCCAAAAGGAAAGAAGGAAGGAGAAAAATGTTACCTATTTGCTTCTTGCCCTGCACAACCTTACTCCAGTCCTACAAACAATGTAACGTGGCTTTCATTGGGTTTTGTTTTATCTAGTATCTCCAACTTATCCTCTCAACTTACGGAGGATTTGTTGAATGATTTGTACTCAACATCGCCTCTCATCCTGCGTCAGACATACATAGTTACAGAGAAGTGGCTGAGGTTAAGGACAACCGTGGTCCAGCGAGCTTAGGAAGCGGATTTTGACTTTCCTATCTCATGGAAATTGCACAGTTTATATCACAGCCTCTCTACTGAATAGCAGGACAACCTCCTTCGTGACCTTCACCTTACTTAAGATAACTACCAAGTACCCTTCTAGCATGAAAGCCAAAAAAGCTCTTCCTACAAGAACTTTATCCTCAAATATCTTCATCCTCCCTAGCTGGTCCTTTACAGTCTCTTCTCTCCCTCTCCATGTACAGACTACCCATCTCCACATACGATCTTTACTATGTGTGAAATTCATGAACATCTGAAAACCCCAAATGGGTAGGTAAGAGAGTAACACCCTTCCTTTCTTATTGTCAATTCATGTAGTGCTCAAATTTCCACTGAGGGGACTAGTTTCTGCTGCAGCTGAGAGAGAGCTGTCTAAGGGGAGAAGGAGTTAATAGATTTTATCAGGGTTCTTCCTGACGTGTGGACTACCACCTTCCTCTTGTTCTAAACCTCAAAAGGATGCTGAAGGAAACTGACACAGCTCTTTGAAGATGTTTTCATTAGAGTGGAGCTGCTGCAGCAGCACCTCAAAGTGGCATTCCTGTGAATACATCAAGTTATAAATATGCAAATCGAATCACTGGGTGCTACTAGCCCAACCATTCACAGTAGAGTGATTATCAACCAACAGCCTTAAGCTGGTACATCTCCTGCTGAGAAAGCTTCAGCAGACTTTGTTTAGAGTCCTGTCATCCATTTCTGATGAGATGGAAAAGGAAGCTCTCAGGATTTCACTTGCAAACATGGAGAAAAGGTGAGAAAGACAGAGAGCTGCTTTAATAGCAGAAAACCAAGGAGTTTACCAGTTAGGCTTTTGAGAACAGTCCTATCTAGACAGTGTGGTTTAGGTGAAACTTGGTATGTGGGTCATGCCAGTGGCCTAAGAACCGCCAGGAACTTGGTGAAACAACATATTCCCAGGCTCTTACCTACAGATATTGTTTTAGAGAATTTGGAATGGAGTCCAGAACTGACAGGTTTGTCATTCTCCCCAGGGATGATGACTCACAGCCACGGCTGAGAATCAAAATAAATACGCCAAAGCCATAAAAAAGAGAGTTCTTCAAGAACACGATTCAAAACTTGGCATTAATTAGCAGGATTAAAAGACTATCACAGCCATTAACAGTAAGTTGTTTTATAATTTGGATTATAAAGGTTTAAACATGTCTGAAAACAGTTTCACACTTTCCCATGAAGAAGCGGGGTCTATATAACTTGCTCTTACTGAATTTAGAGACGTTGACTAGCACAGCCCAAAGAAAGTGACACTATATAATTTCCAAAGCTAAGTCATAAAAGGCAATAGAGCCTCTGCCTTCAGAGCTTTGAGATACCAGGTGACAAGTCTCAGATTTGCCATGATTCACACAAAGAAGATGTCACCTCAGTAAGTGTTCCGGTGGACTGCCCCAGCTGTGTTCCCAGCCAAGTGATACAGACCTAAGTGACGATGCCTCCAGATACTTCCAGTTCCCAACCATTGAGTCACTCTAAGTTATCAAGTCAACTCCAGCCTTGAGTGCTCTCAGCTGAATTCCCAGATATTCTGGAGCAGAAACAAGCTGTCCTCATTGGGCTTTGCCCACATTCTTGACCAACACTCCAGAGCACAACGACTCTCTACCCCTGGAGGGGTAGAGCATGAAGCTGGAAAGGTGTTAGGGTAGAACAAGGATTATAGAATCTCACAATCCTGGCTCAGTCACTCAATTATCCCTATAATCAAATTAAAACCTGTGTGATTTGGGGTAATTTAGTCCTCATGTTTATAGAAAGTCATTTTTATAACATGTAAAATGGGGTAAAAAGCACATCTCAAGACTTTGTTAAAAATCAAAAGAGGTAATGTATGAGAATGTGCTGGTACAGTGCTGTCACATATGAAAATTTAATAATTATTGCTAATTTCTTTTGTTGGTATTGTCATTGACATTGGTCTAACTAAACATCAAAATTCTCTCAATATCTCAGTTGAGATCAAAACTATTCCCCTTATAATTGAGGAAAATCAATAGACTGCATCCAAGTCATGTCAAACTAATCTCTCAAGGGAAGGCTGGAAAAATGAACTTGTGAATGTGTTATTGCCAACAGATTCCTTTCATAGCTGAAACACATTATAGAGACATTTATTCCAGATCAGTGAACCCCACATTTGCCCACATGAGGACTCTTTATTAAATAGAGTATTAGAAGTAATCACTGGACAATCATATTATAGTATTATAGTCGTATTTATGAAATAAATTTAGAAAAAATTATTTAGAAAATAATATGTAATTTATTTAGAAAAAAATATGTAATCCTAGCACTCTGGGAGGCCAAGGGAGGTGGATTGCTTGACCTAATGTGTTTGAGACCAGCCTGAGCCAGAGCCAGCCTCATCTCTAAAAGTAGCTGGGCACTGTGACAGGTGCCTGTAGTCCCAGCTACCTGGGAGACTGAGGCAAGATAATCACTTGAGTTCAAGAGTCTGAGGGTGTTGTGATCTATAATGCCATGGTACTCTGCTGAGGGCAACAAAATGAGACTCTGTCTCAAAAAAAAAAAAAAGAAAAGAAAAGAAAAAATACATATTTATTACTAACCATAGCTTCTATGTACATTAAAAAATCAGTACATGTCTGTCAGTTAGATGATATTCTTTGTAAACAGAGATCCAAGGTTTTAAATGCCTGTATTGCTCAGATGACCTCAGAACCTATGAATTCTTATGACAGTCAATGTCCCTTTCCAATTCTCCATGTCTAGAGTCTCTAGACATAATACTATGCAACCACACCCAATTTGACACCTTTCTTTTGATAATTGTCTCTAGCTCTTTTAACATAAGAATAGAAAAAAATTCTGGTAAGTTCTATATTCTATATGCATCACCATTAGTTCTTCTGTAAGAGAAGTTGATATGATTATTTGTGCAGCATATGGAAAAGAGACAAGCTAAATGATCCTTTTAGGGATCCAGATGGCTTCCAAGTAACTAAGATAATGACATTTAAAAATTCTCTATACTGATTTTTATTTCAACAACTCCAAGTCATGTACAGGTAAAACAGATTCTCTACAAAAATACATAAATACTAGCAAAACTCTAAGAACTTTAAGAAAGTAGCTCAAATTAATTTAGAAAATTTAAAGTGGAAAGAGATAAAAGTACAGTCTGGTTATGTAGGAAAGTGCTGTTAAAGTGTGGTTTTTTGTTTGTTTGTTTTTTAACACAACCACAATCAATAGAAGGAGAGAACAGGAGAGAGGGAGGAGAAGGGGAAGGGCGTAAGAGTGTTGTCACCTAATGGGAAAGATGTAGGGTATAGAGCACACCTGAAGGGCTCAACTACAACTTGAACTTTACCTAAGAAATGCAAACAGTGTAACCTGATCATTTGTTCCCTTATGTCAATCTGAAATTAAAAAAAAAAAAAATGATCTTTTTATTGGGGTAGTGTTGGCTCGGGTCCTATTAAATCTCTTCAAAAATCACCTGGATGAAAGGAAAGATTGTTTTCATTACTTTAATCACCTTCTGGATAAGGAAACAGTGGAAAGAGCTCATTAATGAACCCTGCAGGTAATAAGTGAAAATATACAGCAGGCACCAGAGAAGCTTCTGAGATGTCATATGAATTGACCCAGAGAGGGTAGTGATATGAGTCTAAAATAACAAAATGAGATCCAGCTTAGAAAAAATGAAAACCAATACATCTTGAGCAAAATAATTCAATGGACAGGAGAAACCTGATGAGCGGTAATGTTGAAAAAAGACCTGGAGCTGGTAACGGAGGACACATTAGCTATCGGTTTGCAAAGTGATAACAGCTGCCAAAGGGGCTGCTGCTATTTTGAACTGAATACAATGATCCATTATGTGGGGCCTCGGCAAAAATGTAGAGAAATGACTCCCGCCTTCTTCGACTGTGCTTAGGCTAAAATATAACAGCAGGCTCTTCAACACTCAAAATGGTTTGAGATATTGGACTGAGTACAGGGGATGGCACGGAAATGATGAAAGAAAAGGAATGATGTATTTATAGAAAAAAGATTAAGGAAACTAAATATCTACTGGCTGGCCAAGCAATGACTAACAGGGCTAGGGTGGCACTAAGTCAACCTTTGAAAGGTGTAATTTTCCTCCAAGAAAAGGACTACATAAATGTGAGATAATAGCAACCACAGTATTAAAATGCCAGAAGAAAGTAGCTGAGAAGGGAGGGGTGGCTTTGAACATGGTCTGTGCTTTAGATGAATTCCTGACATAAACCTTACTAGGCCGAGTTTTTTATTTGCCATGTTGCCACTGGAAAATACTGGACAGCTCCTCTTCTCAATCTCAAGGTAGGGAAATGTGAGCAGCTGGGGGTTGTTACTGGGAATAATTGTATGTCGTGCCCTGAGGTTTTAGGGCCTTTCTTAATACTAGTCTCCATTACCCCACTCGTCAGTCTGAATTTAATGTCCTCATCTTTATTTCCGGAACCCATGTCAAATCTTTCTTTTGATTATTGATCTCCAGGAACTTTCTTCTTCTAAGTAAAACAATAGAGAAATCAAAAATAAAAGAGGTCCCTGTTCAGTTGATGAAGACTATGTCTTGATGTGGGTCACCCCGTGCCCTTCAAAGGACATTCCCTAAGCCTTCAGGAGAAAAACACTTATATTTGAACGTGTCTCCTGTACCATTCAGAGTTGCTGCAACAGCTGCAGCAAAGTCTTGGAGACTGAATGTGCTCCACGTGATAGACATTTGGGGTGTTAAGTCAAAACCCCAAACATCAAACGTGACACCCTTCATGACATCGGAAGCTGTGTGGGGGAAATTCTCATGGAGTTACGAGAAGCCAAATGATTCTCTATGGGAAGGATGGATGCAAGAGAAATAGAACTGAGCGGCTCTCCCGCTTTTACTTTCTACGACTATAGTTTAGTGACTGTGAGATCGTCTTCACGATTTGAGAGTCAATATCGAGAGAAGTTTTTCAAAGTGAAAAGTTCTTCCAGTTGGTGCTAAGTATTTACAATACCAGGCAGATACAATTTAGGAACAAAGGGAGTGGCAACGTATGAACAGTTAGGCAACAAAAGAGGGGAAATATAAAAGAGAAAAATAAAATCTGCGCTGACCACCCCTCACTGATGCCGAGAGTGGGAGCAAGAAAATGGGAAATTCCTGCACCTGCTTGGGACGTGTTTGGAAGGACGGGCTGTCTTGCCAGAGGGAGCTTTAAAGAGTCAGACCTCTGCTACAGAGCAAACACAGCAAAAGGGAGGTCACTAAAGAGCCTCTAAGTTACAGACAGGACAGGTTTGTGACCCTGAAATCGGGCAATGCAAACAGAGCAGAAACCCACACTGGTCATGCCGCAGACTGGCCTGAAGGTATGGTTGGGAAATATGAAAGCAGTATAATACAAACCAGGGTCTCCTTGTTATTTAATTCGAGTAGTAAAAAAAATAGCTTCTTAGGTTTCAGGTAATTTCCTAATACAAGTGCTTTAATGGAAACAAGATCGTCACCTGAGGCAGCCAGTTTAGCCAGACACGGTCAGTAAAATGCATCATAACGCATACACATGGCCTATAGGGCTGGCAACAGGCAGGCTTTATGATAGATTCAGGTCACTTGGGGTTTACTGATAGCATGGCTCCCTGTGCTGATTATTAGTGGCCAAGCATAAGGCCTGTTTTAGCCATGTCTCATAAATTTCTTCAGCTTCAAAGCAGCACAGCCTGGGTCAACACAACAGAAGCGGAAGACAGAATGCAGATCATTCTGAACTGCCTGGGTACGCAGAATGATCCAGCCCACACAGGCTGGCTTTGTTTTAACCATACACACGTAGAGATTCTTCAGCTATCTGAATTTCTTCAAATAAACAGGGCAGGTAACCGTCTCCAAATTATACCATCACTCTATGTAGTATCGGAATGCAGATGTATTATTCTCGAGTGAGAGATAAGTTGTACAACACACGAAAATCTCCTTAACCACAATTAACAACTTTTCATGAAATTAGAGGATTGAAACTACAGAAGGATAAGCTCATCCGATGGATACCAAAAGCCGGCAAACAAAACTGGATTCCTGTGCCAGCATGTGAGTGAGCAGGCCGCCATCATTCCTCTTTCAGTGCTGGGTGGATTTCCCAAATGGATTTGCTACCCATGTGAGGTCACCAGTGCTCTGAATTTTTGCTTTAAAAGTCCAACTCAGCTGTGATTACATGAATGCAGACAAGAGACCTATAGAAAGAACTGACTAAAAGAAAGAAATTGTAAAAAGAAATGCAAATAACCCAGAATGTCTCCAGTCATCTATGGCTTTGGGGTAAGATAAGTCCACATACAGAACAGAATAATTAATCATGCAGATAAAATCTGAGTAGAGGGGGTTGGGAGAGATTATTATGCCTTAACTCTATGCAGACTGGCGAACAGAAAATCCTTCCACAGAGAAGATTTTATTACATTTTATTAACCATACCATAGTCACTAAAGAAATCTGCCTCCAGCCTGTTCCACTCCACCTTCTCTTAATGCCACATCTGAAAAGCATCTGATTGATACCAGCACCCCAAATGACCACAACTCTTATTCTCATGCAAGCTTTACAACAACCATTTATCTAGACAAAAAAATGTGCTGGTAGATTTCTATGCATATTTAAGAATTCAGTAACCCTAACAGGTTAAGTGTTACTACCTTAATGGCAAAGAAGAGAAAGCTAGGAGGATAAATATTTACATCAGTGGAGTAGCACTGGGGTTCAATGCCAAGACTCCAAGGGTTCCAGCAAGAAGAAATGAAAAGGCCATGTGTGGTGGCTCACACCTTTAATCCTGGTACGTTGGGAGGCCAAGGCCAGAGCACTGCTTGAGGCCAGGAGTTTGAAACCAACCTCAGCAAGAGCAAGACCCCATCTATAAATGACAGAAAAATTAACCAGGTGGTGTAGCACCTGACTGTAGTCCCAGCTACAGAAAGCTAAGCCAAGAGGATCACTTTCCCCTAGTAGTTTGAGGTTGCAGGGAGCTCTGAGGGTATTATTGCACTCCAGCCCAGGCAACAGAGCAAGCCCCTATCTCAAAAACAAACAAACAAAAAAAAAAAAACAAAAAAAGAAGACAAGGAAGTGAAAAAGAGATAAATGGGCTTCCTTAAATTCATGTAAATTCCACTCTCTGCTATCCAGATTATTCATTGTAGGCATTCCTTAAAATTTGCCTTGATTTCTTTTAAGTCATAGCAAATAAATTGTGATCTTTGCCTCTCTTGGAGTGTATGTGCATATTATATATTTCAGTGTTTAACAAATATTCATTGAAAACATAATTCCACACTATGCACTGTAGCAAGTACTTGGATAAAAGAATTAGCATAGTCTCTGCTCTCATGGAGACTACCATCTATCCTTCTGCTTTGCTTGATGAGGCAAGGTTCTCAAAAACTAAACAGACAGTGAATTAAAAAAACAGAAGAGGTTTGATTCTTAGTAATGTACAGAAGGAAATGCATGGCTCTGTAAGAGATCAATGATATATAAGCTACCAACTTCCCCATACTACCCTTACTACTGCAGTCATAAAGCAATTTTCATATTGTAAAAATGGAACAATTAGAATTCTACAAGGCTGTCAACCTTCAGAGCAGGGGTCACCTGATGAAATGAGAACTACATACCCATCCCATAGCTCAGGACTCTGGGTATGTCAATCTTCTCTTTTGGGTACATGAACAGAGAAATAACTATCTTATTTGCATGACAATCATTGAAATGGGATTTCTCCAGTGAATTCCAGGAACTGTAACAGGACAGATACTTACACTCAGTAATAAGAGTGTGTTTCTAATTTCATTGATTTACATAATTTCATCTTTTAAATTTTAATTTCCCCACATTTCCAAATAATGCTATTTGTTAGAACTTGTGTTGTTTGTTTTTGTTTTATTTTGTTGCTTTTACTGATCTAAGAAAGAAAAAGAAATTTGTTAATATCTAGCCCAGAAAAAGCTGTCAAACTTTCCCTAAAATTAGATCTGACAGGGGCCATTGCTGGTTCAGCTACTGAGCCTACGGAAGCTTAGATTAAAACAACTCAAAAAACAAAACAAAAAGAAATAAAAACCCAGAGAAAAAAACAGAATTAGAGATAATGATAACTACTGATCACTTCAACCAGTGCATTCCTTTACTATGAATGTCATACTGGGGCATAAATAAATAGTACGTGCCATGCACATAATCTAGAGGAAGAATCCACTTAGAAATTAAATGAAAGAAAAAAAAAAACAGGATTTACACCACAAATTAAAAGCCCTGGAAAAAATGACTGAAATTAACATTCATCCTGAAAGGTTTAGACTCTAGGACTTCCAAAAAAAAAATTATGAAAAAGAAAATTGCCTTTTAATTGTAAATAATCATATCTCCACGGATAAGTATTCCAAAGAAGTGAGTGCTATTTTACATTGCTATATGTTCTTATTCATGAGATTTGTGGGAATTTTTATTTATATGTTTATGCCCAAAGAGATTTTTTTCCTCAAATTCAGAACACATGATTGATTTACTAAGGAATAGTTTTTATCATATTATCGTATTAGAGAGAGTTCTAATCACTGTCTATAGTTTATGTGAGCATTGTGGGGCTGTGGAACCAACTCTTGTTTTTTTCATTGCCATTAGTTACCATTAAGAATCATAGAATTTTGAAGAGGAAACGATCCCTAGGGATCATTACCACCTTCATTTTGCAGAGGGCAGTCGAGAACCAGGGGTTTATGTGTTGCCACGTGTCAGACAGGTATTTCAGGCAGGCCTGGGAACTCAAGCATGCAACAAACATTTGCCTCAGTGCCTACTATGTGTCAGTTCTCATTCCACGCGTATCCTAGAACACTGTTCTGACATACCCGAGTGTCGCCTCTTCTCTCCCAATGCCTTTGAACCTACCTGTTCACTTGCTATTCACTCATTAAAGTACAATTCAATAGTACAACTCATCTCCCTACCCTTAAAATCAGCTTCTTGACTTGTAAATAAACTAATAAAAATGATTTATTCACATACAATTGTGAAAACTATGTAAGAGATACTCTCAATTTACAGTAAAACAGTAATACAGAAAACCCAACTTTCCAGAAATGAAGGGCAAATCTAGAGACTTGCCAGCAGAACCCAGAGCAAGTGCATTTCCTGATCTTGCTCATGGCCTCACTGTGGCGCTGAAGTGATGATAATGTCACACTTCCAAAATGATAATAATAATCATCCTCCATTCATTCTTTGTCAATTGTGCTTTCACGGTGTGGGCAATCTTTTGCTTTTTCTTCCCTATGCTAATCCCTAAGGTAGAAAAGTATTTTTACATCGGGCAGGTCAAATACTTGCTTCAGAAAAAGACATATCGTTTCTCTTCAAACTTACAGGTAAATTATTTTAGATCTCGTTCAATATGGTCTGGCAATAACAATATCTGCATAGAGAATTGATAATAATACAACGGAAGGATTTGATCACTTCTATCTGGAAAGCTTTCTTAGCCTTTCTTCATTTTACTATCTAGTCCAGTTTCTGTCTCTCTCTTCTTACTTCTCTCCTTTAAAATATTCAGATATATTGGTTTTCATAGACTGTGAGAATGTCTATGCTAGAAATAACTGATACTCTGGATTTTATGAAGCAGAAGACATACATAATAAAGCAGTGAAAAAGAGTAAGCAGAGGAAAAACCAAGAGGGCAGGCCCACTGTTCCATGACCCTGCACACCAGAACTCAAAGAACTTACAGGTCATCTTTGTCTTTTGTTTATGGACCAAAACTCAGAAACAGAAATATTGCATTTTGGAAATGAAAGATACAGTAGCATAGAAAAATTTTAAACAAGAGAAGGAAAGAGGGACAAGGAAAAACAGAAAAAAAAAAACAAACATGAATGAGATGGAGAGTACTACTCTTATCCCATATCCAGTAGATTTTTTACAAGTAGACTTTGAGGTATAAATGTGGGAGAAGCAGAAAATGAAGCTCTAGGACACGTAGAGTTATCACGCATCTCAGCTTGCTTGGAAAGGTCTCCACGTCTACCTGGAACCTCAGCATCATTTTCGGTAGCCATCCTTCCACTTGAACAATAAACTAAACAGTCACCCTAAGGGTAGAAATTATTCACGATAGGTTGGCAATTCTACAAGTGAATAAATTTTGTCTCATTTCTTATTCATGACCTGTTGTTTGCTAAAGGATCACATTATTTTCATGCCTCAATACAATGAATTTGATCCAAGTTAGAATAAAGTCAGCCACAATTGTATTCTTGAAAACCGCTTGTATGGCGGACTATGGGAATTCCTAATTCAGCCCCAAAACACTGACACCCAAGTGCACTTGGCGTCATGATCTCTCTGCCATACATTTACCTTCCTTTCTCATTAATGAGGCGCCTGACATGCAAGGTTTGGTGCATCCGATCATATGAGAAGGAAAGGGAACTCACAGAAACCGAACCATTGCTAGGAATAAGTGTTCCTTTATTTCTGTATCTGTAATAGAAAATTACAGGTATATGACTCTGTAACCACCAGCAGTCAGCCTCACTCCCATTTCACTGAAGACACTGGAGACAGGCATTTTACAAAATTTTACAAAATATTCTCTACATGTTGGCCATCTACTTGCAAAATTTTATAAAGAGTATTTTGTAAATAAAAGTAAATTTAGCTATAATTCCCCATTGTCCTTATGTATAATAACCTTGGAGACATCCTGTATGTGTGTGTGTGTGTATATACATACATATATACACACACATACCTAAAGCTAGCGTGTGTATATATATGTATGTATACACACACTAGCTCTAATTTACAACCACAAGATTTATCTTTACAAAAATCTGTATCCAAAAGAGCTATTCTTTTAACCCATTAATTCCAGAAAAGTTTTTAAAAATACTATAATGAGGGTGGTGTCTGTGGCTCAAAGGTATAGGAAGCCAGGCCCATATACTGGAGGTGGTGGGTTCAAACCCAGCCCCAGACAAAAACTGCTAAGAAAAAAAAAAAAAAACACTTAAATGATATGAAAACAAAACCATTTCCTAAAGAGAATAAAGAAAAATAGGCACTATAATTATTGATAAAAATAATT